>NC_133308.1:1563382-1618241 GCF_012295235.1 Primulina huaijiensis | reverse complement strand
TTGGAAAGTTATTGTCAAAAATAAAATGATATATAAAAAGAAATGTTTATCATTATTAATGTATTAACCTATCACATTAATATTTAAAAACAAATAAGAAATAAATGCATAATTAAATGTAAAGTTGTTTCAATTTTTTTTTAAAAATTCAAATTTGAATTTGATATATTTTGAAAATAAAAACTACATTTCAATATTTGCGTCGATTATATCATTTTATTTAATTCCGGTAATATCTTTGTGTTACTTTTATATATATATAATTTTTAACACTCTTTATCATATTAAATAAAATATTTTTGCTATATAATATTATGTTTTCAAATTTTTTAAAAGAATGTCATCATGAATTTTTTATAGACTAATGGTGCGTAAATTGATATTATTATTACTATGTATCTTGATTAGATCTTTAATATAAATATTTTTAAACATGTCTTTGAAAATAATTAAAAATTTAATCAAAGTTTATTCATCTAATAAACGATAAATTTTTTGAATTTTTGAAAAATATTTATTTATTATTTAAAATTTAGATAAACAAAATAAATAATATCTAATTTTTTAAATATTTTTTTAATATTTTTATTAGTAACAGTTCTACACAACCAATAGAAAAAAACCTGTTTGACTATATTAGATTATTATCCTCAATTGAGTGTCTCTATAATGACATAAATATTTTTGATATAATAATTTTTTATAATAATGTTTAAAAGTTAAACATATTCTTTTATATTAATAATTTTAAGTAACTATTCAAACACTAATACTTATTAAGTTTAATTATTAATTATATAAAATCACATTTTGCGCATCGTATAAACGAAATACCAGTATCATAAAAGCAGCAGGTTGTTTAATCATGTGCTTGGCTTGTCATGTAATTTGAAGCGTGGACAAATTTTCTACCATTTTCCAAAACATAAAAACGACAGGTTATTGATCTTTTTCAAATTTCAATATCTATGCATCAATCAACAAATTTTTAAAACTAATTTGGATCTTAAAAACAAAAAAGATGTAAACAACATGATCATGGGTCAAAAAAAAAAAGAAAAAGAAAAAGAAAACAAGATCAAAGTTATAGAAACTTTCCATCATTTAAAAAATTTGTCCAGCAGCACCACCGTTCTGAGGAATTGTTTGAGGAAGAGGGAAAAAAGAGCTCGTCGCTCATGAATTTTTAGGCTTGTAAACATGGTAGGCTACAAGTGCATGGCGGAAAGCGACGAGTCCGTTCATATGACTTTTGACATTGATCACATTTTTTTAACATGTTTCCACACAGTATCGATGTCTAGCACCACCAAATCATCCACCTTTTTCATTCCCAGAAAATCAATTAGCACCTTATTCACTAGTGCCTTTTATTCGTTAAACAAGTCACTGAGGGTGGTTTTGAAAAGCCATTATCGGAAGTTGTCTAGGTCTGTACTGTAGGATTCTTGGTTTTGTAGGATTTTCAACTCTCTTTTTGGTCGTTTCCGCGTGTTAAAAAGTATATTTTGAGACATTACCAAATACAGAAAATGCGTTGGTCCACCACCATCATCACATTGTGTGTTAGTTAAAATGGAGATTTTTCAAAAATGTTAAAGTTGATCGCATTAGGAAGATATTTTCTCTTGGATATATATGACAACACATGGATACCCTAGTCTATAATTCCACCCTATCCAAGATTTTAGGTTTGAGAAACCGCATATTAAATGAAGAAAGCATAATCTCTCGTGGACCATTGTCCACATGAGAGTATAATGAGAGTATAGAAATATCAAAATCAGTTCAAATAAATGTCTATTATTATAAGAGATTCTCCACCACAAAATCCAAATATCAAGATTAATGATATTCACAACTAGCATCATCCACATGAATTCAAAAAGGTACATCTTATTACAAAAACCCGTTACTCAAATCAAATACTTTTTAAAACTGAAAAAACAATCTGTTCAAATGATATTTAGATAGCGTTGGTGTTTGCAAATATTTTAAAAAAGACAAAAATTTGTGTGAGACGGTCTCACGGGTCGTATTTGTGAGACAGATCTATTATTTGAGTCATCAATGAAAAAGTATTACTTTTTATTATGAATATGGGTAGGGTTGACCCGTCTCACAGATTAAGATCCGTGAGACGGTCTCACATGAGACTCACTTTTTAAAAAAAGTGAAAATGTTCTTTTACAAAATTTCACAAGAAAAATTCATTATTAAAAAGTATTTGCAAACATTACCCTAATATTATTAGTTCAAGATAACTTTTAAAAGATTTGAAGAAATTCTGGTTGGATGGAGAAAGAAACACATATAAACATATAAAATAAGCTAAAAGGAAAAGCAACGATTATGTGAAAAAAGTCATGTTCAAATCCAATAGGATAATACAATTGTAAACCAGACAAGGCAAGAAGATGACATCTGATGGCCAAAGTATGATAGCTACAATGTTTATTGGGTCCGTGAAAATGTTTAGTTGAAGTTCTACAGAAGGATCGACCTAGAACAAGCGAAGCACCAACTAGATTTTAGGAGGATAATTGGTTCTTGGTTTTCACAAAGCTGTGTTGATTCAAGAGCCACTTCACAGTAGTTTCTGATTGCATAGTCGAGATTCAGACACCAACGATGCATATATGGTGGCACTGGAGCAGATGGAAAAACACATTGGCACAGCCAAAAGGCAAAACTTATGCTCGAAAAACTTGTGTGAAAAATGAAAATCAGGATTTTTGAGATAGTTGCAGGGGTATTTTCAATTTTATCTACATTTTTTCTAGGATTACAAACCACCTTATCATTCTTGAAACTACCCTTCTTGATTCTTGATGATAATTTATTTTAGATAACAAACTTGAACTTCTGTTTCAGCTCCATCTGTCCAAGAGCATGCGTCCTTGCATAATGGTGCCATCAAAAGAGTTGGGGAAGAATATCTCGTTTGTACACGGCAGAATCGTCCCATATCTTCGAACAAGAATTATAGTCCAGAAAAAGTTGCCAACATCGATACTCCACCAAATGCTAATCTTGTATCCACAGGGCTCAGGCTTTCTTGCGAGAAAGAGGAGCAAAATTCCTCAGTTTCCTCTGGCATCCTATCTATTGGTAATAACCTTAAAATGGAGACGGATCAGTAGACGGAAGAATTCGGTCGATACATTAAACTTCAGATATCAAAATATTGTACACGTCCTTCATGGGGTTAAAACAACTTCCTTCAGTTTTATATTTCCTATACATAATCAAATATACCACGTGTATAAAATGAGATTGGGCATACTAAATTTTTTCATTTTAGTTTTGCTCCCACGCTAAACCTATGGCTCTGCCACTGTACACCAGCACTTTTTATGTTCTCAACCTCTACGGGCTCTAACAGTGTCTCCATGTATAGGAAGAGAATATTCTGAAGGGCTTAAGAGAGTTGAATCATCAGCACACGGTTTCTTTGTTAACACAACAGAAAACTACAAGAGAAGGCGCTTGAAATAGAGAACGTAAATCGAGCAAAGTACAACGAATGTGTTCATATGGATAGTGACTTCGGCAGTAGCTCCCAAGTATTATGTATATCCTGAACTGGATGGTCGCAGCATTTTCACATGGACAGTAAACTGAGAGATGAGTATGGATTAATTTTCGGCTAGCTCATATTTCGATATAGAAAATGTGTCATCTCTGATAGCCACGCGATCTATGCAAGACATATCGCTACAATATTCATATCAAACGCCCAGAAATATCACAAATCTAAGAAACGAGAAATTGACAGACCATTTGGACGATGTCAAATTTGCTCACAAATTGACAATTCATGTTAACACATTCGTTGTACTTTTGCTCAATTGCTCACAAGATGAAGAGCATGCCAAATCTTTGCAACTTCAAAAATCATGTCTGGTAAAAGTTTGCAATCAGAAATACAGCAAACAACATTGTTTTGGCGAAACAAA
The DNA here is from genome assembly GCF_012295235.1 of Primulina huaijiensis. Taxonomy (NCBI): domain Eukaryota; kingdom Viridiplantae; phylum Streptophyta; class Magnoliopsida; order Lamiales; family Gesneriaceae; genus Primulina; species Primulina huaijiensis. The sequence goes on along the minus strand of NC_133308.1, from coordinate 1,614,282 downwards.
ATAAGGCTTTGAAGATGGTATATATCTATACGGCAAAGTTTCATAACAGAGAAGTACTAAAATGAATAAAGTCATGTAGACTTGGCCTCGTTCTTCTCAGTGTTCCCCTCTAGTTCTCTCCTTAGCTGCAAGGAGAAATCATCATTTAGATCATCATCATCCCAATCATCTTCCCATTGCTGCAGTGCTTCTTTGCCTTCTTCTTTGTCCTCCAAATCTAAAAAATTCATCGCCACGAGCATAAAATACAGAAAATGCACAAAATAGTACAAGATGAATTCTGAGTCTCATTCAAAAACTAAGTTGGAGTCTCCATGATTGAGTCCCAACTCCCACACGCCCACAACTTCAATATTCCACTAAAAGAAGGGTGGAGAAGGGTGGAAAAGAAAGATAGAAGAAAAAAGACCACCGAGCAAACATCCAATTAACCGCCAATTCCTTATACAATCTGGTTACAGAAATTATCACCTCAGGTACAAATAAATAGTAAAAAACTGACCAAAAAAATATCAATCATCGAAGTATGATGCTTGTTCTATTTCCATAAATACAAGAGAAAAAATGAGTTGATCAGGGTGATTCGCTATTCATTCATCTTATTTGTCAGATAATTCAAATAAGAACCAAATCAATGAAAACATATGAGCTGGCGATTCATACATGACCATATCATTAACTTTTGCTATTATGCTAAGCATCCCTAAAATTTCGTATAAACGTCCAATGTGGTAAATGGATCCTGATCATCAATGGACAATGACAGTAAAACCTAATGAAGGGATTGACATATTGGTTGTAGGACTGAAATAAAGGCAAGGATAGGATGACAGCGAATGACTTGGCCAGTCTGTCCAAGGTCCAGGAGCAGCCATAAGTTGGAGTTGGATCGTGAACATGAACGTTCTCCTGTTAGAATGAATGGTATGACAAAGGATGTTGGACAAGAAATGAATTAGATTTAACTCCAGATCATTGCTTTTGCCATATTCTTTTTACCTAAAATCGTCACTATTCACCTGTTTCATTTTATTCTGAAGTTACGACAAATGTTGAGAGTTGTGACACCAGGAAAGCTTTACAACTGGTAAATACTTTACAAAATCTGGAAGCCATCGATCACAAATAAATGTATTAAATGCTAACCAATGAAGCTCTAGCAGCTCGCCATTATTAAGATCGGTGCCATCAACAAATCTTATCTTTATCTTTCAACATTTGCTTCCATCTGTCAATCAAACATTTATCCTTAACATGCCTCGAGGACCACACACAACCTCAGAACTAATTCTCAAAGCTAACAAGTACGAAGTACCCATCCAACAGAAACAGAAGCAAGCAAACTAAATACAACAAACGCAGAATCATAGTTGTCAATAGCGAGCGTAGCGCTCACATTGCACGTAGCGACGCGAAGCGAAGCCCCATGGCTACGGGACGCTATGCGCACTGCACTTCAAAGTAGCGAGCACTATTGTCGTTGTTATCGAGATAGCGTTTGAGGCGATAGCGTAAAGCAAAGCTACATAACATTTTTTTAAAAAAAGTAAAGCATTTTTGGACGCTCATTTTGCAAAAATTTTAGGCACAATTCTATTTCAATTCAACTCTGCTTCTCATTTTCTATTTCAATCTTCTTCGCTTCTCCCAATCAACCATAACATAAACCCCACAATTCTCCACTGCTTCTCCTCTTCATTTGCTCGTGGCTTGCCGGTCTTCGGGCTGTCGACCGCCGGACTTATATAAATAAATGCAGCTTCATTCCAAGAAAAAGAATAGGTTGGAGCAAAAAAAAACCTGAAAAATTTGGTGTTCATTAAGTACAACAGAGCTCTGAGACGTAGATACGATAGTCGTGATACCATCAATCCTATAATATTGAGTGAAATAGATGATGACAATGAATGGTTGGTAGGGAGATTAGAGGATGAAGAGCCTGACTTTGTTCATGATGGTGATGATTTGACTTGGCAAGATGTTGCAGATGTTGTTCGAGTAGATGAAGCTCCTTATACATTGAGGAAATCCAAAGGGGCCTCGAAAGCAACCCCTACATCAACGCGGGCCTCGAAGGCGACAACATCTACACCTATAGAAAGCTCGAAGGCGGTCACATCTAAGTCTAGAAGGAAAAGACCAATAAGAACATCCACTACACTTAATCTTGCAGATCAAGAGGATGAATTCGACATGAAGAAAGCGAAGAGAATGATACCGAGCGTTGTGCAATTTCAAATTAAGAAGATGGTCTCAATCTTGATGAAGAAGATGAATTTAAAATTATATTTTTCTAGTTTTAGAATTGAGGCTTTATATGCATTGAACATATATATTTGTTACTTAAGCATGAACTGTTGAATTGATGTTACTGTCCCCTATATATTATATATTTACATACTTGTGCCGCATAACTTTCAAATAGTCCTCGCTACGCTATTTGCTATGCGTTATAGCCACGGGAAACATTTGCGCTACGCACGATTGTCCATTGACAACTATGTCCATAATCAACTAACATGTACAAGATAGAGGAATCAATTTTGTGTACTTTGGACGAATCTCAACCTACGCAACAAGTTTCAATCACGAGAATGCCAACCCATCAACAAATTGAAAAATAAACATTCAAAACTGTCAACCCAACTATAAAATATGCCATATTCAAATAAAAGATTGTAAAACCCTTGTGAATACATAAAATATAGGGAAGGGATTAGAGTTTTACCATAATCAATTTCAAACTCCTCAAACTCGTCATCGTCTTCAAATAGATCAATTTTCGATTCTTCTGTTGTTGGCTTTGGTTGTTCAGTCGCCATTCCTACTCTATGTAACACATAAAAACCTCAGTATCCCAACATATAACATCATTTGAAGCAAGTCTCAACCAAAAAAGAGAAACATATATTTACAGCATCCACATGTATTCAACGCATAGTATACAAAATAAATCAAAAAGTTCAGTTCAAAACCTGTTCCGAAACCTAGCTTGTCGTGGTTATTATCAAATTGTTCACAAATTCACAGATACTAGAGAATCTGAGAAATACGAAAGGAATCAACTTACCAGATGATACCGCAGATTTGGATATAGCTTTTCTAACCCTAGAGGGGAAATTTAGTTGGAACTCGTAATTAGGGATGTGATAACAGAAACACAAACGACATCGTGTAGCAGCATGATCGCACCATGTACTAGATTATGGAGTGATGATGAAATGAAATGCATAGATAATTAATCAAACATAAAAAAAAATTGTTGTATCTGGTGTAAATTATTAAGAAAAACATATTTGTGTATTGTATTTGGTGTAAATTATTAAGAAATCCTATTTGTGTAGTGGTATAAAACTCTCCCAACATCGGAGATATTACAACTAAGAACACAAAGGAACAGAGGGTGTGGAAATTTCCATTCATAATGAATTTTTGTTCTATGTCCCGTATTTGCAGTACTTACCTATATAAAGGATAAATACAGTTACTTGAGGTTAAGATATTTACTTCCTAACTGTTGACTAATTACCAATTAAGTGTAAAACTCCCCCTCAAGGTGGACAACAAAGATCTTTGATAGCCATCTTGGAAATGAGTGGAAGGAAAAGAACTCTTGGAAGAGGCTTTGTAAAGACATGCAAGTTGAAGTTGTGAGCGAACTGGGTACACGATATATGCGATTCTGAAAGAAGCTGTTGTATCCAAATCAGATCAATAGCAGTTGCAGCCAAGGCCCGGTACTCAGCCTCGGCAGATAACAAAAAAACGTCATAATCACTTCAACTTGGCTTCTCCATGAAAGGCCGGATCCTAAACCTGAGAGGCCGGGCTTTGTGCTCCCATAGGAGAAACATAAAAATTTTCGTATAAATTCTTGGAAGTTGAAACAGTTAGTGTATGAAAGTGCCATCTATATTGAACCGCCCAGGAATAAAGAACAATAAAATGTGTCGTGAATGAGATGAACAAAAAGACGATTCGAGTTTAGAAATCAAACAACAAAGGTCTGATGTACATTCAGCATGAATTTCCCAAAAACAAAAAAAAAATCGTTTTTCCCCAATTTCGAATTAGATGAAGAAACCAAACAAAAAAACAAAGAAATCGAAAACCAGGATTCGTGGAAAAGGTGTCAGTTGGGATTAAGCTCTCGACATTGAAACAAAAAAATTACCTGTAAATTGAAAATTTGTCTTCCTCTCTTCTTTCTTTACATTTCTTTTTCATCCTTCAATTAGGGCACCATACAGATATATGGTTTAGCTATGTCCTAACTCCTAACCGATGACTACGAAATTAAAATATGAACTATTCGTTTTTTAAAAAAAAGAGCTATATTCACTTTTAAAAAAAGTAAAACTACTATATATAATTTTTTATTAAACGAAAATGCTATATAATCGATGACCTAGTATCCGATAACAAGGTTTCAAGTTTGGAGAAGACATCGAGTTCAAAATCCAATTATAAGAAATTCTTTAAAAAGTAATATTTCTCATTACTTTTCAAATAAAAAAGATATGCAAGAGCGATTAAAAAAAGAAGATGGATGTCTGTGAAATGGAGCGACCTGTGACAAGCAGATGTTGATTCTTTTGTTTCTTGCAAATTATACTGCATCTTGCACATAAATTTTAGAATCAAGTTGTGTGCACAACGGCAATCCTAACTTCATAATCTTGCCCACTAAATCCAACTTGTGCAATTCGAAATCAAACGTTATTTTTCAATACGGAATCCAGAGTCCAACAGTAGACCGTGGAAGTGGAATTGAACAACGCGAAAGAAAATCTTACTCTAGGCGGTAGTTGCGATGAAAATCGGGAGACAAGAACTGCTGATTTAGAAGAATAATATAAGAAATGGATTTGAAATGATGGGGTGAGAGGAGGCATTTCAAATCTGCTGAAATTAGTAATGGGCCATATCTGCTGATTTCAAATACCAAATCCCTTTTGTCCCCAAATCCAAATCAGCTCAAATGAACTAATCCAAACGCAACCTAAAATTAATGGACGATTTTGATCGATACAGTGATTTATACGTATAATAGAGCTGCGCTCTGCAGCTAAAAAGTGGCGAGCTTGAATGTAGTGCGTAAAGGGTTGTTTCCTCTACTACACTCTTTCACTGGAAAAATGGAACCTGGTTCTCAAAACAATAAAAGGAACGTGATTAGGGTTCATGTTCATCAAATTTAAGATGGGGCGCGGCGCAGGCGCCGGATTAGGCTCCGCAGCAAATTTCTTTGTCGTGTAAAACAGGACAGAAATTTCTGTTCAATCCGAAAAAAATTGTTCCACTTTTTTCTTGTTTTCGATCCAAATCTGGAATATATTTCATTGCTCCAATAAATTCACCAAACCCCGCATGCATCTACATTAGTCTTATTAGAAAATTATGGATCACAGGTTATCGTTTTCAATACAACAAGGATCGAAGACGGAAAAATAATGTATAAATAGAAACGAAGAATATCTTAGCTTACAATTTCGGTGATGCTTCCGAGCGCCGCTGCTTTTGATTAAGAGAGATTGTGAAGTGAAATCAAAGGTGGTATGGAGATAGGTGATTAAGCAGGCCACTAGTCGCCAAAAAACGCCCAATCCTGCTTAGCCCGTTTGACAGGATATGTTTTACCAAAAAGTCGGCCCGAATTAGGCTACAATCAAATTCTTTTGACATAATAGTACATTGGCTCTAACTTCGTTCGATTATAAACGAAACAAACTCAAATATTTAAAAATTCAATTCGACTCGATTATATCTTCATACATATATAATTTAGACATTAAATATGACGAGTGGACATGGTTGTTACTTATAAACTATACTAGAATTTTTGGCCTCGGTTTGAAGGACTACTATTATCCCATTGGACTCACAAGCATTTAAAATCATCGAATCTACATTTTTTTTAAAAAAAAAAATTTAATGTCATATTTAAATATATAGTCATTGATGCCAATATTACTTCAACTTGGTCTTGAACTCATATCCTTCATTTATTAGATAATTTTAGATCACTATAACGGTGCTTACCACAATTAATCGGATACTTTTTAAGTGGGAAAAAAATATTTGTTCAAATAATAATTAAATAGTGTTAGTGTTTACAACTATTTTAAAAAAAGACATTATGAAATTTTTCTTTAATTTTTTTTTTACAAATTTGTAAAAAAAAAATACACAATCACTTTTTTAAAACATTTACAAACATTACCCTAATATAATATTAGTTCAAGATAACTTTAAAAGATTTGAAGAAATTTTGTTGGATGTTGAAAGAAACACAAATAAACAAATAAAATAAGATAAAAAGAAAAATCTCGGAATTTAAGCTAACTCATCCCAGTCAATCAGTCTATTTATCCCAGCCAAAGGTTAAGTTGTTCCAGAGAGAATTCCTACGACATCAACAGGAAAACGGTCTAAAGCCAATATCGAAGAAAGCGGCGGCGCGGATCATTGTGCTATTTGCTAGAAGATGGTTTACAAACCAGACTGAGTACATAAACTATTAATGCCTCAATTGTATAATGACCAGACACTAACAACAAATGTTTATTATTCTAATCAACCAACCTCCCCATGAGATAATCTTTTGCACACTGCCTTTCTTTGTCTGTTAAGATCTTTAGTACATTAAAAGCATATAAACCAAATTTATGAATCAATTATTATGCTATCGTGGGTTCGTGGTACCAAACACACCGCAAGTGATTTTAATCATTAATTCGAGAAAATGACAGGCAAAGCTTGATACCAGATATCCGATTAGTTCTAAATCGACGAATATGTGAAAAAAGTTATGTTCAAATCCAATAAGATGATACAATTTTAAACCAGCCAAGTCAAGAAGATGGCATCTGATGGCTATTGTAAAAACATTGAACATTCAAAACATAGTGTTGAAATACGTTACGCACATGACAATGTATGAGTACAATATAACACAGGGAAAAACACCTTGGCCAGGCATGAAAGTGCCCCTCTGAGGATATGAGAGGTACCTCTGAACAAAAAACATGTCCCAAACAAGTACGAAAAAGGAATCAGAACCCCAAGTCATATCAAATTCTTGAATCCCAGGTGGTTTGAGTACTAAAGAAGAAGTTACACGGGGGAGTGACGAGGCTAAGACCCTTCGATCATAACCTGTGCAGGCTCTGCAAATTCCACGTTGCGAGTTGCTGCTAGTGGCCCTCTGCTTGCCTCGGTTTCACCACAGTTTGTCTCACTGCCAGACAGAATCCTCTGAGCTGACAGCGCGCATCAAGCCTTGGAACATCGAAAGATAGAACTGACTATGAGGTTGGTTTCTCGAGTATCGAGTTGTTATGACAACATTGGAAGATGACCTCTCTGAATCAGCCTGGATGCCAGATAATACGGTTAGATCGAGGTTCGGAAAGACCGAACACCGGCATCTAGGACATTTGACATTTAGCCGAAGCCGCTTGTCGAAGCATTCCACGTGAAAATTGTGGGCACAAGGAAGACCCAGAACCTGCATAGTGTCCAGTGAGGAAATTTGCGCAAGTACTCGTAGAATATCACACCTGTCTCGTATTATACACTATAATTCCAGGGAAGAGAAGTTCTAATTTTCATTATCGACTGGAATAGAATTGAATAATTTAGAACCAAGTATATAAAAAACTAAGTGTGATAGCAATTCGTATCTTTTAAATTGTACAATAGATGAAACATACATTTTGGTTTCAATTGATGCATCGTATGGTTAATCACGCGTGACACTAGATTCAATTGTTGCTCCCAATATAATAAAATGACGACAAAATAATCACAAGATACAGAATCTTAACAGCTGTCAGCTAGCATATTGCTAAAGTACAATGAGACTACTATATGGCGTAGTATCAGCTATCATCGCTCAGATTATTATCTTTGATTGAACATAGATAATCTCACCTCATATCTGACATAAAACTGGACACTCGCTGCAATCTGTAGGAACCGCTTTCAGCCTAAACTTTGGAAGTTCTTGAACAAGAGCCTCCACAGCTTCTTTCTATACGTTGAAACAAAATATCACCAATTTACAAAGAAAGGTAATAACATGAATTGAATGCAAGAATAAAGTTGGAAGCAAAATTTTGATGGATTTAAAATATTTGCTTCAAAATCAATTTCAGAGAGATTAAATTACAGAACGTTGAGAAAACCATGTTTCAAGACAGCCATTGATATAGTTGGTAAGACAAGTAAACCAAATAATTGAGTCGAGACCTCGCACTCGAGTTCTTTAAGTCACACATTTTTAACCTGAGCCGGGGTCAAGTACGGTCCAGGTTGGTAGCAGCGGCATCTTAGCCCATCCCTCTCATTTCTTGGCCTGCAGCCTCAAGCGCCCAATCTGGCACTCGAACCATGTCAGCCAAAACCTGAAGTAAGAGTAAAAAGTTTCAACACATCAAATAGTATAAAAATTAAAATAATGGTTTCTCACGTAAAGAAGACTCGCTTGCCCAAACTTGTTTTGAGCATCTCATAAGCTACTAAAGCTTGTGAGATATTTTAGTAACTTATAAACTTTTACATATTATTTAAAATTAATTTCGTTCGGTGTTTATAAAAAAATAAGTTTTCATAGAAAGCAAAAAAAATCAAGAGGGAAGAGAAAACAAATCAAATAATCAGAAGGCAGAAAAAACAACTGAATAAAATGGATCTGAGAATAATTTAGAATAAAAGCATAAATATTGAGACTATTTTGAATAAAACTTATTGCAAGATCTTAAACATAAACCAGTATTATTAGTTTTTCCGAAAGATCTCACGATATAATAACAGATTATTTATATTATCAAACAGTTTCGAACACCTTGTAAGCTGTTCTAAATAGCTTATAAGTTTAACCATATAGTTTCGAAGAAAGAGATACATACACCATGTGAACAGATAGATATAATGCCTCATTAAGCTAAGAAGAAAGCTCAAAATAAAGATCAGTTAACTGACCATTCCTATACAGATACCGGCAATGCACACAAGTCCACAATAGCTGAACACAGCAGCCAAATAAGGAAACCCCACTTCTGACCTTCTTCAGGTAACTGGACACGATTCCAGAAGTTCTTTCTATTTCTGGTATGAGGTATACGATCCATTAGTTCGTACTCAGACGAGGAAATTAAAACAGCTTATACAATCTCCTGAGTTAGTGAACCATAGGGTACCAATGATAGTCCAAGGCTCCAAGCCCACAAGAAGGGATAAAGAAGCAGAGCAAGAACGGAAATCCTACCACAAAAACGTACATATCTCTGCTGCCAACCAAGATCCCTATGGCCATGACAAATATCGTAAAAAGAATAATGCCGCTAGTTACAGGAAATAACTTAAAGAAACATAAAGGTGCGAGGAAAATTAACACGTAAATCCGAAGTTGCAAGTCAACGTTATGTACAAATTTATAGCTTAACACAACTTGCTAATAGGAAACTTTTATAAAAGCATGGTACTTTTTAAGGTTAGCAAAATGATGAGAGAAGTATTATGCAAGGAACGCATGCCATAAAATAGAGATTCATAAAACCTATATACCAAAGTATTAGAAAATCACGACTATTTAAAAAATTAAATTGCCAAGATTGAACAAGGAAAAAAGGCCTTACAATCCCATCCCAGCAGCCAGCCCATTATCTACAAACATCAAGAGCCAAAAAACAAACACTACCGTATAGTCTACCTGATAAAGAGAGGAAAAACACACATCATTTCGAGTCATAAATTTACTAAAAGCATGAAGATCGCTCACCACAATTCATATGTGCAATGGATGGATACATAGGTGATATCTCTTCCATTAATCACCACAATAATTCTAATGAAACAGTTGAGGACTAGTACAATAACCAGCAGAGTAAAATTAAAAATAGTAGATTTTCATACTCTAATTAACATAAAACGACGGAAATAAGAAAACAAAGTACTAATATATTTGAATCCAAGATTTAACATGAACTAAAAACTTGAAGAGTCAATGAAAGGATACATACTTGTTGCCAGCATAGACAAGTATATCCCCTTTTGTACCTGCAAACAGCCACACTCAGACATCACTCTTCCATTCCAAAAAAACTCAAACCCTCCTCAGCGTAGTTACCAAAAATCTAAGAGTTTCAAATTCTAACTAAAGCAGCTCATCATATTTAAATATATAAATTTTAATAGTAAAAAATATTATTATTATTATTATTATTATTATTATTATTATTATTATTAAATAAAATATACCAGAAAGCATATAAAATAATAATAAATGGAAAAATCACATTTGGACGCAGATGCCTTCATCGACAATAGAAACGTTAATTACATATAACGCTTTTGGAGCCCAACTAATTTTCCCAGGCTTCAACAAAAGAACGCCATTCGAATCTCCGTTCTTTCTTAGCTAATCATCAGGCCAGTCTATTGCCAAAGTTAATTATTTTTAAATAAATTGTACACTGCTTTGTTTAATAATTTCATGTAACCCAAAATAACCCCGATTACACATATATAAAGAAAAAAATGGACAAAAAACATGCAACAATAAAAAATGAACTCTTTATAATCTTGGTTATCTAACTTATTATCTAACCTCGGTCAACTTTTCGATTTGAAAAACTAACTCCTTTAATATATTGGAGACTTGCTTTTAAATATCCAACAACATAATTAAATGTGTCTTTGTTATGCAGTCACACAAAAATGTTTATGCACTCCATGAGCGACATATTTTTTGAGATGAAATTTGATGTAAAACATCGAAAATCTAGAACATATATATAATATTACAAAACAAATTGTTTTATATCTAGTACAAAAAAATAACATTTTGAGTATAAAATTGAAACAACTATATTAATATCAATAATTTCTACACTTGAATGTGTGTTCAAATATCATATATTAGTATACGATCTGAAAAAGTATACTGAAATATTTTATATTAGTAATACATTTTTAATGATTCTTTGTACCATTTTCACATGAAAAAAACATGTGTGTTTGATACCAAAATTCTTATTTGGACACTCAAAAATCAAATATTAATGATTGATCTGAAACATTTAACATTTAAATATCATATATCAATACCAGATTTTCAATGCTTTGCATCGAATTTTCACCCGACAAAAGTACATAATTGGATACTCATAATAATTCTGAAATATTTAATATTAAAATTTCATATATTGATAGCTATTTTTCAAAGTTTTGTACCGAATTTTCATCCAAAAAAGATGTCTCATTAATATCAAAATTTGTTACACATATTTGAGTACTCAAAAATCATATATTAACGTCATATCTAAAACATTTAATTTTGAAAAATCGTATATTTGTTCAAAATTTTCAATATTTTTTTACTGAATTTCATCCAAAAAAACACGTGGACCTAGGCAGAAACATTTTTTTGTGTCATTAGACTGCAAAAAAAAAAAAGAATCAATCTGACAAAATTAACATACACATTTAACAATTTGGATGAAGATCTATTGACCATTTGCTCTTAATATATTACAATACACTTGGGGAAATTATTTTAAAAAAAACAATTAACCAAGTTAAAATAACAAAATATCCCACCATACATATATTTTATAAATGGTTGTTAAAATTTCATAATATCACAAAAAATTAGGAATTTAAATGTTCCAAATCAGGGCAGTTAAAAACATACAAAAAATAGTTATCAAATTAACTTTTGTCAAACCCTTTTTCAAAAAAATATACATAACTCTCCTACAATTATTTAAAAAAAATTGAACAAAATTATAACACAATTTGACCAAATATGATTGGTCAAACGAAGGTTTTGACATCCCCATTTCCCAAAATTCCCCTCACAGTACACATAAGGGTTTTTCTGGAAAAACAAAGTCCAGTGTATGTTATTTTCCCAAAAAGACAGGCTCTCTGGCACGAGACCACCATTAGAGAAACAATCAAACTAACTAAGCCTACATATATTAAGGGAGAGTTTGAGGGAGTCTTGCTTTTCAATACAGCTAAAACGGGCAGTTTAAAACACAGTCCGGTCAACTTTTTTGCTTTTTACGAAAAATAAGCCTCTCATCAAACCGTAGAGACGTATTTTTAAAAAACAAATAAAAATGACCAAGTCTTATTGTCAAAATCTCCCTTCTAAAAAAATATACACGAGCAAATTCTGCCACCAGGGTCAATCTGGCTCGATAATATTTGCTATTTACAGAGAATATATTATTTATATGATATTTTAAAAACAATTCACTAAAAATGGCACCCTCCAGCAGATTATTATTCCGCTAACATAATAAACTAATTCTCCAGCATCCTAGACTTGCCTCAGAGGTAGTGACAATCAAATATCAACACTGCCATTTCTGATAATACGTGCAAATAGCTTATACATCATCGGCATATCTTTCAGTATGTAAAGGGATGCTGTGTAAGATGAAATCCGAGCAGAACAAAACAAGTACACCAATTAATTTATAAGAATCAGAGACTACAATCAGCATTTTCAAATAAAATATAAATTTGAATCGAAGAAAACAATTATTTAAGAGAGTGGTCAAAGAAAAGAAGGGTGTCATAGCCTCAGTTGCGATGATTCAAAAGTATAATCAAAGTGAACGAACTCATGGTTATGTGATGTATACATCACCGGCTGTGTTTCGATGCAAAAATACATAAAGTATGAAAGCACAACGAAATACTTTGGAAGCCGTTGCAATAGGCAAAGCCACAGAAACAAATAACCAGACACTTCAAAATTTTCAAGTGCGTCTCAAATTTGATAAAAATTAATTATAACTAAAGAAAAATGCACATAATCAAACATACACCAGATCGTGTAAACTGATGCATCAGAGAGATTCCCAACGACAAATCATCAATTTCTTAAGAAATTCTGATGTCCCTGTCTGTTTATCATCACTTGCATTAACTAACCGACTCGAATTGATAAAACCACCTAAAAAGCGTTATCAAGAAAATAGAAAACAAGGGTAATCAATGTGCAAAGTCACAACCAATATGAACAATACCTAAAGGCCACAACATAATCTTAAAAAAATGTTGAACTTGATGCCTCAGATTACAATATTTTCACAGCAAATCAAAGTATATTTAACACCATCGTTGGCACCAATGTAGAACTTCACAAGACGTTTTTTACAACATATAATGCACAACATAAAAAAAATGTTTATTACCAAATACCAAGCATCACAATGGATTCAAATATTGGAGAATCTGAGATTCATAATACTAATTTTTCCGGAAATTTGGATTGCAATGACTTGAAAATTGGTGTTATTTTAAGCACCGGATATAGCTTTTGGTAGACATTTATGTAATCGATAAAAGATTGTAAATATTTTTGAATTTTGACCATAAAAAGGAACATATGTCATGAACTAAAAAACCTAGAGAGAAGTGTAAAATCGACAATGAATTAACATAGCATCAGAGAGATTCCCATTAGACATAATCATCTTCCCCCAATGGAGCTCTGATGTCCCTGTCTATTTTATCATCATTTGCTAAGAATTAAAAAAATATAAACAAACGTTTTAAATTTTAAGTGAAATAAGCATTTCTAAAAAAAAAGGAATGCAAATTCATAATAGTGACAAAGGAAAAAACGTCAAATGCGTCAAAGCCTCAGATTAATAAGATTTTCATAGCGAATAACTCAAAGTATATTTAACACCATCACAGGCAGGACACAGAACAAACTGAACTATCCTTAACGCATGAAATAATAAAATAAAATGAATAAATATTTATATTTAAACTTATCATTGCATAAAGGAATAGTAGAATCAGATATTCTGATTTCCAATAAAAAAAATTTCATCTTTCTCCAGGAGAAGTACGACAAATAAATCATCTCATCATTTCCACACAATTCGAGGATCCCAGATTAAAAACGGTATTTAAAAATCAAATGCTAAAGAAATTTAACAAACCATAGAAATAGATGATCCAATTATCAGAAAATAACTTGGATCTCACAAAGGTAAAAGTTACCGAGCCCTTAAACAGAGAAGAGCGGCCGACGAAGGCGTATTCGAGCTCTTTAGATTTCTCAGAATTAGGGTTTATGATCAGCCGCTACAAAATGAGCATATGTATATATAAAGAGGAAAACTGTATAAATCCATCGATTTTGACCGAGAGTTCGCGGCTAGGGTTTCCAGACCCGAGCCAGAGTTACAGAAATACCCTTTTGTACACGAAAGTTGGGCTGGATCCAAGCCTAGTTGTATTAGGCCTGAAAATAATTAATTTTAAGAAAATGTCATGATTTTTATGTCCGACCCAACTAAATTGAGAATAGCCAAGCCTAATAAAAATCTGGTGTGGATCGAATACAAGATCCGGTAACCCGGTTCTGAATATTCTTTTTAATCCAAAGGTTTTTTAATCCAAATACTTATAGTCTGGAAGGTCTTGAGTTCGAGAGCTAGTAAGACATGTGTAATTTAATATCTAATGATAATTATATTATTTCAGAAGTATTTCAAAATACAGTATGTTAATTTAAATAATTATCCAACATAGATAGGCTAAAAATTAATTATTATATTCGAGATGAAATTTTTTTTAAAAAAAAATTAAAACTGAAATAAATTATGTTTTGATGAAAAATAATCCCAACACTGACCACATACATATTAAATAGTACGTATCCACATGCATGATGCCGATTATGACTTGTGCAGCATGACAATACCCCTTTTTGACTTTCTTTCATTTTGTCGCAGCAACAACCAGTCCCACTGCCCTATAATTAAATTAAATATATAAAATATTCCACCCATTTTTTATTCATATTATAGAAATTTCCTATGCAGAGATATATATGTGTGTATATATATATAAGATTTTGTGAGTGCGTATGGTTCAGATTTGCTTCGGCGTTCATGGATAATACTTCAAGTGCTGGAGTATTGCTGGTTATTTTGTGCTTTTCTTGCATTATCGGATTGAGTGGAGCAATCCCATTTACAAGTAAGCTAGCGACCAATTTTTAACATAAATACTTTTGAATTAATTCCCTCGTAAATCTTGAATATATAGTTGATGATGATTTCGTATGAAATTTGTTCTCTTATTTGCAGGAAATGGAAATCTGGTGCAGAAATCTCAAAGTTATAGGTCAGTTGCAGACATGGTATGTATAAAATGCTTGCTAAATATTGTTCATGTATGAATCAAAGACTGCCTTAACTATCTTGGCAATAGTACTTTTCTTGATCTTTCTTCTTTTTGATGACTTAAATTTTAAGTTAGTTTACATCAAATTCAAAAATCATACATAATCCCAAAAATTTTAAAGATACAATATTCAGTTATATATATATAAGTGGATGTAGTTGCAGTAGTCGGAGTATTCATTAAAAAAAATCGCTCAAGAGAAGTTTAAATATGCAGGAAAATAAAGGTGAAAGGTGGGAGTTAAACACAAAAAAGAGAAGACTGATGGAAATAGAGGTGGATGACTATCCAGGGTCTGGGGCTAATAATCGCCACACTCCAAGAACACAACTTGGAAGAGGCTGTCCCGACTGCTGAACTAATCGATATATCTCCGGCGTATTTCAGATACTTCAATCCTGAATTCGAGCTATAAGGAATGCGTGAGTGCTGTGGGTGTAGATTCCAAGTTCAGTGCCGTTATGTGCTGGATTACTATTTTGACGTTATCACTAATATCTTGTAAACTCCACGTTTCAGTAGTTTATCTCTTAACACGAGAAATCATGCGACTGAATTAAGTTCTTATGAGTTGTTTATATGGACATGGACAATCATCTCTTCTGAATTAGTTTTTGAGTGGAGTTATGCTCAAATACACGAACTTAACAATTTCTATATTTAAATTTTTGTTAAGGTTATTTATTTACTCTTTAACTTCTCCAGGATTGATTAAAGTATACATATGGTGAAGGGACCTACTTCTCAGCTAGAGTTGTAATAATTATATTGAGCAACATGTGGATTAATTTATGTTTAAGTGCATGTCCAGAAGTGCATGTCCAGAAGTGGAGCGCACTTTCTCTTGAGTGCAAATTCAAAACTATGTAATGTAATTTTCATTGTCGGGTGAAAAATATTAGGTCTCGGAATCTGTTAATTAATTTCTAATGGGAAAACATAATTAATTGGAAGTAAATATATACATGTACGTACAACTTTAATTGAGTTAATTAATTTTGCATTAACGAGCAATTTTTTGAAACCAAACTTTTAATTTATTTTGCGGTTGGAATAGAGTCAACATGAGAAATTATCAGAAATTCGGAATTTTGTTAAAATAACATTTATCAAATATTTTTTAGAAAAAAGAATAGTCATTATGGGGTAACGGGCTCTATTAAGTTTTGAACTGCTCAGCCCAATGCTCGAGCCTCCTAATTTCATAATAAAGACTCTCTCTTCGTGTCATTTTGAACCCATGCATTATTATTTTAATATAATATTAATTTCTGAATATCATTAAATNTTACTTTTATTGGTTTCAATAATCAATTAAAACTTATATTATGTTATAAACATGATTAAATTCAATCAAGTTTATTAAAATAACTGTAATTAATTAAAACTTAATTACGTGGTGAGGCTAATCAACTTACGCCATATGTTCATCATCCCCAAGGTAGCATCGGGCATGCAGTGCATTATTTTGGCATTTAGGATTTAAAAAGAATCAACTGCGCCATATGGCGCATGCATGCGGCAACGGGACCTGTTCACTATCCCCAACGTAGCATCGGGCATGCAGTGCACTATTTTGGCATTTAGGATGCCTTCACCCCACCTACTAACATATCTTCCCAACAATCTCAATGGGGTGGACAATCTATCGGACAGAAAGAATTTATTGAATGTGGTATAATGTAATATCTCATCTCCCAAATGAATGAGCAAACTTGGACATTTATAAGGGACAAGATGACCTCGATTATAGTACATAGACATTGTTTCTGATTAGACATCTATCCACGCAGTTGCGGAACCAGAAATATGGCTCTGCTCGAGCTAGAAGTTTAAATTCTAAAATCTTTTAATATTTTAAATTGATCTACTCAGGCTAATATCATATTATTCCAAAATTATACAAAAATTACATATAATTTTTTTAAAAAAATTGGACCACCTGGGCTTTATGCATGTGGCTCCGCCACTGTACCCACGCCTCTCTCCTGACAACTAACTGCCCATGCTTTGTCCTTTGTCAGTAAGCATGGTGATCCATACAGTTCTGGTCTTATCATGGGCACTGATTGTCAAGCTAATGATTTCGAGACATGGCATCTCATATTTATGGATCCGGAAATGACACATGTACCGAGGTGCTCGGCATATGATTGCGACGTGAGGCTCTGTCATCTTAGTCTCATTACACTAACCGTGCTAAGCCGAGAGTCCAGGCTCACTAGAGCGTGTGCTTGTCTGATCAGCTTCCCTGGTCACTGCAAATCTGGATATGTATCCGGGCTGGTTCTTATCCCAACTTTCCTTGTGTTTCCGACCCCTCCACGGCTCCACGGTTCGAGCTCTCGGATGATCCGGATAGTTCCTGGTGTATTACCAACTTCCATCGTCGTCAAATCTTTTTCGGCTATTAGAGTTAGTTTAGCTTAGCTACAAGGGAAGCTTTCATAGAGATGTGCGGTGATGATTATGAACAGAAGATGACATTCGACAGCTATTTGTACAAGAAAATTGTGCCTGGAAATCCGTTGGATGATTTGAAGTTGGCAATTAAAATTTTTGGGAGTGTGTGGAGGGCCAATGCTTTGAGGAAGGAGATGATAAGCTGAGATTTGTTTGAGGCTGCCTTATTCCTACGTCGTCTGCTACTATGATTGGCTAACGACGAGGAAATAATATTGATTATGGTTAAAAGGCAGATTCCTTGATGTTTCTAATTTTGTTGGTTGAATTTAAGTTTGTAGTCGGATGGGAGTATGTTTTATTTAGTTTTTTTTTTTAATCTTAATGGTGAAATGTGGTTGCAACGGTCTCATGCACAAATCACATCACAATTACAAAAATTCTCATGAGACGGTCGTATATGTCAATTTCGTGAGACAGATATTTTATTTAGATTATCTACGAAAAAATTATTTTTTATTATAAACTTACGTAAGATTAATCTATTTCACAAAAGAAATTGAGAACATCTCAAGACATGTGCATTTGCTTTATCATATTTAAATGACAAAAAATTGTTGACAATGGTCATTTCATAATTCAAAACTCTCAACATTTCTAGACTTCCACCATATTCCCCACAATGCGTGCCTTTAATGAATAACGAGTGTCTTGCCGAGTTTGTCACATCGTTATTTTTTGAACATTTAAATTAATTTTCAAGTCAAAATTAAAATTTTTTTGCTGAAATTAAATATTGAGTAAAATTTTACGTAACTGAAATATTAGTTTTTCTTTTATTACAATCACTACTTAATTGAATATTCAACGTCGCTTATATTCTTTTATTTCAACAACGATTAAGAATCTAGCCACTATACTTTGAAATTTGAAACAAGCTGATTTTGTCTAATTTTTAATAACTTGATCGATGATCAAAACAGTCCATCTTAAAATAGCGGTATCGATTCAACTGAACGGTTGGACCATAACACTGTTATATCATATAAAATAATAATATATTATATATTATATTTTAATTATAAACATTTTAAAAATGTATATAAATAATTTAAAATATATATTTTACAATGTTTAAAAAAACAAATAAGCTTTAATACTGCTAAAATAATGTTTAAACAAAGTTAAAATCCAAATAATCATATATAATCAAAAATAAAATTAAAACAAAACTTTTGAACCGGTCCAACCTGTTTCGACCTGTTCAATTCTGGTTCTTGATTGGTTTGACAGGTAAAACGGTTTTTTGTCATGTTCGGAGTGGATCTATGACCAGTTTTAGGTCGAACGGAAAATAACAATATGAAATAACGATTACCAAAATATAAAAAAAAATAAAATAAAAACCGAAAAAGGAAAATTTTGGCTTGATTCCAAACTAATATCGAAAATTTTGGTTCGATCGGAGTCTTGAAAATTTCTGATAAAACCAAAACTGAATGATATAATAAACCAAAAAACACAAGTAATTTTATAAAAGGAGATTTCTTACTGTTATTATCTTCTAAGTTCTTATAAAAATTTTTATACTTTCATCGCTTGGCTTTTAAAATAAAATGATGAAGATAATTTAAAAAAAAAAAACTGATACAAACCACTTTTAATTCTGTAATTGAATTAACGCCTACCAAATTTTAATGTTCGCAACCAATGCAGAGTCGCACACATGGCTCGTTAAGGTAGACAGGTTAGCTCTACCTGGCAAATATAAATATAAACAGATTAATTAATTTAAATTAAATATTTTTAATAATTTGTGTTCGAAAGGATGTTAGTCATCGATGGACTTATAGATATAAAGACAACTTATCGATGTTTGAGAGGTGCATGAGTTAGTGAAGTAGATAGACGTTTGATTAATGGTAGGAAGTTCGATTCTTTTGTCAATAATTTATCGGACAAACATATCGTACAAGATTTACAAAGTACGACTCATTTAATTAGTATGATTTATAAATTATTGTGTTAATTTGATAGTTTAATCTTTACAAATATGATTCATCACAATTTTAAATTAACATTTTATAAGGTTTAAAAAAAAAATTTTAAAATTCAAACAGAACCCACCGACCCACCTACCTACCCACGATGGTGGACTCGTGTAGCATTAAAAAACATGGTTGAATCAAAAATCAAACTGAGTTGATGGCGAGTAGAACATATATTAAAAGATAGTACTTGTAGGTTCTCATGTCATATATAATTTAGTAATATAATTAGAATAATAATTAATGATAGTTATTATTATTAGTATAATAGATTATTGATAGGAGAAATAATAATCAGATCAATTATTTTATAGATATTATTATAAAATATATATGAGGATGATTTTAATAAAATAAGTTGGAGGATCCAAAATTTTAAAAATATTTTATAAACTGTCAAATAAGTTATTTGATATCACTTAAGGTGTTTTTATAAAATTTTAACAAAAAAAAAATTTCAGAATTAAGTTTGACAGGTTTTCTCAGCTTGAAAAATATAAATATAAACAAATTAAACTATGTTAAATATTCCTAAATCACAAATAACAATGATGATTATAATTATATTTTGCGTCAAAAACTTATAATTTATTTGACGTCAAAGTCCCAAGTTTGAAATGAGCCCTCGATTCAAAAATAAACTATAACAAACTAAACTATCTTCCCACACTTAAACATATACTACTTCCTCTGTCTCAATTATATAGACTTCATTTTCTTTTTTTATTGTTGGTAATATATCTTATAGTTTCTATATTTAATAGCATGTTTTTGTATTGTTCTTACTAATACTTTT
Organism: Primulina huaijiensis; assembly: GCF_012295235.1. Taxonomy (NCBI): domain Eukaryota; kingdom Viridiplantae; phylum Streptophyta; class Magnoliopsida; order Lamiales; family Gesneriaceae; genus Primulina; species Primulina huaijiensis. The sequence continues at coordinate 1,593,807 of NC_133308.1, read as the reverse complement.
ATTAACTAAGTATTAGAAAACTTGTAATCATTTTTTTAAACACAAAACTGCTGTAAGAATATTTTTTTGAGTCAATTTAATGTAGTAAATCTCTTACCGGACCAATGAAAATTTTTTGTTTTTATACCAAAAATATTAGTTTGCTCCTTGATACTAGTGTCCTGAGCATTTTACTTTATTTAACAATTATATTTGGAAGATAATTTTTTTAATAATTTCAAAAAGGAAAAAAAATACTGTGCTAATACATAAAAATTCAGCTAATGTATTCTATTTAATTATCACAAAAATTCATGTACGAGTATCTTACAAGTCAATTTCATGACTATTTTTACAAAAAAATAAATTTCTCACGGTGATTATTATTATTTAATTTATAGTGAAAATTGTATAGTTTTTCTAATACCGTCAAAAATTTAAAACAAGATTTATTAATTTGTAAGTAATTTATTTGGATATTATCCTCTTTCTTTCTCGAGAATAAATTTAATGGATACGTGGCTCAATCGCAGCCTTTCATAAGATGCAAAATTTGGACCATGACTTCAAAAAGTTGAGAAGACTACACACTCCAATTGTCGACTTCAATTAATACATAGAAATATCTCCTTTCTTATCTCTATTCAGTCTCCGCCCTTCATCGTCGCCCATCCAACCCTCGGAATCCCAAACCATATCCAATATAGGATCCATTAGTATATCAAAAATTCCCCCCACTCCCTAGTCCACCCTCGAACTCCACGCTTTCCCAAGAATCTCAACAATGGCTTCTATCACCCTCAAATTCTTCGTTGGACTCCGCCACTCCACGGCGTTGGACAGCCATTCCGCAGCGGTTGCTACCAGTCCTGCTGTTCTATCCCACCGCCGCAACGTACTCCGTATAAAGGCCTCAAAATCTAGTCCAAGAGTCGCTGGCCGCAACCTCAGAGTGGCTGTTGTAGGCGGTGGTCCAGCTGGTGGTTCTGCGGCGGAGACGCTTGCGAAGGGTGGCGTTGAGACTGTCCTCTTTGAACGCAAGCTTGACAACTGTAAGCCATGTGGGGGTGCTATCCCGCTATGCATGGTGGGAGAATTCGACCTCCCGTTGGATATCATTGATCGGAGAGTGACAAAGATGAAAATGATCTCACCATCGAATGTGGCGGTCGATATCGGGCGAACGCTCAAGCCCCACGAGTACATCGGAATGGTCCGTCGTGAAGTGCTCGATTCCTACCTGCGCGACCGCGCTGCGGCCGCTGGTGCCACGGTTGTCAACGGGCTTTTCTTGAAAATGGACCTTCCTAAACAGAAAAACGCCCCTTACGTCATGCACTACACCGATTACAACTCTAAAGCCGGTGGTGCTGGGGAGAAGAAAACGATCGAAGTCGATGCTGTCATAGGTGCAGATGGCGCCAACTCCCGCGTAGCGAAGGGCATAGGCGCCGGCGACTACGAATACGCCATCGCATTCCAAGAGCGCATCAAAATCCCCGATTCCAAAATGAAGTATTACGAGGATCTAGCGGAAATGTACGTCGGGGACGATGTTTCCCCGGACTTTTACGGTTGGGTTTTCCCCAAATGCGACCACGTAGCCGTGGGCACTGGCACCGTAACTCACAAAGGAGACATCAAGAAATTCCAAACCGCAACCAGAATCCGAGCGCAAGACAAAATCGAAGGGGGCAAAATCATCCGGGTCGAGGCGCACCCAATCCCAGAACACCCAAGACCCCGAAGAGTCCTCGAACGGGTAGCACTAGTCGGCGACGCAGCCGGATACGTGACAAAATGCTCCGGCGAAGGGATATACTTCGCAGCAAAAAGCGGACGAATGTGCGCTGAAGCCATTGTTGAAGGATCCGAAAACGGGAAGCGAATGATCGATGAAAGTGATCTGCGAGTCTACTTGGAGAAATGGGACAAGACTTACTGGCCGACATACAAGGTTTTGGATGTGCTGCAGAAGTTATTTTACCGATCGAATCCAGCAAGGGAAGCTTTTGTAGAGATGTGTGCCGACGAATATGTGCAGAAAATGACATTTGACAGCTATTTGTACAAGAAAGTTGTGCCTGGGAACCCATTGGATGATTTGAAATTAGCTGTGAACACCATCGGAAGTTTGGTGAGGGCGAATGCTTTGAAGAAGGAGATGGAGAAGCTGAGTGTCTAAGATCTATGATCTATCTCTTCCATTTGAATCGTTGTATGGTACACTTAATTACAACATGTTGTCATGTCTTAATGAAGTTTGATGAAATTGAGGAAGAAATAACACTGCATTTTGATTTTTTTAAAATTACAGCTGATTTCTTGGTTGAATTTAAGCTTCTGTTTGGTGTATGCTTCCTTTAATCTCTCCGATGATGATCCCAGACCAGTCTTGAAATCACTGGTCTGAAATCACATATATACATAGAAATAAACAAAAGTTCTAGTACTATTATATTAATTAAAGATTTCTCGAGCCATAACCTTAAATTTAGACCTTCTGTTTCCCCTTGAATTCATATTTCGCATTGTTGAATCGGAGCTCCTTTAATCTCACTGAAGTATTCTGTAATTTAGTTCTATAGATTGAAAGTACTACGTGCATCATCAAACTCTGGCATATTTAATTTTCTCACCAACATGTATAAATAAAGAACGACGCCATTACGAAGCTCGAAATAATGTACTAGTTCAACAATATTTTCACCTAACGACCCTTTACGAGATCTTATGATAATTGCTAGAAGTTTGTTGGTATGTAGATGAATTGATGATCCCTTTTTTGATGGCTTCTCGCAGTTCACTCAATGTGCATGTTTGAAGCTAGGCGTGAGTGATTTAGCGGTGGGTCAGATGTTACCTACCTTAACTAGGCCTTGATCCAAAGTGCGTATGGGCCGTTGAATTTAATGGGCTTGTCTCATCTCGAAACAGATATTTTAATTATTTGATTCCAATTAGTAGGTGAGATATATTTTTTTAATATAATAAACAAAATAAAAAATAATATAATTTAATATAAATGATTTAATCAAGCAACTACACACGGTATTTTTATTCAATAATATTATACATTCTATTCAAATTATCTTAATAATTATAAATTATTTTTTTATTTAATTTCATCAACCCAACTAGGCGATGTTATGATAAGATGTTGAATTTACTGTATTTAATGATAATTATATTGTGAAAGATGTTTTTGTTCTGATTTGACAAGAAAGAGGATCTCATCCTGTTCGTAGGATCAGACACACTCTCCATGAATCGAGAATCTTCCTTCGTGGCTTTTTTCTTCAAGAGTGAAGTAATAATTCATAGAGTTATTGAATTTTTTTTAAAAAATAAATATATTGTGGAACAATTTCACGAATCTTTATTAGTGAGACGAGTCAACCCTATCGATATTCATACTAAAAAATAATACTTTTAGCATAAAACTAATACTTTTTCATGGATGACCTAAATAAAAGATTCGACCCACGAAATTGATCCGTGAGACCGTCTCACAAGAGTTTTTGTGTTTTTAAAATCACACGAGTATTTGAATCCATCTCAATTAGATCAAGAGTAGGTATATTGTAAGACGATTTCACGAATCTTTATCTGTGAGACGGGTCAACCCTACCGATATTCACAATAAAAAATAATATTCTTAACATAAAAAATAATACTTTTTCATAGATGATCTAAATAAGAGATCACTCTTACGAAAATTCACACAAGTTATTGCTGGGGTCAATTTCAAATTCGGGAAAAAGAAAAAAGAAAAAAAAGAAAAAGAAAGAGAGAAACACCATGAAACACAACTTGTATTAAATTATACTACTGGGTGAAAGATTTCACCGAGTTGTGCGGCGGAGAAGCTTATGCTAGCTTGCCTATCCCCTCTCATCCATAAAAATCCTGCCTTTTTCTTTTTAAAATCGTATTCTTCTCACAATTTTTATCCGTCTGTCGTCTCCAGGTTCAGTGTGAAAGTGTCACGAGTAGAGTTAATTCTGCTCAATTTCTCGTTCTTTAAGTCTTTCTTTTTTTTTTTCCCTGTTAATTTGCGTCGAATATGTGTGAGCGTGTGTCCGTTTTAATACAAAGAGCTGGAGCATTATAATAGATTATGAATCTGTGGTTGTTATTAAAATTTAATTATGTGAGCCATGATTTTCAAAGCCTTTTTTTTCGTGTTTAATTTTGAGTGTTACTATAAATTTGTACTGAAGATCAAATGCTGTGCAAATTGGCCTAGATTCTGGTTTTGTTTTATCTTGCGGTTGTTGAAGTTTCTGGGTTTTGGGGGTGGGTCTGTAGCTAAGAAAATCACTGAACTATAATATTTGGAAGATTTCTTTCAAATAAATTGTTAGGATTGAAAAGTAGAGTGGAATATGCTAAAGATGTTATAGGCTTCTAATTCTTGAATCCTGAAATTTTCCTGTTGCCTGGGACTATGCTGTTGATTGTTGGCTTGTGTCTTGACAATTTCATATTTCTTTTGTCATTTCAGGTTGCGAGATGACATCATCAGCAACCACCTTTTCAATTGGCTCCACCGCAGCTGCTGGCTCCAAAGTTGGCCCCTATTCACAACTAAAGGCGTCGAGTGCCAAGTCGAAACTTGAAAACCAACTTATTAGTTTCAATGGCCTCAAAGCAGCAACCTCCATAAGACATGACTCGAAGTCCTTGTCTACGGGCAGCGAGAGCGCTGCAGCTCTGAAGCACTCTTACGTCAAAAAAGCCCAAAAGCATAACAAGAGAACACACTATCATGTTAAACCTCATGCTTCCTACAAGGTAGCTGTTCTTGGAGCTGCTGGTGGTATAGGCCAGCCGCTAGCACTTTTGATCAAAATGTCACCACTAGTTTCTCAACTAAACCTTTATGATATAGCAAACGTGAAGGGAGTTGCAGCTGATCTGAGTCACTGCAACACACCTTCGGTGGTTACAGATTTTACTGGAGAATCCAATCTTCCCAATAGTTTGAAGGGTTCTAATGTCGTTGTCGTACCTGCTGGTGTTCCAAGAAAGCCCGGTATGACCCTAGATGACCTCTTTAACATAAATGCCAACATAGTGAAAACATTAGTCGAGGCTGTTGCGGATAATTGCCCCAATGCCTTGATTCACATCATAAGCAATCCAATCAATTCGACAGTTCCAATTGCTGCCGAGGTCTTGAAAGAGAAGGGGGTATATGATCCCAAGAAGCTCTTCGGTGTTACCACTCTTGATGTAGTTCGAGCGAATACTATTGTCGCTCAAAGAAAAAACTTGAGGCTTATTGATGTTGATATACCGGTTATTGGTGGCCATGCAGGAGTTACTATCCTCCCCTTGTTGTCAAAGACCAAACCGTCTGTCGCTTTTAATGACGAAGAAGTGCAAGAACTGACTCTGAGGATTCAAAATGCTGGCACAGAAGTTGTCGAGGCCAAGGCTGGAGCAGGATCAGCTACTCTTTCAATGGCATATGCCGCAGCTCGGTTTGTTGAGTCGTCCCTTCGAGGTCTGGATGGCGATGGTGATGTTTACGAATGTGCTTATGTCCAGTCTGATCTTACAGAGCTGCCTTTCTTTGCCTCAAGAATTAAGCTTGGAAGAAATGGAGTTGAGGCTTTCGTTCCATCTATCCTTCAAGGATTAACCGAGTACGAACAGAAGGCATTGGAAGCTCTAAAGCCAGAATTGAAGGCGAGCATTGAGAAAGGCGTAGCATTTGCTCGGAAGCAGCCTGTGGCTGTTTAAAATTTATTGCTGGTTGAAGCAGTATCTATCAGGAAAAATTAAGGGGTGCAGCCGTCACAGGTTTATTGATGTATCTGCATTCCAGTTTTGTAGGCAACTTACCAAACGGTTTTCCTTCTATTGTCGTGTTGAAGTCTCTCCAGCAATAGAAAATGAGTATTTCGTTGAGTTATCGGGTAATTTGGATGTCTTATATGATATATGAGACAATGCAGCCATGCAAACTAAAAATTATAAATAACAGAACATTTTTTATTTTTCTTAGACGACGTGATATATACAGTAAAAAAATCTATATTTTAAGAATAAAAAATATTCTTCTCCAGAAATTAAAATCAAAATTCAAACATACCCTGGTACCCCTGTACGTTAACCAAAAAAATAAATTTTTAGAAGTTCTTTTCAAAAAAACACCTCAAAGTTTCAAACAAAACCGTGGCCTCAACGCGCACGTTTTACATTTGAATGTGCTGCTGATTCTACTGAAACATCGATCTCATACAAATAGAGGTCCATTTTTCTAATCTTACATAGCCCAGAATTTAACACAAAGGCATGTAGTGCATTTGTGGCGCTGTAATTCTCAAAGACCAGACGTGAAGTCTTGATATTGTCTAAGACATCACCCCTCCAAGAAAGCCTTGATTTTTATCCAAAGCAAGATTTTTCTCGGCATGGTATTGGATAATATCATTCTGACTTGAAATGTAAGAGAAATGAACCCAAGGCAAGAGCAAATAGGATACTCTCCCCCTATTTGAACAATCTTTGAATCCGTATGTAATTTTTTCAAATAATGTGAGTATCCACAGCTTCTGTACTAATTCCCCTCATCCTGTCTCATGCGTCCCTCCCCACATTTTATTGGACAACAGTGTTGGCATATCCTCTAAAGAAACATGGTGGTTTCTTTAAACCCGGACGTGAAGGAAGATAATCGTCAACAGCTGCTAAATCTGCACATCATATATCCATCTTCTCACTTGTGCTGCAACTTGAAGTTCCTCTGATTTGCCTATCACCAGTAATTGTTACAGGAGCAGTGTCCCCCGTGGAAATGATGAAACCGATTCCGATCTCTGATAATCACTTTCCGGTTGTACACTGCGGACAGAAGTTTCGCAAAATTATGGCAATCTAGACATATACGAAGATCTTTTGCAACCCTCAACGTCGTACCAGGTGGGGTTGAAAGAACCCCAAAAGCGATAGCCAACTTCTCACTATGGTAAGAAAGTGCATTCTCCTTCTCTGCTGCTCCCATGTCGTGCAACTCCGAATTTACTTCAGCGACATAACCAGCAATCCTAAGCTGCTGGTTTATTTCCCGCATCATTTCATATATTTCCTTCTTTCTTGGATGTAAAACATCATCTGCAACAAATTCATGAACGTGCCCTCTTAACTCGATTGTGCTACAAGCCGGCGTCGTTTGAACACCTCTATCTTTCATCAATTTCCTCACTTCCACAACCTTTTCCCACATACCTACGGAAGAATAAATATTCAACAATAAGATATAGTCCCCTGATTCTTGAGCTTTGAGCTCAACCAAATGCTCGATGGCTCGTTCTCCAAGTTCAATTTGGCGGTGGATTCTACACGCTCCTAGCAATGTTCTCCACATTGCTGCATCGGGCTTGATCCTCATTGAAATGATGAGATTGAATGCCTCCTCAAGTAGACCAGCACGACCCAAAAGATCTACCATACACCCATAATGGTGAATGTTCGGAAGAACTCCAAAATCTCGACTCATACAATGGAAAATCTTCCGACCCTCATTGACTAAACCCGAGTGGCTACAAGCTGATAATAACCCGGTAAATGTCTGATCACCGGGGAAAACACCTGCTCTTTGCATCTCTTCGAAAGCTGCAATCGCATCTCTGCCATACCCGTTACTCGCTAAACCTGAAATCATCGAACTCCAGGTGACCACATCTTTACTTACCATCTTCTTAAACACGTCGTACGCTTTTTCCACGCATCCACAACGCGAATACATGGCTATAAGAGAATTGCAAATATTTATTTCATTGTGAAGACTGTGTTCCGTAGCATAGTTATGGACTTTTTCACCGAATTCTAGTGCATTCAAGCTTGCACAAGCTTGAAGGACAAGCAAACAGGTGACATTGTCTGGTTGGCATTCGGATGAATTTCTCATCAGATCAAACAAACCCAAGGCATCTTGTGTTCGCCCGTTACGAGTATAGCAAGAAATCAATACATTCCAAGCAACGGTATCTTTACGAGTCATTTCATCAAACAATTTACGGGCATCACCACCTTTACCTAAACACGAGTAAAAATCCACCAATGTAGTCAGTAAAAGGCCATCAGATTTATAACCATCTTTCCAAATCCTTGCATGAATCTGCAACCCATTAGACAAAGACCCGATCTTTACACAACATTTCACGGCAACTGTCGCTGACAAAGCGTTGGCATAAATGCCTAAAGAAAGTAATTCTTGGTATAACACAAGTCCTTTTTGAGCTGAAACACTAGTTACCGAATAAGCCTTGATCATGGTATTATACAAAGAAACGCTGGGATCAGGAAACTCGCAAAATATTCTGTGAGAGTAGGATAAATCACGCAACGGAGGGGTCCCGAATCGAGAGAGAAAGGAGAGGAAAATGCGGGTGTTGTAGAAATAAGAGGTGCGGAGGAGATAAGAGTGGAGCTGGAGCAAATGGGATTTTTTAGTGCATGATTTTATGAGGGAAATCGTCGTCTTTTCATCATGGAGTTGGTGTTGAGCTGCTGAGGAGGTGGTCGAGAGCGACTCGTTGTGGCGATCAAGTGCTGCGGCGGCTCCGATGAAAGATCGAGATAAAGGGTAGCCAAAGTACAATTGTGAGCAATGAAACGAGTAGATTCTTCTCATCGGAGTTCCCACAACCAAAAAATTGATTGAATAAATCACTTATATATAGTATGTGATTCGAGTTGGAATAAAGTCTGTGGGGAGTGGTGCTTTTATTTCCTTGAAACTTGAAAGAGGACGGCGATTGGATATTTGGTTTTGAATAAATAAAAACATTAAAGTATAATTTGCACAAAGAAAAAGAAATTTGTGTCAAATGCCACACCATTTATATCACATATTGTCTACAACGTGGAAAAATACAGAAAGCTAATCAATACTACCAGCTGCCACTAAACACTTGATTATATTAGAACAACATGAAATCACCTGAGTTACAAGAAATGTAATCGGAAAGCAAATACTCCAACTCTTCCTCGTCGGCATCCACGAGAGTATGGAAGCCAGAGCTAGGTGTGTTTTGATCAGAATTTGAAGGGTTGTCAAAGGATTTCGAAGATGAATCAGCCACACTTCTTCCAGCTAGTCTTCTCTTCTTATAATTTGCTTTGAAACATACTTGTCTTAGTCTCTTGGTTTTGTCCTCCAACTGCAAATCAGGAATCTCTTCCATCAATTTCTTTTCTTGCTCTAAAATCGCAATGGCGTCTCTCAGCTTCACTTCTCCTCCATCTTTACCCAATTCCTGTCAAAACATTAACATTCGAATCATCAATATAACTTCGTGTGAAATTTATAATCACAAGGGTGGAATGTATTTGGTTGTGAAGAAACAATGGCTAGACTTTCCTGATCCATTCTTAATAGCAAGTTCAAGAGATCAGTAGATACCAGAACATTTTTTATTAGGGTTTGAAGACTCATGAGTTTTCGATGCGGCCATCTCTGAATTCCCAACTCCCTACACCTTTTTTTCAAAAGGGTCAATCCAACATTGAGTTCCTTAGCTGCTTGTGTGATGGGCATGTAAAAATACTCGCTGATCATTTGTCTTGTCAAAACTTTAGAACCCGAACTATTTTTCACCGGCACCTCTGGCGTCCAACTTTTCATTAGTTCCTTCTTTTCTACTTCCTCCTGGTCATGGACGGTACATATTTTTCTGTAGTTACTTAATTCTACTGCTTGGTCTTCAATATGAACTACCTCGCCAGTTTCGTCATAAATTACAGATGCGCCAGAATCGCACAAGAAATCATCTGCATCACCGACTGTTTTACAAAATTTATATACTGACTATTGTTTACCGTTTATAGTAACAAAAATAACATTGCATATGAGCAAAACTACTATGTGAAGTGCACACCATCAAGAGCATAAGTATGTGCAGTGCTTCATCATTTTCATTGGGAAAATCATTAAGTGACTCACAAGGGAGTGGCAAGACTGTTATGGAGCGAACTTCAAAGTACAGAACTCTTTTAAACGCGAAGGAGGCTTGATAAAATTTTAACGTTTTTGGATACAAAAAAAAAACACAGATTTACAAGAAAATTTAAAATACAATCCCATGCTGGGCCTCTCTCCCTCCCTACATATGATGTATTTACATATACATATGATATATATATAGATATATAGATATATCATCGGTGGAACAAGAATCGAGAGTATAGTATCGTATACTATATAAAGGTATACTGACCTTGAATGATATTAGCAGGGTTGTATGGCACAGGATCTAAAGATGGATAAAAATTGTCACTCAGAAGCATCCCTAATAAAGGAACACCATCAATGGAATCTTCCTGAATTATAAGTTCATTCTCAAAGTCCGTAGCAGTGAAACGTCCACTGGATTCAACCCATTATATTTTACCCCAAAAAAGCAAAGAAGAAGACAAATAAACATCATAGGAATCAACGAAACTGTTATATATCTATCTGCAATTTTCTTATTGAATACAAGCAATAATAATGAGAATTAAAAGATTGCATATTCCGTAAACTAATTATAATAATGATAATCACCTGAAATCAAGTGGAGGTAGTTGGGTTGGAAATGGAAAAACATCCTCATATTTTTCTTTGGGAAAGACTTCATAATTTGACCATGTCAAGTGCTGCGTTTCCATGAATATTCTTTACTTGTGTTATTTTTGAGGCCTTCCGCAATGTACTGTAATTTCAACTGAATCTATATGGAAGAAGAGAAGATTAGCGATGGAAAAACTGACAGAGTATTGATTTGTGAATGTAATTATGATGATTTAGTGCATGGAAGATCGTGCGCCGGCGCATGAATTAAACGTCTAATTAACTTCATGTTTCATGCATGCATGCAGCATGTATATACTAATGTATATATATATATACACGTATACGTTCGTTGTTGATTAGTGTGCAATCAACATAATTGATTTTTGTATTTGAGAGGGGTTGAGAGAGGTCAATATCCTAACAAAGAATTAAATTGATAGGAGTTATGAATATAGTTGGAACTTGAAATCTCTTGAAAATAAAAATACTAGTTTAGATTTAGATTCCTTTTATTCTTCACTCTTTTGATCATGACAATGATGCGGAATTAGTTCTAATATTTCGCGATGTCACATTAAATTTCATATACAAATATTTGAAAAATAAATTTACGTCATGTTATCGTTTAATTCACAATCTTATTTCACTGACTTGTATTTTTTTTCGATTTTAGTCGTTTTTCACTGAAGTAGTGATGTGACATCTTATACGATCACATTTTCAAGTAACACATCAGCATTTACCAATGCAAAAAAAAAAATCAAATTATAGACTAGGACTCCAAATTGAATTACAAAACATGTAAGTGACCAATCATTTAAAAAAAATCTTGATTCAAAATCTATGCATGGGGTTATTACTATTTGAGGATTTGACAACACAATATTTTAAGTTGACAAAATAAAAATCAATTATTTTATTAAAATATGTGGACATGATTATTGCTTACTATAATATTTAATTAATTTGTTCCAGAATAGAGTGAATCATTTTGGGGGCTCGATCTCCTTTTGTTGCAACGCACGCTAATATAATGATGTTATTATAGATTTGGCCTAAACGAGTTATCCCATCTAATCATTACAAACGAACAAATTCAATTTAACCATCTTTTAAATCAATCAACTTTTGCAGAGAAAACAAATTTATCAAGTAATATTTTTTTAACAATTATTTGAATATATCTTAATAATTTCTTAAAAAAATATATAGTTAAGTATCATTTAACTCGTCATATGATAAGATGATTAATAATTCATAATTTTGATTACTTTGTTTTTTAATTTATTTTTATTTTATATATCTAATTAAGTATTATCGTGAAACGGAAAATTAATTTGCCCCAGACAATAATAAAGTAATGATAATCATCATTTATTTATGTATGTATGAAACGTACGAAGGGACTATAAATTCAAAATTTTTTTCAATATTTGAGACATATTGAAAAAAATATAATATTTATATATGAGGGAACGAGAGCATAAAATCATAAAATTTTGTGATGAGTGAAGGAAATTAACCAACAAAAATAATATAGAATTATTACCAGCTAATTGCATTCAATGTTCTCCAAACAGGACCGGACCGGATCGGCCGGTCGGACCGGTTCAACCGCGAACCGGCCTCCAGACCGGTCCGGAGATAAGTAAAAACCCGGAAAACAGGTTTAACAGGAAAAAACCGGTTAAAACCCGGTTAAACCGAAAAAATCGGTTAAAACCCGGTTAAACCGGAAAAATTTTTTAACAAATTTTTGCTTTCTGTTTGCTAAACATGTATTATTTTAATTTTTTAAAAAATATTTAGATAAAGGTGTTGGTGAAATGCAAGAAACACCTTCTTTGGGCTTGGAAGAACTTTTGGATGGTGGGGATGAAGATGATAATGACTACGAAAGAACACTTCAAGAATTGGATGCGGTGTGGGCATCAAAGGATGCAACTTGAAAGTTGAAACTGGATGTTTGATACTTTTTTGTATAAGAAACTTGATGTTTGCTACTTTTTTGTATAATTAAACTTGATGTTTTCTTGGGCACTTAAACTTGGTCATCACTATTTGGTTACATGTTAGGTGTAATTTGGATTTTTGAATTTGAAAAGTGATGTTTATTTGGATATTTGTTGTAATTTTCATCTTAAAAATTAAGTAAAAACTATAAAAACATAAATAATCAATATTTTACTATTTTATTTATTATATAAAATAAATAAAATATTAATTTTATTGATCCGGTTCGACCTTTCGGTTGAACCATTTTTTAAGGCTTGACCGGTTCGATTAACGGTCCGGTTATAAAAACACTGATTGCATTAATACCCAATCTGATATTTAGAAATCTATGCCTGAGTTTTTATAAAACATGAGTGAAATTTGATTTTTAGAAAAATGAAGGATATATTAATCTATTATTATTTTTAGAGAGTTTTATTATATCTTTTAGACTTTTGACTTCAGATGATGTCTAAATCCGATTCAATTCTAAACGTATATTATTTGCTTAGCATGCACGACGACCCCCCCCCCCCCCCACCCCCCCCCCCCACCACAATTAATATTATCGTGTTATATAAACTACCCAATTTAGATACATGTGAAATTTGGGCCAAGTCAAACTGGTAAAGATGATAATATTAAGTGCATGAAAATACGAATTTCAATTTTCAAAGCTGCCGTTGACAATTTAATGAATGGGTTGAGGAAACCTGAGGAGAAAGATGGAGCCCCACGTGATTTTAGCCATCAAAAGTCCTCCTCAGAAGAGGAGTCTCATTAATTATAACTGGAAAATAAAAACAAAGGTCAAGTTTTGAAATAAATAAATAAATAAGAATATGTTTTTTGTGAGACGATCTCACGAATCTTTATCTGTGAGACAGATCAATCTCACCGATATTCACAATAAAAAGTAATACTCTTAGCATAAAAAGTAGTATTTTTTTCATGAATGACCCAAATAAGAGATATGTAATAAGAGATATGTTTCACAAAATACGAGCTATGAGACCGTCCCACACAAGTTTTTGTCAATTAATAAATATATATATATATAATTGCATGGGAAAATAAAAAAATATTTTTGTTTCTCTTTTGGTAAATAAATTTTATTATATGAATGTTTTATTGTATATATTAGAACAATTAATTTATTTGATGGACTTGTATTTTGTTTTAAAATAGAGCCATAAAAATGAGTATTTCTACTTCAAACCCCTATTTAAATTTTATTTCACTGAATTTTTTGCCATAAGATTGATCGATTACAAGTAGATCATCTCATTAATTTGTGTTGAATCTATCTATCTGGCTAGCTACTTGCACAAGTGAAATTAATGCTCCAACAGTGACCTTTACAAGTCAAAACTATCATCCAAACTTATGTATGTGTTGTCCCAAAAAGGTGGAATCCCCACCCGGAGGTCTATTTCGACTGCTTTAAGCAATCTAAAGAGGTGGTAAATCACGGTGACCGAATGATTTCTTAGATGGAATGTTCTATTAATCCGAGGAGAATGAAACAGAGGAATCGAACTTTGATCATTGTCACCCGAATATCAACTCGGGTATTTATGTATACATGTTATTGGGAAATGAAATTGATCTCCAAATCACTTCATGGTTTAAATAGGGTTGCTGCTATGTCTATGTCCATCAAATAGGCTAAGTTTATTCTTCCCTTGCCCATATTTAAGATGTAATTGCTCTTGATTTGCTTTCATGATATTTATTTTTTTTTTTGAAATCCTAATCTAAGGATATGGAGAAGACTCGAACCCGAGTAAATACAGCTTTCATGATATTCTGGTCTTTTATTCCCCAGAAATTACAACAAAAGGTGCACAAAGTACGAACACTTGATTCCGAGAAGTATTAGTAATTACACTTTTTTCTACCATTAAATCCCACAAATAGACCCTAATATCAGGAAATTTCACCTCATAACTTCTAGACTCGATCATTGCAAATATTCTGCTACATCTAGTGGATACTCGCCATTTTTCTTGATTGAATATACGACAAACATCAATTGTATGGTAATAAAATGTAGCTAACTTCACTCAAAACGACACCAAAATATAGCAGAAAATTTGAAATGACGCTCTATCATAATATATACTACTGTCTGTCCGAACTGATAACTTGTTCTAAAGAATGCAATTTTTTGGTTTTTTCCTCAGAACAAATCAACAGTAGTTTCCCCCAAAGCCAAGTCCATGAAATCAGCTTCCTGCCCTTGCGGAGCTGCATTATCAAACAGCCATTTCTCCAGCATACCAAGGGGAATTTGCGTCTCTTGCTCATGTGTTTGAGGTGTGAAATTCGCAGCATCAAACTTAGCATCCTCCTCCGCTGAAACAGACACTGAGATATCTGAATAATTTGATGAGTTGAAACTCAACATTCTTGTGCAGATTGTTCCTTCACTCGGGCTCGAACTTGATCCAATGGAAAGGTTGTATGCTAAAATAGCACCCTGATCGCTCTCATTTATACCGCCTTTCCATGTATTCGGATACTTTTTAGTCCAGTTTTCGAGCAAACGAGCTATGTTTTCCGCGCTGGATGCGTATGTGGTGGAAGGAACTGTCTCAGTTTGTGAAGCAACCGGATAGATTTCTGAATCAGGGGGTGTTTTCTGGTCTGATTTATCGATGCACAGAGCTTCACATAAGGCTTGTTTGGCCATGTGAATGTCTGTTTGAAGCCTCTTCTCCCATTGGCCTTTCGAGATTGTGGATGAATGATCATGTATGCTGATATCTCCCTGCCCTTTCAGCTTATTAAGCTTCTTTTTTAGATGAGTGTTCCAATAGTTCTTGATATCATTATCGGTCCTGTGAGGAAGGTATGAAGCTATGGCAGCCCATCTGCAAATAAAAGGAGGCAAACTTGTTATTAGCGACAAAATATACAATCTGTGAATTAACCTTGCACTTTAACGGCCTGAAACCATTAATGTCTACTTGGCAAGCTAATTTGTCGGTCAAATAATCTCTTCTTTTGGAATTGGATCCAATATTTAGAACTATCCATATTTTTCAAGAAACATGTCTAACTCTTGCCTAGTTTTTTCCCTTTTGATCCAATGATCAAGTAAAGATTTACACCTACCGGTTACCAAGAAGTTCTTGCAGGTGGATGATTATCTTCTCCTCATGTTCCGTAAAGTTACCGCGCTTGATGCCTGGCCGAAGATAATTAGTCCACCGGAGTCTGCAACTCTTGCTGCATCTGAGCAAGCCTGATCAATTTTGAATATAACCAAGATTTTAAAATAAGTAAAAAGTTCGTTTATGTAAAATTACTGCCGATAACAAATAAAAATATAACCACTTAAAGATGATAGCGGTGCAGAGCTCTCCGATATTTATCACACAGCTTTAAATGATCCTAACAAACCACTAAACAAAATTGACCATATGAAAAAAGTACACCTTATAGAACTCCAAAACAGTAAAAAAAAAATCAATCAAATAAAGATTAAAAAAATGCACACACAATATATTTAGCCACCCAATATTGATTGTTTCTTTTACCTGTATTGAAAGGAACAGCTCTCCAATTCCCAGCGCCTTGTTCTTGAATATAAGAAACCAAGATTATATCCTCTTCTGGAGTCCATGGTCCTTTCTTCACACCAATTGTTTCGCAGCAAGGCGGTCTTCCCATTAAAATCTCTCTCTATAAAACTGGGAAAAACTATATATATATATATTTTTTCCAAGAAACTAAAGATGGGTTTTTTTCCTTTGTTCCCTAGGGCTTTTTCCTCTTCTTTTTTTTTTTGGGTGCTAAAGACCAGAGGTATACATGAAAGAGACAAAAGTCTTACTGAGGGGGTGGGATCTGTCCAAGGGAAATATATATAGAAGACTGAAGATACGAAAGAAGACGTAGCTATGTAGGCTGACTTCGAAGAGAAGAATGAGTAAAAGTGGGCCAAGATTTCCAAGTATTAAAGAGTCAAAATGCTGACAGCCATAAGCATATAAAAAGTCAGCTCGTGCTTAGTGAAATGGAGCTTCTTCCTTATTTTCTTCTCCTTCCGGCTGCCTCCCAAAACGCGTCGCATTCATTGCACCGTAATTTCTTTTCCCTCTTTATCAGTTTCTGTTTTATCATATCCTAGATAAAGTGGATCGAGATGGACTCGATATATATATCTTATTCAGAAAAATAAATTTTGAAAATGTTATTTTAAATTATTCTGGTCTGGAGTAGATTCTAATTACTAATGTATATACCATTCAAGACATATCTTTCTCATTCTCTGTGTCAATTGCGCTCGTAATACTGTCAGCAATGGTTGATAATCTCGATGGATTTTATGAGGCATGCCAGTTTTATCTTATTTTAGATTTAATTATAATATTCTACACATGAAAAAAATTGTAAACAATATTTTTTATATTCAACAACATTGCACGTCAAAACAGAATTAACTTTTACTACCAACTATTCTATCAACCGGGTCTAATGTGAGATGATATCACGAATTTTAAATTTATGAGATGGATCGACTTGGTCCATACATGAAGTGAAAAATAATTTTTTATATAAAAAATAACACAACTCTTGTGAGATCATCTCACGAGCAAATTTTTTAGAAGGATCTCCAATCTGAGCCAACTCATGAAAAAATTTACTTTTTATTGTAGATATAGGTTGAGTCAACTCGTCTAATGGATATATGTCAGTAAGAGTATCTCACAAAAAATCTACTCAAAAAATAATATTTTTCATGGATCAGGTCAGATATGAGATCTTTCTGAGGAAACTGATACAAGAGACAGTTTCATAAAAGTTTTTATGTTCTATACATGTACTTGGGTATAATGATAAATATACATGCCAAAAATAATTTCAGATCTGTTTTCATTAATTAATCGACAAAATAAAGACAATTAAATCAACTAAATAGCGTCTTACTTGAAATATGCTTAAAACAGCTTTCATGTTAACACTATTTTATTTTTATAATCGAAATGGATATTATCATTCCAAATCAAGTGCAGCCACAGGTTTAGCGCAGTAACTTGTAAATTACGTTAGCCGGATAAAATATATAAAGAAGTTTTGTGTCATATAATCGAGCAAGAAAGTGTTAATAATTAAATATAATTGATTTGTGACAATTTCATTTCATTTCATTTCTTCTCATGTATATATATATTTTATTATCTATCACAGACAAAATATACAATCTTTTCGAAAAGTAACTGATGTTCAATTATTTAGCAGATAATGTTAGAACACAAAATCGTATTTAATAATTGATTAAGATGTCGTTGATAACAATAATACATATATTAGCTAATATTGACTTGGTCGTCATCGCTTATCGGTTACTCGTAGCACACAATGTAAAGATAGTCGACAACATGAGAATGTGCTAATATAGAGGGGGCCGCCAGTGACTCTGTCGACCTAATTAATTAAGTTTTTAGAAGGAAATTTTTTGTATATATATACTAATGTATCAACGCAGTAAATTTTTTTTAAAATTCATTTAGTTTAAATTCAAATAAAGATCAAAATATAATTATAAGAACTAGTAAGGAACTATAATGCAATTTTGATATATTAATTAAAAAATAAATAGAAAAAAAAAAGACCCAGGTAGAAATAAACCTACAACTTAATGCATAAAAAACAAAAACTTTATCTGCTGAACTACATATGAATTACATTAAAATCTTAATACTTTATTAATGGATTTAGAGGTTGCTTGAATAATAATAATAATAATAATAATTCATGAATCAATTTGTCATTTATATTTCATGTACGAAAGTAGTTTTAATTTACTCTATACATAGTAAAAATCTAAAAAGCTTATCATTTTAAATGATTAAATATATATTTTTTCCGAATTAGTATATAGTTATAACGCATTCAGTGGATGTCCATTTTAAAATAAATATTAAAAAAATTTGATACTCCATACAAATAATTAATGCGTGTAAAGCGACGAGTTAAAGAAAGGGAAAAGGTCAACACAAAATCATCATACGTGTGGCATAAATTCATAGCTATCAAATTATTATTTTATTATTAATTAAATGTTTAAATCTAGAGAGTCGGATGAAACGAGGCAAAACAAATCAAAAGTCGGCCAATCAATTTTTAAAATCGCAAATATCGACCAATCAATCAATTTGGCCGTCTCTTTTAATGTATAAATTGATGACTCATTTAAAAAAAAATCGATTGATTTTTAAAATTTTATTTATTTATTTATTTCATGGTTATATTTGATCTCATGTTGTCCTATAATCTTTCCCACATACCACACATATTGATTAAATAATTATTAATAAATAATAAACTTTTTTAGTGTTGTGATATAGTTCGATATTTGAAGAAATTGGTTAAAATTTTCTTGCTAGAAATTGAAAGAATATAATGGCGGTGAGTCGGCTAAAAAATGTGGCCTCCTTTTTAGGTTTGGGTGTTTATTGAAAGAGGTCAACTCAATTACTTTCAATGAGTCTTTTTCTTTTAAGGTCAAATGTCTCACCAAACTTGAGGACTTTAGAACCATTTTATGTGTTGGTATTGCGATGAGTTGTAGAAATTAATATATGACTTACTTAGAAACAATATTATTCCACATGAACATTTTTAAATATTTTTCACTCCATAACCAACTATTCTAATAAAGTTTAACATCCTTATTTCACATCGAACGGTACGTGATATATATGTTTAAAATAATTTTTTGTTATCGTGGTTAATTGTTTTTAATCAAATATGGATCCTACTCACAACGATCTCGACGCATGTAAAATTGTTTCTTTTGATGTAACATCACGTAATAAGAGAAGACAAAAACTTGTGTGAGACGATTTCACGGGTATTTTTTTGTGAGACAGATCTCTTATTTGGGTCATCCATGAAAAAGTATTACTTTTTATGCTAATGGTATGTTTGGTGTGGGTGATAAGTAAATGATAGATTGTTAAACCTATCTTTGTCTCATTTTTTACGAACTCAATTAATCAAGAAGCCCATGATAAAAAATACATATTTGATTGAAAAGACATCCCATTGTTTTGGTGGGATTGACAATCTAATTACTAAAATATAATATAAATTACCATTTTACCCACAAAAGACTCAACATGAGATATCTACAATTTTAGATATGCTCTCGGCTTAGGTTTTAGGAAATCAAAAATTAATGTTCTTTGATGGTTTATATATTTTTTTTATTTGCACACACATCACATAAATAATTTCACGATGAAACTAAATAAAATTTAAAAAATCAAAGAAAAAATAATTAGAAATCAATATTAAAAATGAGATAAAATGCAAAATCATATTAATTTTTATTAAAAAATAAATTATCAGATAAATACATAATCTATAATTTAAAATTTTATAAAATATTTATTTATTAACAAAACACATGATTTTGAAAACACTGTTACAAATATCATTTTATATGCCAAATATCATCAATGCTAGTTTAGGTTATTTTTGTCTCAACGACAAAAAAATGTAAAATTTATCATAATTATTAAAATCTTACCAAACAAAACATGATTTATCACAACATATTATATATCCTCACCTCGAGTTTTGTCATCAGTCCAATTAGTTATCTTATCCTACACATCAAACATAGCCTAAGAGTATTACTTTTTATTGTGAATATCGGTAGTGTTGACCCGTCTTACTTCGTGAGACCGTCTCACAAGATACCTACTCATAAGAGAAATTATAGATTTTATTTTATCCCCAAATAAGAAATTTTTTAGTCCTTTTTATGAATATATATTACCAAATAAATGTAATCATTTTGGGGATGTCGATGAATTTGAATGTGACAGCGGATATATCTTCAGCATAATCCCTTCAATTGCTAAAGCTTTGTATTTAATTCTTGTGTATTTGTCAAAGAGTAGCAAAATAGGGCTGGCCCCACATGGCATACCGAGCATAAATGTACCACATGTAAGGCGAATCGTACACCAGATGGCAACACATTAAATGTCATGGACACGTAGAGAAAGCAATAAAAGATCGGGTCGGGCCCGTAGATGGCCTTAATGTCAAAATCTGCGACGTGACTGAAATAAACCGAGCTAAGTTGTTATTAGGGCATCACCAACCCTGCGCTATTTTGGCGCAGGGGGAGAAGCTTCCCTCTGCGCCATATTTGGCGCAGAAGTGAACCCCTGCGCCAGATTTTCTTTTTCTTTTTTTTTTAATTTTTTTTTGTTTTTTTAATTATAATAAATATTTAAGAATTATAAATATTATTTATTTAATAATATGATATTATTATTATATTAATTTAATAATTAGATATTTAATAATAAAAATTAAAATATGAGAGAAGCACCAACTCCGGATGTAGAAATGGTCGTCGATGAGAATATCAGATTTCAAGAATTTTTCGCTCGATATAAAGGGATAAAAGACAAAGATGCTCACTATGCACTACGAAATGTTTTAATTGATCATTTGTGGGAGGAATATAATTGTTCAGATGTTTGAATTTGGATTCATATTAAGTTCTAAAAATAAATTATCTGTATTAAAATTATGTCAATTTTAATAATGAAGCATTTGTATTAATTCGTATTATAAATATTAGAGTTAATATATATAAGAATCAAATAAATAAATTTAACCATTAATAAAAATAAAATTATAATTATAATACTAATATTAACATTAATTAAAATTATATTGTTAAATTTATAAATAAATAGTAAACAAAAATAATATTTTAGGAATATACTTTTTAGTGTAAGATTTGAAGTAAATGGGTTGGAGATGAATGTTATATTTGGTGCAGATACTGCACTATTTTGGTGCAAAAACTGCACCAAAATAGATTTATGGGTTGGAGATGGCCTTAGGTACAACATTTAAATTCACACTAACATAAAATAATTAATTTCATTATAAAAATAATAATAATTTGTCTTAAATCATACTCAACCTCACACAGTCCACATAAATCTTTTAGTTGCATTAATCTCAATTATATATATATATAGACACACACGAGCCAAACGATATCTTGATCTTATAGATCTCATAAGTTGAAATCATTTTGAAATTATATAAACCGATCATATATAGAACTTACGAGGAAGTAACCTATTTCAATTTAAATTATAGGGTTACGTACGTGCTTGATTTTTTTTAATTGTATATTATAATTTTTTTTTGAATTCGAGAGAAGAGAAACCCAATAATAACAATTAACGAATAGACGTATAACAAAGTCGAAGAATGAATACCTACGTATGTTACAATTCTTACATACATTTTTGGTGGCACGTGCGGGAATATTCTATAAGCTGACCACAAATTAAAATTGATCTGACATCACTATTTCTAGCTATCTTCTGCATGTCATCCATTTTTTAGACATTTAGATATTATTTGGTGTATGTACATAATAAGGGATGATTGATTTTTAATCATTCACTTATCATGTGTTTAATGTGCATGATTAAGATTGTGATAGGCCCGTTCAGCCCGCACCCGATCCGTACTGTATGCATTATTATCTTCTTGTTGGTGGTTATATAATCCATTGAGGGAGAAAGGATGATGTTTGATTAATTTAATCTTTATTTTAATGTCCTAAAGTTTAAAATAATTATAAATTCAACAAATTTAAAAATATTTAATTAAAATTTTAATTTGACAAATATTATAAATAATTTAATTATTATTATATTATTTTTAACCGTTAATTGTTACTAACCATTATTTAATATTCAAATTTGTACTACTATTTTAATTATCACAATAAATGTCATTTTATTATGGTTCAATATACGCTGCCTTACAACTCGTATACTCGCCATTTTAGTATGGTTCAATCAAAATTCAATGGGCTACCCAAAGGCTCCGAATTCTATTATATATTGGACTTTGAAACCAGACATGGGTCAAATTAAATTTTTTCTGTTCAAATTTAAATTTTTGCTATTTTAGTTATGTTAATGATGCATTTTAATTTTTTAATTTGTATTTTTTATTTTTAGTCTTATTATGATAAATTTTTATTTTTTGTCCTTTACCTTGAATTTTTTTTACCAGAAGACGTGATGTAATCGGGTAAAAAAATGACAAAAATGGAAAAAAAACAGAGAGAAAAGAATACAAGTTATATGATTTTAAATGAAAATTCATTTAGAATGAACTAAAATTAAAAAAAATATCTTTACAAGACCAAAATTGTAATTTTCCCCAAATATTCAATAGATAAGTGTCAAATCATCGATGCTCACTTAAGTGATCAGGTGCAAAAGAAAGAAAGGACTTTCCCATAGAATTTGTTGTAGAGTTCATCTTTTTGTTCACTATAGGAGGACTCACTGGAATAGTTATTGTGAATTCTGGGCTAGACATTGCTCTACATGATACTTATTATTTGGTTGCACATTTCCATTATGTACTTTCTATGAGAGCCATTTTTGCTTTATTTACAGGATTTTACTATTGAGTTATGAGTAGGTAAAATCTTTGGTCGGACATACCCTGAAACTTTGGGTCAAATCCGATAAATGAACTCGAACACTCACTCCAAAAAGTTATTCTCACACTCAGCTTTTATCATTTTTGTATAGTATCGAAGAGCTAGCTAGAGGCCATCCGGGAAGACATCAAGATACTATATGACAAATGGTTAATTCAGTATATTTTGATTCTAGTGATTGAAATTTGTTTTATTAAAGCATCAAGCAATCTTTTTGGAATGTGGTGATTATCTTTCTATAAATTTTACAATTCAATTTTATCTATGTATTTTATGAGAGTTGAGAATGCTGTATGGGGTATACATGAGATGAATGCCATAATGGTTCAAGAAATAGATGGTTTTTTTTAACTGTTGAAAAGAAATTATTTGCTGTGGTGAAGTGCTAGGATAGTTAATAGAAAATCCCGACATCATGTTACCCTTAAGATAATACCCTAAGATCACTGTATCTAAATATGGACATTTATTCTTCCATGTGAGTCTGTTAAAAAAAAAAGACTGCATTCATAAATGTCTGCCATTTGATGCATTTCGTTAATGACAGAATAAAGCAAACCTGTGCACTTACTCCAAATGATTTTTTCCTGTTTTTAAACTAATAAGTTTTCAATATTATCGATTCCAAATAGTCTCCGTATAACGAATTATTCTGTAGTTGAATTTCAGGGTTTCACCAACGGCAAATTTCATGAACTAGCCACTGTTTTAGGCAAATGACAGCAGCTATATCTTACATGAAATTTCACGATTCAAATTTCAACTTCATTTTACGTACAGCAACTATGGCCGTTGTTGTCATATATCGTTGACTTAGTATGATGTATTGAAGAACCTTGGTGTTTTGATAGCTTGCTGCATGGTTAAAATAAGTTGTATCGTCGTCACTGGTTGTATATAGCTTTTCATTTCAATGATAGACAACTGATCCCATAAAATTTATTCACGCATACATTCGACAAGATTCGAACTCGAAATCCAAATACTAGATCAATAAGTTGTTACACAACCGATCTGATTCATCCCCATCGTAAGAGTAATCATTTATAACAATAAATGATTTGGTCCTTATTGACGTAGGAACATGTTACGACTTACCGCATTTTATGTGAGGGGACCGAACTGGAATACAAGGAAAAGACAGTCTCCTGCTCGAACTAAAATCTTTCAAAGTTTAGAACATATTTTTTACACAAATAATCTTGTTCACACAATGTCTTTCGTGATGATCACTTGGAATTTTTTTTATTGTTTTGTTTGTTTCGAAAACGATTTATCAACTTTGAAACAGTTGGGGTGAGATTATGTTTTAAGTGCAGGCTGAAGTAAAAGACATTGAAAAATTTTCTGTCTTGAAAAGCAATTTTTCTTTCAACTTATTTATCTCAGAAAGAATTTTTCCCTTCATTAATGTTTGGATATGGCTTTACCCACTAGATCAAGTGGGATATGTTTTTGGGAGTAAAATGTATTCAAAACTTAGGTGATAACGATACTCTAGTCTACCCCTCACGCAACAACCAATACATATTCTACCAAAATTCTAAAAACAAGATCATCGTACATTAATATACATCTCGGGGACATACATATTCGATTAATTTCTGGTTTTGTGCATTTGATCTTGGGAGTTTGTGTCATGCAAAAAATCATTAATTAGAATGGACTTTCTTTAAATTAAAAGATTTCTCCAAAAGATAAGAAAGCAAGAAGATATATATGTACATTTGAAGAACGAGTCACTTTTCAGACATTAATATATATTGTCGATCTCTGGAATCCAACTACCAAAAATTCCTTGCTGATAAATTATATGGAGCTTTAAATCATAAATTCATTATGATTTGGACATTGTAGTCCCTACTTTAGGCTCGATAGGTCGAACGAATGGTGGGTTTTAAACCTTCCTTCTGAGCCACTTCTTAGTCTGGTGGCTTTGCAAGAATTTCTAACCTTGCATTAAATGTATATTCCTAAACCAAAGAACATGTAATAAATGTAAACATATCATATCCAAATCTCCAGTGATGACATTCATAATGACTATAACTACCTGCGTTTTTCTAACTCGAAGGCAAAATGAGATCTCTGACAAAATGGTTTTATGATCGATCATTGGTTTTTGTAACCTAGTTCATATTATATCTCTAGTGATTTTGATCCATCTTTGCAGTTTTAGTTTCAGTACTCATCCTACTGGATCAATATAATCTTATGAAACCAGTCATTAATTGAATTGTGAGGGCTTTCCCGTTGAATATTGGAAAGATTGTTTGCAGGACTCGTAACTTCTCCTAAAGATTTCATTTCTATCATTGAAGATTGTTAAGGAAAATAAATTTGAGACTGTATTAGGTATTAAAATGGACTTTAGGATGTCACGGAGACCAAAGAATATCTAGTTGAATATGTAGTGGGGACGACCCTAACTTTGCTTTTTTTAACCATGTTGATCTTCCCTGCAGCGGCCGTAAAAGTGAAACCGTCACACGAGGTAACAAACAAGTAGGATCCACTGCCTAGCTGCATTAACCATCTTGCCATGCCTACTTAAAGGATAGCTTTTGCATGGAGCCATTCTAAACTCAAAACTTTGCTCCACCTTCGTGCATGAATGCTCAAAATTATTCCCAATGTTATAAATTTGCATCTGATTTTTCATGCATATCTTATATAATCATATATCTCTACATAAAAATTCTTCCCAGATTAATTTGTTGTCATCGTAACCGAAATCGATTCTACATCCATGGAGAATGAAGACAATATGAGTCTTCGTGTTGCCTCGTTTTCGTGTTACCTAGACAGGGATAAAGAAAACTTGGTTCGCCGGATTTCGGCCCAAGAAACCCCTCTTGTCATAAACTCAGGAAAAGGTAAGTCCCCTTCAATCAAATCTCCATTCCATGCCAATATTTCACACTCGAAAGACGCTCAAGATAGCCTAAAAAACGGCCGAACAGATTCATTTTCGTATCTCAACACTTCAGGAGAGAATTTTGTGTTCAAAGTTCCACGGCAGATTCAAGATCCTGTTTCAGCATTCACCTTCTCTCAAGATCACCATTCCAAAGATGGAGAAATCAGTGTTTTTGGCGCTGACAGGTACTTCAACATGAAATTAGAATACACATCAGGGTTGAAAAGAGAATTTAACAAAAATAGGCCCGTAAATCTACCCCGAATCTCTTCGAATGCATTCAAAGAAACAAGAAGCCTTGCTTCTGAAACGAGTAGCTGGACCAGCCAAACCGAAATTATGCAGAATCTACGAAGAAACTATTCGCAAACTAAGCAGAAAAAATCCACCAGCTGGAGAATTTTCGCCGGCTTTGGTTGCCAGGTGCCTTGTTTCGACAAGAAAAATGTCAAGATCAATGATCAGATCATCCCACACGACATCACATACAAGACCTCGAAGGCCGGTCGAACCGGATCAGATCGAATATCCCATCATCTCACCAAAAACCCGGACCAAGAATCACAATATTTCATCATAGACAAAATCGAGATCGAAGAAGAAAAGTCGGAAGAGGCGAGATTCTCAATCGAAGTGTTCGGATCAAGGATTTCATCAAAGGGAGATATAGCTACGAATTTGGAAAGGAAACTCTCCATGTTGACATGGGACGCAATTCCAGACGGGAAAAGCCATCAGAATAGTATTCCAGCCGCCTCTACTATCGGAACAAGCACAATAATTTGTGATGATATGGCTAGTGATGCAAGCTCCGATCTATTCGAAATCGATAATATCTCGGGTTGTATAAATCAAATCTTAGCCTCAAAAACAGATCAAGATGATGTAGTGTCTTGTTGCATGAGTCCTATATCACAATATGCACCAAGTGAAGCCAGTATTCAATGGAGTGTAGTCACGGCAGGCGCCGTAGATTACTCGTCGGTTCTGTCGGACACCGAAGAAAGATGCGTTAGCATTTCAGGCGACATGGTTTCAAGAAACAACAATATGAATCCAAGAAACAGAAACGGAGGGGGCAAGGAAGCACAAAAGATTCGGCCCGGCGGGCTTTTAGGATGCAAGAATCAGAAATCAGTTGATGTTGCTGATCAAATAGTGTGTCTCAAGGCTCTGGAAAAAGTAAAACATTAAGGGCTTAATTTGTCTGGATTATTGGAGGCAGCAACAAAATATTTGAAATTTTATGTAATTATTATGGAATGTGTACTTTTTAATGTATCACCTTAAAAGATTTGAGTTGATTAATGATGCTTGCATTTTGCTATTTGTAATATGATTTCTTGATTTTTGAAGAATATATAATTTGTGTTTCATTAATTATTGCTTTTTTGTGACCCCAAATGATAATTAATCTTATCTTGTCATCATAAAACAAAGCTTTAGAGGGATACATCTTTTTTTTGTCCTCAAAAGTCACAGCATGCAGGTTACCCCAATTTTTTCATGAAAAAGGATTTATCGAGTGAAATGATATTCCGTTTCCCCCCCTCCTTTTCGTTTACTTACCCCTCTACTCTACTGAATTAACGTGATATTCTAGGTTGCCCATCCATAGGTTTAGTTACTTTCTGATAAAAGGTTTAGGTCTTTCATCTCTAGTGATAAGCTAAGTTATACTGGGAAAATAAATTTTTTGGTTTATTAATTGATCCCATTTTGGTTCCAGTATACTGACTTGTCAAAATTTAGTTCTAGTTTACATGTCGATATTTTCCGACGTCACACCAGAACACTTCGGTAAAACATATGACTCAGGGGCGGTGCCACCCTTGAGCTAGGGTGGGCTCCAGCCCCACACAAATTTTTTTTTAAAAAAATTTTTTTTGGGTTTTTTTTGTATTTTTTTTTTGCCTTATTTTTGTGTTTTGTTAGCTTTACTTTATTGATACAAATTTGAAAATTTTTTGTTAACTATAAGTAATTTTTTAAAATGATATTCCGCAAATATCTATAATCAAATTTGACTTTCGCTCGCATTTTGCTCAAAAGGTTGAAGAACCTAATGTAAGGTGATTTTTAAAATTAGCTTCAAGTTTCAAATATATTTTTAGACTATATTTACAATAACACACAAATATGATAATACAGTTATGCAGTTACTACATATTTTATTATATCTTTATTTAATTTCTATTAATACTAAAAGTTTTATAGAATTTTAATTTTTTTTAGTATGAATAAGTGTGTGTTTATAAGTAATTATTTTGAGAAATTGCGCAAATTTTTCATGTGAATCATAGTATGTGATATTATATGATTTATCAATGATTTGAATTTTGTTCATAATGACTTAAATGATGTATCAAGCTTTTTGTTTTCTATTAATGTCCATATTATTCTTTGATGTTTGTCAAATTTTTTTTTACCGTTGGTTTTAAAAAATGATGTAAACTGACTTTGACTTTTGATCGCAATAATTCTTAAGAGTAAAAAATTTGAAAAATCCTTTTTGGAATTAAGATAAGGCTATACATTAATTCGGTCTATGGGTGAACAAAATATCGATTTCAACCCAAATAACTTATCGAGCTGAATTAATTTAAAAAAATCAATTTTTTTAATTAGAATTTTGGTTTTAGTTTTTAAAATCCGGTACAAGCCGTTCTTGTCAAAAAATGATTCAATCACAGTTGAGCACCACTATCGATTTAATGTATTTACAACTACAATATATTTTCAAGTTGAAGAGCTTAATAATATATTTATAGATGAGACAGTTGAACTTCTTAAACTTAGTTGTATTTTGAAACCTAAAGAAAACTTTAAGCTTCTTAGTGTTGATCATATCTACGACTTGTTGAGAAATTTTATTATATTGATTTCGATTCACAAGATTTGCATCACTTGATAATGCAAGTGGATCACTATAAACTTGATGTTGCTGGCCATGAAAGATTTCAGAATTTATCAACTATTTCTGAATTATGTCGAAGATTAATTGTCAGGAACCTATGATTTGATTGACAAGTGATTTATATATTTATCTACGCCGTTTACTTATTTATCGAATCTAAAATATTTATTTAATTGACAACTTGATTTGTCTTGTTTTAACTCGTCCCGTTTCTACAACAACAATGGAACGAGAATTTTCATCAATGAAACTTGTTAAAACAACTTTTCGTAACAAGATGGAAGCATAGTTTTTCGGAGATTCTATATATGGTAATTTACATAGAACGAGATTTGGTGGAAAAAATTAATAACAATTTAATAATTAATGAGTTTTATTATAAGAAGAATCGAATAGCACAACTTCATTAGTGTTTTAGCTCCATGTTTTTGAAGGTATTAAATACTCTTGTTCTATGTTTTCGTGAAGGCAATGTTTACATATTTTTTATTTTAAAATTTTTAATTAATTATTTATTTTATTAAATACAGTATGGGACGGAGCTAGCCCCAGGTAATTTTGAATCCTGGCTCCGCCCCTGATATGACTAGAAGCAAAAAATCGAAGTTGCTACACCAAAGGTTCAAAACCTGCCGAACTTTGAATACTAAAAGTTTATCAAAACTCAAAATAAGACAAGTTAGTTGACAAAAAAATATTATTTTCTTATAAATTATTACATGAATAGAAGGTGACCACCCTTGTCTGAATAATTTCTCCATTAATTAGAAAGTTAATTTCACGATGTTTGTCTAGGGCTCCGTAGTTAGTGCAGACGTGACCACATATGCACTCTTGCTTTTGAAAGGTTCTGTACAATGATATCATTTGGAGGGGATTTTAAAATTTATTCCATACGAATAATCTAATAATTTCAAGAGATGAAATTTAAAATTTTAAAAAATAGTTAAATTTAAAAATTTTAAATTCAATGCGGTAGATTACCTTTTCTTTGGTTTTGCAATTTGGGCAACATTTTTGGCAACCAACAGTATAAATTCTTACACGTTTGCCGTGCATGCATGCATGTAAAAAGTTGAAGATCCTACAAAGACACAACTTACTTCAAAATATCTTAATGTAACACATTACTACTCATCAACCAATCAATTATGATATTCACTAAAAATTTAGAGTTCGGTTCCAGCAGATAATACTAATGCGAGTACAGACATCGAATTTAATCTAAGCCTCAAATCATAAAGGAGACCGTTAGAATGGGACCGGGAAGGTGTCCCGGTGTAGTCCCTCCGACGTTCAAGTTAGAGACTGAGTATATAATGAGAGAGCAGCTAAGGGTGCTGCTGAAAGTCAATATAGCGAATTCAATGAATTGGACGCTCAAACCTGGTGTGTGTGTGTCACTCACCTATTGAATGTGATGAAATATAGAAAAATTGCGCATCAAATGGGTGAGTGACACATCATCTGTGCTCACATAGGTGTGCACGGGAGGTGTGCAGCATATCGAAACTACATATATATA
>NC_133308.1:1561827-1563131 GCF_012295235.1 Primulina huaijiensis | reverse complement strand
TATATATATAAGATTCTTGAACTATAATTAATCCGAAACTTTATAGAATTTCATCACCACGTAACATTTTTTATCATATGCTAGCTAGGGGCTAGCTAGCTCATTAGTTAATTAAACATTAAATTCAGATAAAAGAAATACCAAAAATTATATAGTTTACAACAATACTCTGTACGCAAAACTCGATTATGAAAACATGGAGAACTCAAAGCTATATACATATCTGTCTCGCAAAATTGATTTGTGAGACCGTCTCACAAGAATTTTTGTGTATATATATGTAAATTCCTATGTGTCCTCCAAGTACGATTTTCTCGTAACAATCTAGCAGATAACGGTGCCACGAAATATTCAACACAATATGATTAATCACTTATTCATTAACGTTATTTTCATAAATGGATGAAGGCTTTAATTATCTCACCTCCAAACATTGATTTGCCTTATATGTAACAATATAGAAAATAAATGTATTTGAGGCACAACATATATGTGAACGCGGAGTTAGTCTCTTGTAACGGGTCAAGTCTACTCATATTTACAATAAAATTTAATATTTTTCATTGGTGACTCAAATAAAAGATCTGTCTCACAAAATTGACTCATAAAACCGTCTCACAAACGTTGTTTTAATGAATGTGACCACCTTCACCAACAACATTGAATTCCCAACAGCCCCGATAAGGAAAGCAGGGAGGCTGTCTAATGTCTTCTTTCATTGTTACTAAACAATTCATTATTTGCAATATTATATATCCATCATAACAAAATAAAATTCATATGAAAGGAAGAAGCTTGATTGAATTTATCAAATTACACAATAAATTTTTATGTGAAATATAATTTTTTTCCCCTATAATTTTGTGGATATATTGATTAAGTGGAGATGACAAATTAAAGGTTCAATGATTTTTAAAAAAAATTGTTTTGGAGTAAGTGACAAAGTGTTGAATATGTGACAAGTAGATCAAAGCAAGTTGTATCAAAGGCAAAGAGGTCCCCGGAATGAGAATGTTCTTGCGGGGACAACCTTCTTCAATAGTTTGGGGGTAAAATTAATCGTGTTACACATCTTGGACCACTTTGTTTAATGACAAATAATTTTTTTTTAAAAAATATATATCCTAAAATATGATATTTGAAATATATTTTAAGATATTCCATATGTTATTTAATTAATTTGTCTTATTTGTCACTTCTCAAAAAATGTCCCGTCGTTGTAATGAATTTCATCCCCATTCTAGATTTTAAAATATCGTGCACAAATTATGTGATGGCCGTAAACAAATAATGAAATATATATA
>NC_133308.1:1495712-1561729 GCF_012295235.1 Primulina huaijiensis | reverse complement strand
ATACGAGTGAATATTTGGAAAAATTACGTTCAAAATCAACAATTATTATTAATTTTCCTTTTGAAGAATAAATTTTCTGATAGGCCAAAAAAAAAAGGGATGAATGAAAGAGCGAAAAAAAAAAAAATTGATTTTTTTTTTTGAGATGCGATCGAGGCCTTCACTGGACCGGCTATTCGCGAGCCTAATATTTAGCTGGATTTTAGGGATCTGTGGGCCTCGTTCAAAGTTGGGTTATGGGCCTTGCTACTGAATTCCAATAGTCCGGAATTATGAAGGGCTTTTTAATATATATAAAAAGAAGGTTATATTGCTAATAAATACGCTCATTTGAAATTCTTCTCCTAATTTATTTTTTCTCAAATCGAAATCTTTCTATTCAAATGCAACTTTAGAGTACAGTCGAAGAGATGAATTTGAAATTTATGGACTTCAATTATTGTTATATTGTTAACAACTAAATAAAATATCAAATCTTAAATTCATACCCTACTTATTTAAACATTAATTACACAAAGTATAATGAATTTCAAATGAAATCGTTATTGGGTGAATATGAATATATCATATTTAACATGAAACATTATATAAGCATGTAAGAATTGGATTTAAAATTTATGACGTTGTTTATCTAAAAAACAAAAATATATTTAAAACCAATGGATTTGAAATACATCAATTCAAGTGCAACTTTATATTAAATCATATAGATGTATTTGTTAGATAAAAATCCACTTCTAGTGACAATCATAAAATTGCTTATATTTTTCTAAAGAAACATTGCAGGATAAGCGGTAGAATAAAAACTTATCAATCTAGTGTGTAATTCAATCTATTTAACTAACAAATAGGTGTATAGTGAGACAGTCTCAAATATTTATATCAGTGAGATGGGTCGATCCGATCTATATCTGTAGTGAAAAAAATATTTTTGACATAAAAATATTAATTTTTCATAGATCGGGTAAGATCAGAGCCCACTTACATTGCATTTGTTGAATTAAAGTATAGTTCGTTATCATATTCATTCTTCAAGTATACCCAACTTGCTATTCAAAAAATCCATCACTGTCGAATATCATTGGCACTGCATATATAACTTATGGAGATTAACTTGATCCTACATATATAATCGAAGTCTGATTTTCAAGATTATCCGACTCGACGAACCGATGACATATCGTTTATCGTATATCGAATCCGATAATATATATCAAAGATTTGAATATCCTTTGGCATACTTATATTTGATTTTATTATAAATAATTAATGTGTGTGGATGATCGTACAATAACAATATTGATGATTTTAATACATGAAAAAAAAAAAAACAATGTTTTGAGCTGTCATCTTCACGAAAAGAGGGGCAAAGCTTGTGGTCTCAAAAGGAGCAGCATTGTCAACAGATCCACTAAAGCCATCACATGGGAACAGAAACTTATCTATTTTGGTTACATGTATGTCTAACTGCAATTTTTTAAATTTCTTTGTTGGTGTGTGTATATATATATATTAGGTTTATTGTGCGATGAATTAGATATGTGAGACGAGTCAATTCTATCCATGTTTATAATGATAAGTAATATTTNTTGTTGAATGAGAAATCTAACTGAATGAACAGTAATGTATTTACATTTCATTCACTTGACACATATATTTAATATAACATGTGCCGGTCAACATTCCTGATCAGTCTCGATAATTAATTTATCCAGCTTCAAGTTAGCAGTTACTGATAATAAAGTTTGTTGTTTATGATCTATAAATTCTGACCAGTTGGGTAACTAAATATTTTCATTATCATGCAAAGTCGTATTTTTTGGTATTGTATGATTGTTTTTATAAGATTTTGTTACTTAATATTGTCAAATTTCAATATTAAACTATTATCTTTGTTTTTTTTTTCTTAAATAATTTTAGTTTTTTTTCTGACATAACGCTGATTTGATAATTATGATAGTTTCGTCGATGCATATGTTAAAGATTCGGACAATCGGGCGGGTTAGCTAACTACGATGGAAAATAAATGAAATTTCATGGGACCTCATTTAACTATTTCAAATTTAAGAATACAGTGGTATTAACAAAGGTTTATAACATAAAAAATTGGATTAATTAATTAATACATATTCATTGAAGTCGTTCGGCGTAACATCGACCACAAGTAGATTCTATGTTATTCAATTGGTATAGCTGTGACTTTTCAATTGGTACGGGCTCTCACAACACACAAATGAACGGTAGATAAGTCGACATGATGAATTTCACCTGGTATGACATCTCCTTTTTCAATGTAACATTCTAATATATACTATTTCCAAAATTATACATATATGTTGGATCGGACGGAGTGTTTGTCATTTTATTAAAAGTTATAGCTTGTGGTAATAATGCAAGTCAAATATTTTAAACCGTACAACAACTTAAGC
Source organism: Primulina huaijiensis (assembly GCF_012295235.1). Taxonomy (NCBI): domain Eukaryota; kingdom Viridiplantae; phylum Streptophyta; class Magnoliopsida; order Lamiales; family Gesneriaceae; genus Primulina; species Primulina huaijiensis. The sequence continues at coordinate 1,559,300 of NC_133308.1, read as the reverse complement.
GACATGGTTCGATCGCTCTACCTAGCAGAGACGATTATTGCACATCAACAATCTCCCTCCCAATAATTGCACTCATTGTAATTAATGGAAATCGAAATCATGACCTTGACTATGCTACCAATTGTAAGAATGAACGTTTGTCGCTTTATCAAATGTTATAGATGGTGGTAATGATACAACTCAAATATTTTAAATTGTACAATAGTCCAAACGACATTGTTGGATCAGAGATAATTATTGAACCATATTAATATATAAGATATATCTATGTATGTATAATAATGAGCACCGACAAACATTTCTATATATGTGTGTGTGTGTGATGAGCACCGACAAACATTTCTGCACCGATTTACTTGAGATCCTTATAAATTTTTTCTCAAATTATTAATTATTTATGTGCTAGAACTCCTCTTTCAATGTACCATCACTATGATTTTTATTTAAATGTATTGTGGCTACTATTATACACACACACACACACACACANGTAATAATGAATGAATAAAATATATATATATATATGCCATTCTAAATTCCAAGTGGTAGATGCATATATGCCAGTCTAGCAGCCATACCATTTTTATCCTAAATCTCAACAAAAGACATGTCCGGTTAAATTAAATATGTTGGCTGATCCGACCAAATTTAAAAAAAAAAATATGATCAAGACTCGATTTCAATAATATTGAAATGTAAACTGTTCTTTAACTTTAAAATACTACTAAATTTTTTTCCAAAACCCTTGACTTTGGCCGAATTGTACTTACATATCTATAAATATTTTGCACAATTTAAAAATAAACCAACAAATGTTATTATTTGAAAATCCAAAAGAATGCAATTCAAAACGTGAAATCGTAAATCATTCAACCAATCTAAAACTAGTATTTTTCAAAATAAAACATAAACTCTTAAATCTCTCAAAACCACTCAAAACATCATATGTCATAAAATTTTTAAAATAAACTTAAATCATAAACGTAATTTTGTGGAAAACTAGCGACGGTCATCGGGTTGTGTGCACATTTAGTCCAGCTAGTTCAACCATCAAGTTCTCCATCAATATCACGCTCACCTGCATCGATCACACCTAGTGAGTCTATCGACTTAGCAAACCTTAATCATGATAGCAAGTAATACATATACATTCACAAGCAAAAATGAAAATACTTTTCATGAACGTAAACTTTGAACATTTTTCTTTTCATCATATATATATACTTATTCCTTTTCATCATATACGTATATGTTTATCTTGTTACGGTGCAAGCTTAGGCCCATTAACCTAGTATATTAGACCCATTAAGCACATTGGATAATATTTAAAATATTTTGCTTAAGAAAATTTGTGAAAATATTAGCCGAGTTCTCAAAAGGTCCTTATTTTTATCGAAAATCGATTACGGATTTAAAATACAACTCGGCGTATAAAAACATCTCATTTTCGAAAATACCTATTAAAATATACCATATATTAAATAATTAAAAATAATCATTTAATAAATATATTTTCTCTTATATGGTCTCGGATCTCCGTTCCTCGGTCGCGTCTCGAATAACATTTAAAAACACAATTTTATGCATTCTAGTAGAAAACTACATTTTAAACATATAAACATGCATACCATAATCAATTCATGCAATTAAAATAATTTATTTAAAATAAATAAAAAATTTGATAACTCACGTGGTTCATGTGGACCTTCAAATTTTTGGGACGTTACAAATATAATTGAACAAAATTATAAATATATAAAATTTTGACTTATAAAATTTTAACGGTGATGAACTATATATTAAGTGCACATAAAAACAAGGTTTGATAAATTCATTTGGAGATGTTATCTATACGGAGAAAACATGAAATTCTAATTTTTTCAAATGAGAATATTCATTCATAGATATCATTTAAATTTTAATGGCTCTCTTGTAAATGGAATAATGGTTAATTGCTAAGAGCAATGATTAAGAATGTAAAGGCAACAAAAAGAATGTTTAGTTATTGATTATAAATAAATGATTAATGCTAAATAAATGGCCAAAAAGCAAAGGAAATCATTACTTGAATGGAGGAGGCCACCATTTCTCAACCCCCTTACCAACAAAACAACTTTTTTCTATATTTCTTTTGGGAAAATAAAAAATTAATGTCTGAAATTTTATCTTTCACGTGGATTATTTGTAGTATAAGCAGTAATCATATCACGCTATGCACATTATATTTCACTTTATATATATAATTACTTCTATTAATAATTACCATGATATTAATTAAGAATTTTGTGGGTTGTACTTGTAAGTTGAAGACATAATATATAATATTTTACAGCGTAAGACCAGGAAAATTACTCGATTATATCTATCTATCGTTATATATTTTACCTCGTACGACATTTGCTCCCTAAGATTTCAACACGCAATCTAGTTGATGGATTAAAACGGGGAGAAGGACAAATTCAAATACTCTATTCAAGGGATAAAAAAATTAATTTATTTTTAGTAGTACTAAAGTAAATAAAAGATATATCATTTTAAATTAAAGTAGAAATAAACTTCGTTGTACATAATTCCAAAAAATGGATTTAAAAATCTGATAAAACTTTAAAATCTGATTTATTATTTTCAGACATATTACAATAACAAACAACCCATGTCAAATCGCAACAGAAGANGAGACGGTCTCACGAATTTTTATCTGTGAGACGGATCAATCATACCTATATTCACAATAAAAAGTAATATCCTTAACATAAAAAATAATATTTTTTCATAGATGACTCAAATAAGAGATCTGTCTCACAAAATATGACCCGTGAAACCGTCTCACACAAGTTTTTGCCTATATATAAATTGGAGAACCGAGTTGTTAGCATTAATTAAGTTATGGATTAAAACAGGTATATCTTCATTAATAAAAATGATCACGTCGAGCACTTATCTTTCATATTTTAATGTAAATCGAAATTACGTATTGATGATCCAAATGTAGAGAACAGTTGAGACGTAGAGTCGAAAAATCCTTGATAATGGATGCAATAACTTAACCAGTATCATGACTACATTAATAACACTTTTATTAATTAATTGGTGAACAACATATGGAGTCTTAAGTAATGAGTACTAAGAGTGTCTATATATGTATATATATACACTAATTTGAGCTCACTCCTCCATTAATTTGACTTGAGGAAGGGTCCCACATTGGACACCATTGTCTTTAAGCTGGATTGAATGATAAAAAGAGCACCTCACGTGGAGTCTTAACCAAAGGCCTCTGTCCAAAACCACAATAAAAAAAGAAAGAAAACAATCATCCCACATAATTCCCTTAAATAATATAATATATATTAATTTAATAACTAGAAGAATCATCACAAATTTTCTTTATCATCTTTTTAGTGCATTGCAACAAAGGGATTTTTGTCAAAAAGATATGAAAAAGAAAGGGGGGGAAAGAGAAGTTGAGAGAATCCAATCAATGCAAAACCTATATTGTACAAGCTATAAAATTAAAATTATAATATTCATATGCAACATTTTAAAAACCATACAATTAAAATAAAAAATATATTTTTTATTTTTCCACATCTCCTGGCACATATAGAACCCAACAAAAGCATTTTTTTTATTATTTATATAAAAAAAATTAGCTTTTTAAAGCTCACCCCATATAATTCCCACTCATTATCTTTGTATGCTTAAAGCTTCTTCTCCTTTTGCCTTATCCTCTCTATCTTCCTCTCTCTTTGTTGAACCAAAAACACATAGATTGTGATAGAAATTCCAAACACAGAGAAATTTTACAGAGGGAAACTACATATAATTCTTCTTCCCCATTTTGTGATTTTTGGTTTCCGAAAATAAAATATACTTATATTAATTGATTTAAAAGTATATTTCCATATATAATATAGGAGAGATCTTGCTTTTAATAAAGGATAGAGGATAAAGATTAGATTTTTGAAGCAGTGGGGTTTGATTTTCTTGAAGTTGTATCTCTAATGCGATCATGGAGGGAGGCGATGATCATCTACACCACCACCACAACCGCCATAACTTCCCTTTTCAGTTACTTGAGAAGAAAGAAGATGACACCGCCGCCGGCTGCTCAACCAGCTCCGCCTATCCTTCCCTCGCCATCTCCACCGATGTCATCTCAAACCCTAGCTCCACCACCCCACGATCAACTACACCATCCTCAAGTCTCCAAATCGCTGCCGCGGAACCGTCCAAGAAGCCACCCCCCAAAAGAACGTCGACCAAAGATCGCCACACCAAAGTCGACGGCCGTGGGCGGCGCATCCGGATGCCGGCTTTATGTGCTGCTAGGGTTTTCCAGCTCACTCGAGAGCTGGGCCACAAGTCCGATGGTGAAACCATTGAGTGGCTGCTACAACAGGCGGAACCGGCAGTCATCGCCGCCACGGGGACCGGCACGATTCCCGCGAACTTTACTTCGCTTAATATCTCTCTACGTAGCTCGGGTTCAAGCATGTCTGTGCCTTCTCAGTTGAGATCTGCGTATCTTAACCAGAATTACAATCTTCAGCAACGCCGTGGGATATTTCCAGGCATTGGGTTGTCGCCGGAGAGTTCTTCCACGACTCTGCTGAATTTTCAGGCGGGGAACATGAACCCTAGTTTGATGCAGACGAAGCAAGAAATGCGTGAGAGCAATTCCATGGATTTAACGGCGGAGACAGCAGAGGAAGGTCTACGGGCGCGGAAGCGAAGGGCGGAGCAGCACGAATTATTGCATAATCCACAGCACCACCAGATTGGAAACTATTTGCTGCAGTCAAGTACAGGGACGATTCCTGCGAGCCACTCTTCAATTCCGGCGAACTTTTGGATGAGTGGAGATCCAATTTGGACGTTTCCACAGGTTAACATCAATAACAGCGCTGCCGCCGCGGCCGCTTTGTACAGAGGAAATATGTCTAGTGGGCTACATTTCATGAATTTCACAACGCCGGTGGCGCTGATGCCTAGCCAGCAGTTAGGTGGAGGTGGAGGAGGAGGTGGTGGTAATGGTTTGGGTGATGGTCAATTAGGTGGCCTTCTTGCTGGGCTTAATCCCTATCGAAGTGGCGGCGGATCAGGGGTGTCGGAATCTCCTTCGGCTGGATCTCACGGCGGCGGCAATGATCGGCACGACGGAACGAGCCACCATTCTTGAATGATTACAAATCTGCCGCCAACTCGGTGTTGTTCAATTTGTTGTGTAAATCACACACGTGAGGCTTGATTATGTAGTTTTAATTTTTTTTCCTTGTTTTTATTATATATATATTTTTCCTATTCTTTATGAGCTCCTAATTTTTGTGTGATTAATGTGATGAATTTAGAGTTTGAAAATATTTTATTTTGACATTGGAATTTTGGATTTGGTTTTGTGATAGACCACATTTGATTCTCTTTTTTAATTTATATTGTCACACGATATTTGATTAATGCAATTATTGTTTTCAGATAACTCTTTGTTATGATTCTTGGTTATATTTTACGTAGCTTATTTTTGCATAATCTTTGAGCATATTATAAAATAATGGTCATTTCTTCTCTTCTAATTGAATGTTCTTTTTTCCAAATTTGTTTTTCTAAACCGTGAGGCATTTCAAGCTCTTGACTATTGGATGGGATTATCACTCACACGTGAATAAAATTCCATGTAAGTTTGTGATGGATATAGATTCTTATTGCATAAGTGGGATTTCATATTTTAGATGTCATTTGATTCCTCCAAATTCTATCTTTTTACTCATATATCTTGAAGAACAAAATGATTTTTTTAATTTATTATGAGTTAATTTTGTTAGAAATATTATATTTTACTAAAAATATGAATCAGATCAATTAGTCTCAAGATATTAAGAGAACTAAACCAAAAAGATATTGATTCAACGCTTTGAAGTACCAAAGATTTCAACATATATGGTATCTTGATTTCACTTTTGTGAACCATGTAACTTGTTGTGTTAAAAAATATAAGTGGCCCACCTTTATATTTTACTACTTTGGGAAATAAATAAAACCATATATATAATAACGTAAGTTAAAGGGAATTGTTAAATATATATGATACTCTCTACCCAATGAAAATATGGGCAAGTGTCTTTGATTGTGGTGGGCCGGGTAATTGGGCTTAGTGGGGACCCATATCTGAACAGATGCAGGAGTTCTCAGGTGGTGAGGCCCACATGCTGGAGATTGGCTTAACCATTCAGTACAATTGAATGAGCAACAGATGGATTACTTATGTACATCAGAAGTAGGCATCGCTGGCGCCATGAGGATCGGTGGTGGGTTTAGTCTGGCCCACGGATGTATCTAATCTGGGCCGTTGGAATTATGTGGGCCCATTATTTAATGGGCTCACTGAATGATTAGTTCTTTGTTTTTTTTTAAAAAAAATGTGTAGAATTTGCTATTAAAAAAAAAAAAAAGATGTAGAATCTTCAATAGTTTTGCCAACTTGTGATGTTACGTCGATCCCACTTCACTATCAACTGCTAATTTCTTAGGGTTTTAAAATTCAAATACTTATTAATGATAGTGATCATTAGCAAAGAATTCGATGATCCGATTATCGTTAATAGAATCGTATTCATTTTTTTAGTAATAAGCTAATTAAGATTGTGTTTTTGCACGTTGTAGAATCCCAATTGTTATTTTGTTTAAGAAACAAAATACTTCATTAAACGTCTTTATACTAGTCTAAAACCGTGAAGAGCTAACGTGTGAGATATTACATTAACAGAATACTTACAATGTCGAGTTTGGAATCTTGAAAGACTTTGATCCAAGATGTCGAATAGAGGTCACTTAAGATTATGAGATTGCAAGGATATATTAGATTTTGAATATTCAATTTTCCTTGTTTTTGTTTCTTCTTTACAGAATTGATTTGTATCGAACCATTCCACCTTTATTTTTCTTTTTCCCGAGTACTAATAACATATTTTTACACCAAAACTTCCAACTGGTGTTGGGGTGTCAAATTTAGGTTCGATAATAAAAGTGAGCACTAAATCTCATAAAAATTGTCGCATAGCATAGTAGAGGCAATTGATACCCACACGTGGCCAATAATTTCTCATTACAAATTCCATTTGATTTTCCAAAAATAGCAACCAATTAAAAAAAACTCAAAAACTCTAGTTCTTTTCCTCTCAAGTTAACAATCGTACAACCAAGTATTTAATTATTTTTTGAGGGTAAAACCTTGTAAACTTTATCAAGAATGAGTGAGATAGTCGGTTACTATATTAACCAATCAAAATGAAAAGTTCCCTGACTCCCATACAAAGGAGATAGGGAAGAAATAGTAAAAATTGCAAGTAAGTGAGCAATAGCATTCGCCGATCTGCTTTTGTAGTTAAGGTGTAAGCCTCGGGTGTATCCAATAAAGTTTAGAACTTCAATGGCAATTGCTCCAATGTAGCTGAAGACCACTTCTGGGTTGACGACTGCTTGCACCGTCAGAAAGGAATATGTGTTTACTACCATTTGATATATATACACACATATGTGCATTGTGTTAGTGGAATGTCAAACATAAAAACGCACAAATGTGTACGTATAACCAACCTTAGTCGTGGTAGTGCAAGATCATTGGTTTATGAGTGCTTGAATTTGTCATCAGGTTAGCAAGAAAATGCTCATGGATTGAAACCAATTCACACAACAAATCGGTCCTAATTTATGAAATCCTCTGAGCTTAACATAGCATGAGTGACAACATGCTAAACAAAACCCGGCCCAGTCTCGAAATTTTTAATCTAAAGAAAAATTAGTCCACGAGACCATATAGATTCCTATAGAAACTACTTCTCTGTCTATATTTTACGTTAATGTAAGATTTAGTCATCGATAGCTGGTGTTTAAATGGTTCGACGGCAAGTTAATCATGTCCAATATGTGACAAACTTGAGGCAGCATATAATGTGTGAGCAAATCTTCCCCTAAGTAGTGAACATAAACAAGATTTGCTGAATTTTGGGTTTAAAAAGTGTCTACAAATATAAAATTTGATGATTTTGGTTATGATTAATGTTTCTTACACTCAAAAGGCCCACCGCTGATATTGACGTCTCTCCAGCTACGTCCAATTATTGTACTAGAATATGAAATTTATTGGGAGAGTTGAACTTGCCTTTTATTTTGGAAATTTAAATTAAATTAATATAAGCTTAATGTACAGTGTACGACATGCATTATATTGTGTCTGTCACAGCTAGCTTTGATGCTACTTGGGCTGAAGGAGAGGAAGGAAAATGGGAATTTGGAAAACATTTTTTATTTTTAACAAATCGAAAAAAAAATTATTTGTTTTATTTTTGATCTTGAGGTGAAGTCGACAAGTCCAATAAATTAGACCAGTCGATTTTGGCCCAAGAAGCCGATGCTCGAAAATCTCATCTAGCATGGAGGCCCTTAAAGCTAAGATTGAACGTCGTCGTATGGTTCGAAGATCATATGTCCAAAACAAGGGATCGGTGCTCAGAGCTCGCCCAAAGGAGTCTAAGGGTTGATATCCTTTAAAGAGATCGGGTGTATATCTCAAGTCAACAAAAGATCTTACTAAAAACGGTGACGTGTCAATTTGGGAAAGAGAGCCAATGTACTTCCTATGTTTGTAATATAAATGGGATCTCCATTGATCCGTGGCTATGTAAATTGTTTGAATCATGTGAGGGTTACGTCAATCTTCGACACGAATAACTAATGATTCTTAAAAAAGACTTGTCCATGGGTTTCGAAATCGGCTATTTGGCCGAATCCAAGGCGGGCGATCTTCTGGCCGAGGACAAAATGAATTAATGTTCTTGCGTAGAGGTATCTGTTACAGCGCTTACACAAATCAACGAGGGCTTAGTTCTCAATCTAGGGAGTTGACCCCAAATTTGACCATGATTAGTACGAAGCTACCCTTTTAAATACCAAGTTTGGTTTCTGGTCTAAGGGTAACGTATCTCATATTAATATTCACTATACATTTTTTTATAATTTGTCTCGAGTGTCGGAGGAGATATACCGGAACACACCTCTGTCCCTTTGTTAATGCTCATTCTTTGATTTGAGGGAGCAAAGTCATCCAAATTTGGTGCATCTGGTTCATTAAATCGACATCATCCATTTCCCACGATGGTTATTCAAAGATAATAATCCATATTTTTCCCCGAGCATCAATTTTTCTCGTTGATCGATCAGACCCAGATAAGTAAGAAAGTAAATTCGTGAAACGGGTAGAAGTAATGGGGATTTAATGGAAATGGTTGGATTTTAAGAATTTTTTTCCTTATTTTTAATCGAAATATTTACTCCTACGTTTTAAAATCTATGTTAATTGATTTGAATGTAATATAATTGTTAAAATGTAATATAAATTTTACTTTAGCATTTAAAATAAAATTTGGGCTGATCGTAAGCATATCGTTAGTAACATAAAATGTTTGAAAATATATGGTAAAAAGTACTAATAAACGCGACTCGGATGTTTGCGTAAAAATTTATTTAACTTATCTAGACAGCAATATAATTATCTAAAATTGATTTATTTTTTTAAAAAAAAACTTAAAATTAACATTACTCTAATAAAACGGATTTTAACAAAAAAAATTTTAATTGAAAAAAACATTAATCTAATAAAACAGTTTTTAGCATATTTTTACTGGAATCGTTTTTAAATAATTTTTCGAAAATGAATTTCTGAAAGGCATTTCGGAGAAAAAAATTACGAATTTTCCACCGAACTTTTTTTTAAAAAAAAAAAAAAATTGGAGAAATGGGTTCTTGTGGTTAGAATTTTTCTTTCGGGAAATTTTAGGAATAACCTCGTTCAAACTTATTTCTTCGAAAAACAACTCTCCCAAAGATTATTCTCGTAATATATTTTTTTTCTCGAATTCGAAACTTTTTTAAGTTAGAATTCCCATTCTTGGGATTCTTGAAGTTGACCAAAAAACTCACTCGCCGGTACTACTTTTGCACAAAGAACATCAAAATCACAACATAATTATGGCAACTTTCAATTTTCGTTAGGATAGAGCATGCACATTGATTAGATTATCAAACACAAGGATATTAGAAAAGAGATCTTCCAGTCAACCACAACATAAGAAAACTGGAGTGTCTAGAAAACACACACACGGACATGGTCCGATGCTACCAGGCCATGTTTCACTAGGTAACCATATACAATACAAGTAGAACACTGAAACTCAACCACGATCAGTACCTGTCATACTCGTACCTGTAGTTGTCGTCGTACAAAGTGTAATGGCTGCTCTTAGACGTAGTTTCTCTATTAGCCTGTATAAAACAAATATAGATCAAACATAAATCAGAGAAGACTCTTGCAAAGAAAAACACGTAGCTACTCATAGCTTGTGGAAATTTTCACATGTACCCGATGGATCATCTTCTCAAATGCGTCCGGACCATTTTCCTCGATATATTTCTCTGCTGCGGTGAGTATGTCATCTGGCTTGTTAAACACGTCCTTCTTTCGAGGAACATACCATATGTTAACACTCTTTTGCCCGGTAACCAAGTAAGGCCTGACAAAATGCTCGTAGACATATGCGGCTCCACTGAAGTATGGCATAACTAACCAGCAGGTGAATATTAGCTTCGTATAATGCCACAAAGGTATCCTAGGGCACAATGAAATTCGAGACCAAAGTTACATACTTCACATCTGGCAACAGTAAACGAAGAATGTAAAGCTTTGTATGAAGAATAAATCTCATAGGAAATACTTCGCAAGACACTCCATGTTAGTCGACCCGGAACCATTCAGATCTATCACATCTTTCCTCACAGAGAAAAAAATATAAATATCTTTCCTCACAGAGAAAAAAATATAAACATCTGATTTTTCTTTTACATTCACATTCATTTCCATGTGAATATTCTCATTAAGCTCACACTCAACACACAAATTATACTCTTGTTAAGCTTAACCCAAAAAAAAGGCAAGGATATTCAAAAAAACATAAATCCCGTCCTATCCTACATAGTTTCTTTTGAATGTTGGTGGGCAACTTATCCAAGCAAGTACTCCATGTAAAATGTAACCCAAAAATACAAAATTGCGACAAATTCCACTGGCTCAAAAAAAAGGAACACAAACCGTACCATTCAATAAGCTTTGCGAAAGTAAGCTCAAAAAGCGTAATCATGGAGTAAAGCACCCAATAAGTAAGCCACTGCTGATCATCAACAGGCGATTTCGTTTCAATTGCCCTGATTGATGCATATCTGCACACGAACTCAAAAGTAAACATCCATTAACCCAAAACATTCACAATAGAATACACATAAACTAAAAACTTTCCAAACACAAATCAAATATCTTTTTGATAGCAGCATATAGTTGGAACAAGAGGTCACTACCATTCAAATAATCAAACTTACAGAGGATAAACCAGACTAACGACAGGCCTGCAACATAAACAAACAAAAATTTAATAAGAAACCAAATCCTCGCTATAAATTTTTCAAAAGACATAAGCTTTATCATCAAATCATACCCATCTCTTGTCTTAAGTCCTGTACACCACTTTTTTCTAACTTAACATTAGCAAAACCATAAAATATCAGGAATCAATTAATGTAAACCCACAAACACGGCATTAATTCTAAAACAAAAGAAACACCCGCCACATTAAATCAATAGTCCATGAACAGCTCAAAACCCAAATTATGATAGAGAGAAAACCAATATTTAGTGCGGAATTACCCAGCAAGAACGTCGAAATTGCTGGCCAGAACTTTTAGGAAGGTTCCGGCTCCAGATCCACCCATATGCGATTAGAAAAAAGATTGATTTTTCTTTTTTGGTTTAGTTTTTCTCGATCTGTTGGTGGAGTATGCTCAGGGTGTTTCACGAAATCAAGAAATTGAAAGGGCTTTCTTTAATTTAGACGAGTCGGTCAGAAAGAGTATAATACTTCGAAGGCGTGAAGTACAAAGAGTGTGAAGGGAGCGTGCCCTGTAATAAAGAAAAAATAATAATAGCTATCTTTGCCTATGGTCATCCAAAGTCCGAATTAATTAATATTTAATCAATGATCAAATATTTGATCAAATATGATTAAGCACGAGCTCGATCGTTTGAAAATTACAAAGCTCCTGAATACTTCGAGCTCGACTCGTTATAGTTCGTTTATAATGTTTAACGAGTCTGGCTCGAGTTCGACTCGTTAAACAGACTCGTGAGCTCTTTGAGCATTCCTAGTCAAAATATTAACTAATATATAGAAATTTGAAGGACGAATTTTTCATTTTATTACATTCATGTATCATCTCTTTGACTAAAACTGAATGTTGGACACAAATAAACAATGCATGTTGCTAACTTTGCTGTTCAATAAACTAGTCGAGCTTGAGCTCGAACTCGCAAGCTTACGAGCCAAATACAATTAAGCTCGAGCTTGACTCGATAAAATTATCGAATTTGAAATCAAACTCGAGTTCTGCTCGATCAGTTTAACAAATAATTTTAACCGACAATCGAACTCCAAACAACATACAAACGACTTGGTTCATTTCAATCTCAAAATAGATTGTGTTCAAAATTCAACAACTCGAGGAAAAGCACCACAAATATGAAATATATTAAGTGCAGGGACTCATCGGGGACTCATACCTTCATCCGCTCTTCGCAGCCTCCTCGCAGCAAATTTACAGCACCAAATTGCCCCAAATTCCGAACGACCAACTATGGTAATTCCCGTTGAGTATAATCAATTTCTCTTTTCATCTATGACTTTGAAATTTAGTAAATTGTACTGTTAAAGCTCTGAATTTGTTCTTGGACAGGAGAAATTGTACGATCATAGATTTCAGCGTACCGATCAATGGATGCCAGTCTATTCTTGGCTAGAGTTACTGGACACTGATGAGGTAATTAAGTCATCAGACGTATCCGATTGGCTGAATGCTAACCCAGAAATTAGAGATCACCTGTATGCAAGGCATTCGCGCTACCATTTGATGCATTACATAAAGAAGTGTCATGTAAAGATTTTGAAGCGAAAGGAAAAACAGGTATTTTTTCTAGTTCGCGGGAGAGGAAATTGATTTACCTTTTTTTGTTGGAAAATCGAACATAAAAAATTAGATTTCTTTTCGAGTTTTTTCAAGTTGAATTGCTCTCTACTTGTTTGCTTAAATGATTACCTTATTATCGCGGAAATTGGACTTCTTTGTGCTTGTTGCTTCTTGTGTTTCACTAATTCCATCTTGCATTTTTCTAAGAAATTAACTATAAGAGAGGGGAAAAGGCTTTAAGGTACTATGGTGGCGACAGAAAAAAATTAATATTCACAATTCTTGTACACCCTGTTTTCGAAATTCACTGCTCTGAAAGTCATTAATAGCAGCGAATCCAGCGACTCAGTCATCCTCCACTGCCATACTCACTGCACCAGCTACAACCTCCAGCACCCTTGCTTCCCTGGAGATACATCTTCATAACATGTGCCCTCTTAGTCTCAGTAAAACCACTACACGCTTGCGAAACCACCCTCCCCTCAATAGCTACTCTGCCCAGTATCATATATCCACCAAGCCACTCCAGAGCCTCTCTGCGGAAATTATGATGTCACCTTGCGCTCACTCCTCCACCGGTTTGTAACTGCCACCCACCACAAGTTGTTCTCCTATCTGCCACCCCTTTCACATTTGCAATCCAGGGCACCACAAATTTTTTTTATACCGCACGCATTGTCCCCACCCTCCATCGTCATCGTGTCAAGCAACAAAACTTAGGGAAGAAATAGGATTTGATAAAACTTACTGCCATCATCTTCAAGCCAATACCACCTTAAAAACACTCTTCGACAATTGGCTTTTTGGTTTGGAGAATGATATGGCACTACTCCACTCAACATGGGCCCGGGGGTAATGGACGAACTGTTACAACATTGGGATTCGGATCTTTCTGTTCTTGGTCCTCTTCATTCACAATTATCCAATGATAGTGATGAACACAATTCAAGTTTGTGCTAACTCCTTGAACAAGAAAAAACAATCTCAGATTTCTGGTAATCTCTCTTTTCCCCTCCATTTACAATTTATACTTCCTCTGATTTGCAGAAAAACAGCTCAACAAATTTGTAACTAACTAAAAGGATGGAAATGATGCTCTGCCGTTAACACGACGTAATCCTTCATCCATGTGGGTTTTTGGTGCCTTCTAGAACGATGATGCGCAATGCTTTCACTCTCTCCTTCTGCACTTGTATTCGTGTCATGATCGGGCTTCTGATCTTTCTGTTCTTGGTTCACTTCATTCATAATTATCCCTTGGTTGGCCCAATCTTGTAACTGTTGGTCCATTATCGCTGGGCCCATGTTGAGTGGAATGGCCATATCACTCCCTTCCCCATCAAAAACAACCTTGTCCTCAAGGTGTGAGTGTATGACGAACAAAACTTCTTGAAGTCCTCCCAGGTAGCATCCTCCGGGAAACTATTAGGTCATTGGACTAATATTTGCTTGTTTTGTTGCTGCCCTTTGGTTACCAGTCTTGCAGCTAAGAGATCCACAGGCAATAATAGAGGCAGAAGTAACTGGGGCTCCCTGAAGTGGGAGGAAGTAATTGAATAACATGCAGTGATGACATGCTGGCAAAAAATGGTGTACAACTGATGATAAGATATTGGTTCTTTCCCTGTCAGTTTGTTGCCTTCTAAACACGTGTTAGCCATTAAAAGAGAATTCCATGGTCAAGGCTTCATGATCATGAAAACACGACCCCAATTTGCGCAACCATTGCATGCCCAAGACAACGTCCAAACCCCAAATAGGTGAAGAAAAAAGAGATCTATAAAGAACTCATGGCCTTGCAATAAGAAAGAAACCCGATGACAAATTTTATCACACCGTAGATGCCGACCATTCCCCATATACACACGAAGCCTTTTAGCATTGATGCAATTCAATCCCAACTTTTCAGGTAGCCCTTCTTGAATGAAATTATTATGGCTTCCAGTATTTTCAACAGGAACATTGCTGTGTGTGGCCGTAATACGGAAATTCTAGGATTCGATGCATTATTAAGTATGTGTAAACTAACCTCAAGGTCCTCACCTGAGTCCGAGGCGGCCTGGAGGCTGTCATTTGCAGCGAACTGTATGGGGTCATCGTCGAGATCATGTCCCAGCAAGATCATGACTCGATTCCCGTTTGCCCTCTTGTCCTGAATCTCTGCTAGAGTTAATTTCTTGAATGAACCGCTGGATGCTGTAGGAGGCAAAGCACCCAGTGGTCTTTTGGACATGGACAAAGTAGCGGTCTGGCCTGCCAGAGAAGACAAAGTAGCTTGTTGAATGTTTCACTGGCAGCGAAACAAAATGGCTAAAATTGGCCTCCAATTGGCGCATGGCTTCAGATATGTCTTCGCTCCTGATAGCACAACCAGAGCACCGATGATAGTGATGAACACAATTCGAGTTTGTGCTAACTCCTTAAACAAGAAAAAACAATCTCAACTTTCTGGAAATCTCTCTTTTCCCCTCCATTTACAATTTATACTTCCTCTAATTTACGGAAAAACAAGATAAAAAACATGTTAAATTTGCAACTAACTAAAAGGACGGAAATGATGCTCTGCCATTCACATGACGTAATCTTTCACCCATGTGGGTTTTTGTTGCCTTCTAGAACGATGATGCATGATGCTTTCACTCTCTCCTTCTGCACGTGTGTTTGTGTCATGATTGGGATTCGGATCTTTCTGTTCTTGGTCTGCTTCATTCACAATTATCATCACTGCTTGGTCAACATTGAGTGGAATGGCCGTATCAGAGAACCTAAAAACGAAATCAACTGAAACCTAATATTTATGATACTTGATGATCCTGTCCGTCATTGATCTCTCAGCAAAAGTGCTTGTTCGGAGAGTGGTGTTATATAATTGTGGCCTTGGGCAAGTTACTATTATTTCTTTTTCCAAAGACGATGATGAGAATAATTTTGCCATTCACTTGTGAACTGTTTAAAATCCTTTGAAATTTCCAAAGTGCCCGGTGAGCATCATTTTTTACTTTAGCCAGATGTGCAATAGCCTATTGCCTCTTTCAACTAACACACTGGTGAAAATGCAATTGAGCCTTTGGATTAGCCTTTTAGATACTGAATCTTTGGTGTAGGATAAGACGCTTGGCTAAATTTCGTGCTAATCCTCTTTTGTTTCCTTTATTTTAAGATCTCCAGCTGCCATTTAGTTTTTTATATTTAAACATTTTATGGTTTTATACCTGAAATAAACTCTTAACTCTCAATCTGTTTCCAAATTAATCAGGGATTGATTGTTGCTAAGTTGCCTCCTCCCACTAGAGTTCATCAGACTGTTCAAGTAAAAGCTACCGAGTCTCCTCATTCTACTGGTAATTCCTCAAAGTAGAAATTTTTAACTGGATTTATTTGTCAAACATGCATCCATGGGAACTGATGCATTATTATCTTTGAGAAAACTGTTGAATTGGTTATGTAACAAAAAGCCACACCTACTCCAGTGGTTTCTACATGTACTTTAACTAATGAATTAAACCTTCCTTTTTTTTCTTTTTTTCTTTTTTTCTTTTTTTCTTTGTAGAAATAAGTCCTGAATTTCTTTACTGACTTAGAACAATCTTGACCATAAAAAATCTTTAATCTTTCCAAAGGTTATGTAATCCACGTTATCAGGACATCTACATAGAGAGATATAGCATATTTCCTACTTGGATATTAATTCTTTATATTTTTCAATCAGTGGGGGTAAGTACTTTTGGACGTTGTGCATAGTTTTGCATATGATGAAGTTCTAATGGCTTCTCGATTATTGCAGGCAATGATCCTAGCACCACACCCAAAGAAAGCGAGATGTATAGAGCGAAACATAGTGAAGCTTCGCGGAAATATGAAATGTAAGTAATGAATATATCCTTCATTTGCTCTGAATATGTAAAAGTTGATCGGTTTATTCCAATTTCGCACGCATGATCTATTATCCGGTTGTTCCAGATTAGTAGAGTTGGAGAAACAACTCATACCGCTCTTTGGAAAGCCACCATGAGCCAGATTTTGCTGTCGTCGGCTATGGATATCGAGTTACATGCATGCGAAAGTCGATCCTATGACCAGACGTGGTAGTCAGTGTTATTTAGAATTTTAGAAAACTATCAGTTCAGTGTAACGATGAGAAAAAACTGTGTGTTTTTGATAGCAAGCCATTTTCATCTTTACCATCTCTTTTCAGTATTTCAAAATTGAATAGTTTCAGATTTTGCAAGCAATATTTTTTTTAAACCGAATGTCACACTCATATGACTTACAATATCAACTTGCATGAGGAAAATAAATTTAATCTCGATTCGCATTTAATTAATCTTAATGGAGGATATCATCAATCCCCACACTATACGACTTTCTTGAATCATTAATATTCCAACATGCGAATGGATTATTTCAATGAATTTCTCGGTGTCAGTGAAATAAAATTGAAAAATACTCTATATATTAATCACCTTTCTCCTTTCTTTTATTTTTTTTTCTTTTCGATATTAATTTTGATTCTACAAAGTGTTTGTAATCTGACAAAACTTGTGTGAGACGGTCTCACAGATCGTATTTTGTGAGACGGATCTCTTATCTTGATCATCTACAAAAAAGTACTACTTTTTATACTAAGAGTATTACTTTTTATTGTGAATATCGGTACGGTTGACCCGTCTCACAGATAAATATTCGTGAGATCGTCTCACAAGAGACCTACTCTTATAATCTTTAGGAAAGAAATATTATTGGATTTTATAGGAAGAAAGAAGAGAAAATAAATATATATTTATTAATATGGATTATTATAATTAAATAAACCGAATGTCCTTGTTTAAGAAGCCACCGAAATTTTTTTTCACTGCTTCTACCGTCTGAACGACGTTATAATAAAAATTTTCTGAAAACAAAAATATTTTTGAAAAAATATATATTAATTCAAAAGGACTTGAAATAACGAGGGAGGCCAATGTATATAGCATGTTCCCATTCAAAATATAAATAGTAGTTTTTTTATGAGATGATCTCACGGAGAGGTTGACTCGATCCATATGTAGAATGAAAAATAATAATTTTGTGATTAAAAGTAATACATTTTCATTGGTCGGGTTGGATTAGATATTCGTCTCACAAAATTGATCATCGAAACAGTCACATAAAAGTTTTTGCGCATAATAAAATAATAATATTAGACTGCATGCATGCTTAGGAAGATCACACAGTATCTTTCTTGGACTCCAAAAATTAATTTCTAATTAACAATCTTGGATTAGGAAAATTAAATTTTATTATTAATATATATTGTAAATAAATAAATTAAACAGTGTTCATCATGAAAATGTAGGGGATCCTTGCTGTTCGAAGTCATGTGCCGCGACATGTATGCTGAGCAATCTTGAATTATTTAATTTAATTAATCAAAATTATGGGTTCTTTTTTTAAAAAAGAAAAAAATATATATGGTACAAAAATTTTAATATATATTGCTTAAAGTTGGTAATACTTTTAGAATGTGAACTGAAAAGTGTTGCAGCAATTGCCTTCTCAATGAGATTGTAAAGATCATCGGTGATCACAAAAAGATTGGGCATTGATTTGGTAAAATAAAAGTTCATTGACTCGTGTTTGGCCAATCAGCAAAAAACAAAAATTTGTATGAGACAGTCTCATGGGTCGTATTTTGTGAGAATGATCTCTTATTTGGGTCATCCATGAAAAAGTATTGCTTTTTATGCTAAGAGTATTACTTTTTATTGTGAATATCGGTAGAATTGACCCGTCTCACAGATAAATATTCTTGAGACCGTCACACAAGAGACCTACTCTCATCAAAATATTAATATTTCTGTATTTTTTTAATAGGAAATTATGACCAAAGAACCTTTCGTGTGTTTTGTATTTAAAAAAAATATAGTCATTTCCTATGTATTGAAATTAATGAATTTCGATTATAATTTTATTATTCACAATAAAATAGTTAATTAAATCTTAAATTCACACATTGATTAATTATACATTAATAAGATACAGTAATGAATTTCAAATGACACTATTATTTGATGAACTTGAAATCCATTATAATTAACATGAAATACTATATAAATATATGATGAGTGGATTTGAAAATTATGGTTTTAGTTCTCTAAATAACAAAAATACATTTGAAATCTATGGATTTAAAATCCATCAATCCAATGTAACCATAGATAATACAGTAAGGTCTTTTATATATTTTTTTATAAAACTGTTTAGAAACTCGAAGTTATTAAACGAATTACGTAATTGTAGTGTACTTATATTTGAAATCTATAAATTTGAAATACATCAATACAAACGTATCGACAGATAATACAGTAGAGTATTTTATAAAACTATTTAAAATCTCTAAATGATTAAACGTAGTTACGTAACTGTAGAGTACCAGCATCTTATAAGTGATAAGCTTTTCAAAGATTTCTTCAATTTAGTAGTATATGGTCTAAATTTGAACCATAGTCTTGGATCAATACAATTAACATCTTCTTCGTCTTTCCTCTATATATCACCATAATTTTATCGTTGATATTCAATTATAATAATATAGTCCCAATCGAATTTCCACCCAATTTCCGAATTGGATCCTCATCTCCCCATGTGTAAATGAAAAATCATGTCCAAAAATTAAAATCCTCCCTCTTATATATTTATTTTCTTCTAAAAATTTCAATAAATATTGGTCAAATTATTATTATATATTTGAAAAAAAAAGTACCATATGGAGTCATCCCATGTTAATATGACAACTTAGAGTTCAGAAGTTTATTCCTTTTGCCTTTTTTGACTAATCTCGGGCTTAATGTGTATATATAGTTATGTATTTTAAGAATTTTAGTCATTGAATTAATTTTGTTATACATGAATTTTTATGAGTTTTAAATAATCTACCATTTGACTTTATTCTACATCTATGTGGTTATCTTAGTTTATATATTGACTAATTCTACATTTTGTATGTATTTGTGTTGATCTAATTATAAGTATGTATTTACATTAATATATTGAATAAACTTAAAATAATTCAATATTAAATAAAAAAAATTAGAGATAGTTGTTAAAGTAAAAAATAGTATAGCTAAACTATTAGAATGAATAATATATATCATATATACTTTCAAGTTTTTGACATACGTACTCTTATGTGAATTTATTTAAAAAGTTCGTTATTATATATGATATTTATCATGTATCTAAATATGTTACATTTTAAAGAATGATTTATATGTTAGACACAAAAATATGATTGTTTGAGAATATTTTGGACAGTTTCTGACATTAAAACGATAATTTCCGCCTTGATGGAAGCTTTTCCGAAGCCTGACTGATTTTGAGGTCCGCTATCAGTTAGGCTCGTCAGCTAGAATGATCATTCAGTTGGGCTCGTTAACTAGAATGGACCAAACTGTTGAGTAATTCTGCTGAAGATTTCAGTCTGTGCAGAACTAGAAGATTCATCGTCATTTATCAGCATCTTAAACTCCGATTCAGACTTTGACTCGTGAATATGAGTGTAGATAATCGTATTAACGCATGCTAAATCGTTATATTTGGATAACCTAGCTGATCAGACAGATCAAAATACTGCAACTGCTAATGACAAACTGATTGTTGTTTTTGTTGCAATCAGTTTGCATAGATAACATTCAATTTAGATCAACTGATGTGAGATGTGACTTGTTTCAAATTGAGTTTTCTGTTCAGTTACATTGACGGCTGGTCATTTTCATCTCAGAGCTGTCAGATATTATCAAAACACTGCAGCTCACCATATTTTCAGTTTGGCTAAATTCGAGTTTCAGCTTCCATCTTGAATAATCAGTTTTATACTTGAGTAAATATATTAAAAACACAATAACAAGTTTTTTTAATCATCAAAATAAATATTTTTATAGCTTTTAAACACAACAAGAAGTAATGATAGTAAATTGTTTTTTTAATCATCAAAATAAATATTTTTATAGCTTTTAAACACAACAGGAAGTAATGATAGTATAGCATATCTTAGATGCATGCTATAATTTTGACTATTAAATAATTTACCTACTTCAATTTCTCACTTCTTCAAACCCCTTATATAAAGACAACTAGACAAGCTACGGCATTGCGCACACTCATGCAATTGCATGTCTTATTCCGAGGCTTCACATATGAAAAGCAAGCTAGTACAATAATATTACAATTTCTTAGGCTAGTATATATAATAGTATCACTTTGCTCATATATGATCATCTCATATTAGCTTCCAAGCATCTGATCTCTTTCTATATACAACAAATATATATAATGTATAGCCGGAGGTCACGATCGAGGCACTCAATGGGATCTTCAAGAATCTCGGACGATCAAATCAACGAACTCGTGTCTAAGTTGCAACAGCTTCTTCCTGATGTTCAAAACCCTCGCTCGCGCTTAGGCAAGGTACTCGTGTTTTGCGTCGGGATTTTTTTGAAATTACATTTTTTTTAAAAAAAAAAATGCACGAGGAGTACTGATTATCAATTTAACGTCCATGGTGGTATTTTATTCGAAGATAGTTTAAAGCATATGATGATCAAGATCAATAATTAATTATATTTTTTAATAAAAAAATCATGGACGTGAAAATGAATGCTCATATATAATTTAAGAAGTCGTCAAATTAGTAGTGTACTCTTTGGTAAGTCGCGTAGTTTATTTAATTAATTTGATTAATGCGATTCACCATCCCCGACGTTTTTAAGATGTGCTTGGAACTATGAGATGCAAATATAAAACCGAAAATTCCAATTCGATCAATCAATTAAATATTATTTACTCAATTTTATTTGTAATCTAATATGTTTAATTTATTTATATATGGTTTTTTTTAACATTTAGATCTTCATATATATCGCCACGTAATAATTAAACTTATACAGTGGTCAAACTCAAAGTGGATCCAAGAATTTAGTTTGAACTTGTCTAACAAAATATTTTCGGAAAATAATTAATATATTTCCAAGAACTACATAAAATTTGAATTTATTTTAACATGAGCTAGGGAAAGAAAAAAAATTATCCCAAAATCGTGATAATTCGCCCCTAATCGCCCACCCCCGTCGAAAAATTTCTAAATCTGTCTTTTTTAAATATTTTGTTTCGATATTCAATTGTATTACATGCAGAATTCGGCATCAAAAGTGTTGCAGGAGACATGCAACTACATAAGAAGCTTGCATAGAGAGGTGGATGACTTAAGTGAGAGGATATCGGAATTGTTGGCGAACGCCGATACCACTCAAGCAGCTCTCATCCGAAACTTACTCATGCAATATAAATCGATCGAGCTGATCTTTTTCCACTGTGACCAAAAGATTTTTTTAAACCAAAATTTTACATGTTAATCTGAATTTTTTTTCCAAAAGTCAAAATCATATTATATATATGGAAATAAAAAATTTAAAAAGGAAAACGACGACGTGTTCGTGTATGTATGTCTCTTTGGCTCCGCCGTCGTCTCCCTTTTTAATTTCTTAAACTGCAAGGTAAAAAACTAAATCAAGTGATGCATGTCTTTGAAGAGAACTCTATAGTTTTATTGNATATATACACTTGGTCAATATTTTTATCTTTTTAATATTTATTTTCCATTATCATTATTTTTACCAAGTTAAAAGTCTAACAATAATGCTTGCACATCACTTGATGAAGGAAAGTTATATATAAAATTCTTGTAAAATAATATTAGAAACTTCATGTTCCAGTTGTTTATTATGGGCGGTGATGATGTGTATTAAATGTTTTAATATCGATTGCATTAAGTACTCGAGAGTTGTATATATAAATTTGGACAATCCACGCTTTTTTGTGATTGAGTTAAGTCAACGTCCCGTTGAACACCTAATGAGGGATTATGAGGATAATACGGGGGTCAAAACTACATTGGCTTTAAGACGTTGGATGCCCGTGAGGCTTTGTCTAATCCCATGAATCATTGACCTGCGGAGCCCCTGGCTAAAAGTCTGAGACAAATCTAATACTCGATTTATCCCATGAAAAAATTATATTTTATGTCAAAATTATTAACTTTCATTCTAATTCAACACTAATAAATATTATTTTTCAAAAATAAAAATAATTAAGAATATATCAAATTGTGACATTTTAAATTTGAAATTAATAATGAGTGCGTTGAATGAGTAAGAGTGGACACCACAAAACCCGTTGCCCAAAAATTCGCATAATTTGCTTTCCATCTAATCCTTGAAAACTTATCCAATTTTTTTTAAATTGAATTAATCAGAAGCCCTAATTTTCCCGCTCAGTTCACAATTCTCCTCCATATAAAATTTCCAAACTCGATCTTTCTTCCTTTATTCCGACTCTATCGAACTCTCGTTTTCGTCTGAACCAGTTCAAAATATTTGCTAGAAATACTGTTTCCATGGAAGATTCTGTCCCCAAAGAGCAATCCTCTGCCTCATGTAAAACTTTTGAAATTCTAGTTATACTTTTATTGGAGATTGTGCAAGTGGATTATTGATTTTGATTTGAATGCAGACAGATCTGCTTCTAGGCTTCTGCGATACCCTCTCCGTTGTGCCACGAAATCGAAGGAAGAAAAGCCGCCGCTTACAGATTCATCTAACTCATCTGCTAGTAAAAGGTCTTCTTTCGTGCGTGTGAAAGTGTGTGTGTGTGTGTGTACGTGTGTCTTTTTAATCTTTTCAAGAGTTCGATGGAGTTCGGAATTCCGAATATTGCTTATATTTGAAAAACGTCTTGCTCACCTTAGTTTTGTGATTTGTTCGCTTTTCTGATTCTGTTATCGTAATTCATAAGTTGTGAATTGTTTTAATATTGGTTACGTATAAGGAGTGTGATTATTCAACTACTTAAGGCTGATTAATTTTTTTGATTCTTTATAATTTGAGGGTTTCCCTTTATTTTGTTATTACTTATTTCGAATTGTTTTGTTTTTTCTTTCAACTCTTGTATTCTGCTAAATGGATATTGTATTCATTAGACGGCAACGTTTTCTCTTTTTTGAGTACTTTCTGAGATTTTGTTAAAGAAATAAATGTAATACGTTTTGTGGCAGGATAATCAATTTAAACATTTTCAGAAAGGTTCTGTGATAAATAAGCGGTTGCATTGGGTATTTTGTATGTTATAATTGCAGGTGTATCTGTTTTCTATATGCCCTCAAAGTGACGAGTTGTAGAAATGGATATATGATATAAATTTTGATTTATTGCTGAGCATTTATGTGAAAGTTAAATGACAAAATAATGTCAGATTACAGTATTTGAAGTTTCGTGAAGATGCAAATGCTATCCTTTTCCCCTTGCGTGTACTGTTGGATTGAATGCTGCGTGCTAAATTTTTTTTTTTGGTCGATTTTTGCATTCAGTGCAAGGCCAGCATCTGGTGTGAGTAAGAGCGTGAGTGTTCTTGACATATCTGGGAAAGAAAAATCTGCCAGAACACCCCGGCGATTCTCTATTCCTTCCAAGTCAAGTGCCTGCCCTGCTTCAAAATCTTTTGGTAATATCACCCCAATATATGAGGCTAGAGGAAGGAGGTCTGACAGCAATAACCGGAAAAGTGATA
Source organism: Primulina huaijiensis (assembly GCF_012295235.1). NCBI lineage: Eukaryota > Viridiplantae > Streptophyta > Magnoliopsida > Lamiales > Gesneriaceae > Primulina > Primulina huaijiensis. The sequence goes on along the minus strand of NC_133308.1, from coordinate 1,534,640 downwards.
CTCCAGTTTCTGATGTTTCTAGGTCATCTAGCCGGAAGAAATTCAGTGTTCTATTATCAGCATCTTATTGGTTGTCTCAGATTAAGCTCTCTGAGTCTGCTAATAAGCATTCGGTGTCACTTGGTTTCTTCAAACTTGCTTTAGAGACTGGATGTGAGGTATGATGATATTTTGTAGCTTGATCATTTGTATTCAGAAATGAATTTCAATCCGCTGACTTTATCTACCTTGAATGCGTATTTTTATTCTTTTAAAATGAAAAATTATATTCTTTGTTTGGAATTTTGAATCAAATGTTAGTGACGAATTTTGTGTTTTCCAAGTTTGTCCTTGTATAAGTGTAACTATGAATTCTGTCATTTTTATTTTTATATTTGTTTTCCATTCTTTCTATATGAATGATGCATGTTAATCGGAAGCATCAACTTAACCTTATTTCCATTTCTATGTATTTGTAGCCTATGCAGTGGATGAAAGACGAGTTCAAAGCATATGTGCAACGCCACAACATGTCTGAACTTGGTGAATCTATGAAAGAATTAATCGATAGCTATAAGATTTTAGAAGGCTTTGAACAGTTACAAATCTCTGGAACCTCTTCTGAATTGCTTTCGGAAGTAGATCATGTAACTGATGATGATGTTCGCAGCACCTCTTCTACCACAATGGATGCTGAGAAGTTGCAGCCTAAGGCATTGGGCACAGATTCTAATGAAATTTGCCATGTTCAAAAGGAGACTAAGGAAGTGACACATAAGAACGAAGCTATCAAGAACAGAAAATCAATAAACGAAAACATAACTCACTCTCAGTTTTCTTCAGGAATTAGGGGGCATGGTGATGTACAAAAGAAACCCCATAAATCAATCAAGAAAGAATCAGCTAAAGAGAAGAACAAGGTGAAAAAGCAGGGAAAGAAAGCTACGGAAGAAGGTGACATTGATTTCTACAATATTGAACCAAAGTTTTCATGATTGGGCTGTTCTATGAAATATTTTCTTGTGGCAGGTCATGTCAACTCTCCACTCAAAGAAGGCAGTCAAGAATACAAGGAAAACATGGTATCTTATTCGTTTTTTATTATATAATTGTCATTGAATATTCTAATAGAAATACAACTTTGTTATACCTTGTATTCATGCAAGGCTTTTTATTTAGCTGTCGGCTGTCCCAATTTTTGCATTTTTTCGTCGTCTCAGGAGTTACCGCACCAGACTGAAGTTGTTGCTGTGACAGATTAACGAAGTTTAGGCAAAATCCTTCATTGATCAATGACAAACTTATAATAATCTGTGGTTTGTTCATTTATTGGTTTGTTAGATTTTTAAACGTATAGGTTTGGAATTTTGTTCAGGTGAGCAAGTTGAAGTCGTATGTGTGAATCTGTAACTTGCAAGTCTATTTTCTAGATTGCCTTTCTTATTTTTACCCAGTTTCGACAATCTTACATTACTACTCTCATTTCAAACTGTAGGGACCGTTTGATACGTGGGATGAGATAATTAAATGATTAATAATTTGATTGATATGTAGTTGATAAGAGATTATGTGTAATATTGTGTGATTAATTATTTCATTTGTGGTATAATTATTATTAGTGGGATAAATTTTTGTTTGACCAAAATGCTCTCAAGTACCTCAATCAAATTCCCACGATACCCTGCAATGCTCAATCCATGTTCCACAATCGATTTGACAGAACCAAATATCCTATTCTTTTGGACAGAGGCTAGAAAATATCTTCTTCCAAGTCTTCCCTTGAAGATGTATTCAACAGCGATTTTTCTTCTTGTACAGTGCTTCAAAGGAAATGAAGGGTGAAAGCATCAAGCACTAATCAACGAAGACTTGTGATTTTGATTGTGTATGAGTATTTTCATATCTGCACATACTATGAAATTTTTTTTTGAAGTTTTACACAGACCACACAACTTTTAGATCTGAAGATGGGTTGCAATCTGTGAGAGATGGCTGGTTGTTGTAAGTAATTTTTTTGTGAAAATCTTCTGATTTAATTTTTTTTGTACAGAGACAAAATCATAGATAAGTTCGGAAGCTGTCGTGCAAACCCAGCTGAAGATAATATTAGAAGTTATGAATAAGATTTTTTGAGTAAGCTTTTATATGCATACAGAAACTAGGTTTAGCAATTGTCAAATTTTGTTTATTTAAAATGCGGAGACAATTTCGTATTTTTCTAAGGAAAAGAATTATCTTTTCAAATAGAAACAGTACAAATATTCTATCAAATTGACAGTCAATCTCCTTTAAATCGAGTCAAACATGGGGTACACAATCTATCAAGGTTTAATTAACCTTACCAAACAGACCCTAATTGTTCAAGGAAGTCGGGACTAGAGATAATAATTTTCTCCGAACCTGTGTGAGAATCCGATGCTCGACTCGAATAATGGAGGTTTTGATCCTCTGACGAGTACGAGAATGAGTATAAAATCGAATTCCTGATGAAAATGAGAATGAAGATAAATGTAATAAATGAGGATGAAGATGGATGATATGAGATTTTACCCAAACTGGACCTATTGTCTTCCTAGTGGGGAGTCATTACATTTTGTTACTTTGTTTGAAGTTTGTTTCGGTGGTGACAAAACTACGCCAAACCTTTGTTATCGATTTGAATGGTTTCACTTCAGGGGTTTTATTATAGAAATTTTTACTAACGCAAAAATTTAAAAAAAAAAAAAAAAAAAAAAAAAAAAAAAAAAACTACAAATGGAAAAAAACTATTAATGAATACAACAACGAATTCATTAATTATTAATATTTTTCAAAAATTTTAAAAATTCCTCGGATTATAAAAAGAATTCAATTATTTTAAATATAATATGGGATCCCTAAGGAGAACAATCTACAAGAAAAGAATTGCAACTTGCATGTATTGATTATTGAATATTTGACAACTCAATCGGGTTTCACACAATATATTTTCTTAAGAAAAAAAATACGCATATCTTTGTTAATTTTAATCCCCACACACATATATATGATTTACCCTTGCGGTAAAAGACAATAAAAATCGTACGTACAATTGAAATTAAAATTTTAATAAATAAATTATATTTATATGATGTAACACTTGATCAAAATCATGTATTAATTAAGTTGAGGTGAAAAAATCCACAATTTTCATCCTTACTTGCAGTCAAACCACATAACTACTGCATGGCCTTGCCCAGCCCTAAACCCTATTATTTATCGCACATACTAAATGTTACCCAAAAATATACTTCAATTTGTTACAACAATATTTACATTTGGCATCAATTGGATATGATATTATACTAAAAATTTATAATATGTAGTCGTATTAATTCGCAACATGCACTACAAGAAAAAAGGCCTACGACAACGGTTTTTCCCCGTTGTTGTAGGCCTTTTAAAATCGTTGTTAGAAGCCCTGTGGTTAAAGGGTGTGCTCAAAGACAACGGTGAAAAACCGTTGTCTTAGATGTCTAAAGATGACGGTGAAAAACCGTTGTCGTAGGTATACAAAACCGTTGTTAAAGGTCATGTGGTTAAAGAATTCGCTAAAAGACAACGGTTGTATGGTGTTGTGGTAGTTACAATTTGCGACGGTTTTTAAACAACCGTCGGAAATTATTTTGCGACGAAAATCATCGTTAACCGTCGCTAATTATTTTGCGACGGTATTTATTCAAAGTCGTCGCTAATATTAGCGACGGCGTTTTATGATTTCCGTCGCTATTTTTGTCAGTAAAATAAAAAAAAATTCAGTCGAAAATATTATATTCTTGATTTTAAAAATTTATTAAACTTTAAAGAAAAAATGAAATTAAAATTGTGTAAGGGAGAAAAATTTTAAGTGTTGTGAAGTGGTAAAAATTTATTAATCTTTAAAGAGAAAAACGAAATTAAAATTGTGTAAGGGAGAAAAATTTTAAGTGTTGTGAAGTGGTATGGTAGAAAATGGACTGAGGGTTGGGATATTTATAGACAGTTTGCGACAGTGTTGATTAAACCGTCGCAATTAGCGACAGTTATTTTTTAAACTGTCGCCTATTTAAAATTAGCGACGGTTTTACAAGAACTGTCGCTTTATTTAGCGACGGTTTAATATAACTGTCACTAACTACAGCGACGGTTAAATATAAACCGTCGCTAATTATAGATCGGCGACGGTTTACTAAAACGGTCGCTAAATATAGCGACGGTTCTACAAAAACCGTCGCTAAAGTTAGCGACCGTTTTTGAACAACCGTCGCTAAATCTACATCGGCGACAATTTTACTTAAAACCGTCGCTAATTTTAGCGACGGGTGTGCTTAAACCGTCGTAATATTTAAAGTAGCGACGGTATAGTATAAATGTCGCTAATTTTAGCGACAGATTTTACTTAGGCCGTCGCAAAATCTAATATTGACCACAAAATTTGTAGAAAAACCAGTTGAAAGACAACGGATTTTTACAAACCGTGGTCGTAGCTTAAAGAAAAACGCTAATACGAAAACAGTTTAAAAACCGTTGTCGTAGCCTGAAAAAATCCGCTCAAAGAAAACTGTTGTCTTTGATATATCTACTACAACGGATTTTAAAAACCGTTGTCTATGGGTGTTTTTTTTTGCCTACGACTACGGTTTTTAAAAACCGTTGTAGTAGATATATCAAAGACAACAGTTTTCTTTGAGCGGATTTTTTTAGGCTACGACAACGGTTTTTGTTAAAACCGTTGTTAAAAGTAAAAAGACAACGGTTTTTGTTAAAACCGTTGTCTTTGATGTGTTGTTAAATACGATTTTTGTTGTAGTGATGGTCGGCGTGGGCATGTATAACAACATAATAATGATCAAATGTTTGTCTGATTTAATAATAATAAGTTTTGGCTGTAAAAATATTTGAATCGCTTTATAAAGTATTGTAATTTTGCACTTACAACAATTACAAAAACTTTTGTGAGAAGGTTTTACGAGTCAATTTTTTGAAAATGATATCTTATTTTGGGTCATCCATTGAAAAATATTATTTTTTATGTCAAAAATATTACTTATTATTGTAAATATGAGAATGATTGACCGTCTCGTAGATAAAGATTTGTGATACCATATCACAATAAAGCTGCTAACAATAATATATATGTTGATATCATAGTACTATTGTGTTAACGTGATTTGCAAATTGTTGTGTTAGTTCAATGGTTTATTCGGTACACACCAAAATTTCTGAGAGCATGAATAAAAAATTATCTATTACTCTTTTCTAAAACTTCAAACTAATATCTCCAATTTTTTTTTTTCCATTTTGAGGGGGGAAATGTATGTAATATGTAATTATATACTAATCACGTAAAACAATTTTTGTGCAGAAAAATGAAAGTTTTCTGATGTCGATGGATATATATAGATCTATATATATTCTCGTCCCCCGGAGCAATCGGGTGGGGGGCTTAAAGAAGAAGAAAAAAAGACTATACAGTACAACGACTTAATTAACAAAAATTTGTATATTTTTTCCAAATATATAGTCAATTCAAACTGTTAAAAAAAATAATATCTTTTCAACCCTTGAAAATTTAATTTATTCACAAACTTATATGATATTACAGTATTAAGATAAGTTTCAAAAAAAAAAAAGGAAAACTTGTCAACAATTCTATTTCGCACACGTCTCTAGCTTGAGCTAGGCTTTCTCTTTTATCGCAAGGAATACGATATAATTAAGTAATCAATAGTCCAATATCAAGATAACTGATTATTCAGGTAGTTGATTTTTCATTCGAATTGCGCCGAATGCTAACGTGTATTCTTTTAAGTTTGGTTATTTTGTTTTTTAATTAATCCCGTAAGTATTAAAATTTGAGCTTTGGTCTAGTAAGTTAGATTGTGTTTTGAAGTTTAGTAATTTAATGATGGAACGTTAAAATGACACTGAACATTATATCAGTATTTTCTGATATCACATCAATATTTTCTGACGCCATGTCTGAACTCTGACAAAAATGATCAAAAGCCAAAACACAAATAACTTACATGGCTAAAATACAAAATAGACAAACTTAGAAGACCATTTAGATATTTTCCCTTATTACTACAATTTACGTTTGGTGTTAAATTTTGATGTTTATGTAATTAGATCTTAATAGCTTGAACAGAATGGTACAACTACAAATTGGAACTTGGCAACCACGACAATTTTGAGTATTATTTCAAAGTTCTTGACTGATTTCTCTTTCCTTGAAATTTTTTGCTTGAAAGTGAGATCTTCGTTACTTTTATTGTTAATAATGAATTTACATTTTTAGTCATATAACTTGAATTTTTTTCGTTTTTGACTAATGTTGGCCGGAGTCTATTGTTAGTGGTGTCAAAATTGGACCCGTCCCACAACCCCAACACTTTAAAACCCGCAAGTTCCAAACCCTGTATTATTTTGTACTAAAAAATTTGTACTAGGGATATCAAAGATTACCAATATTATCTAAATTTGTGCAGGATAATTCAATTTTTATGTGCAATTACCTAAAGAATTCAAAATTTAAGATGATAATATGCCTAGATTTCGATGTTTGGGATATATAAATAGGTCAAGATCTAATAATTTAAATAAGGAGATATTCGATATATACAATTATGTATATATATTTCGAAATTTTGGGTCTATAATTTCGAAATTTGTAAATATCAAGATGAAAAATAAATGCCAACACGATAAGAAGATACATCCATGAATTTCAAAACATGCTTAGCAAGAAATCAAGAATTCCTAACCAAGAAGATAAAAAAAAATCAAGATTTATTTATCAAGATAAAGAAAAATAGCAAGAAAATCAAGAATCCTATCTTAAGAGTAATTACTATCAAGAATTCAAAAATTCCATAATGAAAAGTTCGAATATTTAGAATACATGGATTACACATGCACGAGAAATAAAAGGTCTATCGAATATTGAAAACTAGACATGAAATTCGAATTTCATGCCTAACAAGAAGAGATTTTCAAAAATCCTATCGAATGAGATATATAAGAGATGAAAATCTATAATATATTCAAAAGCTTAAACGAGAATATAATACATGATCTGGATAGCAGTCACCCTGCTATAAATAGGAAAAGCTCAATTCGAAATTCAATCATCATATTACACTCAAATTTCGAGTTTTGTTCTCCATATTTTTGAAAATCCTTTCCCAAGTGCAGCTACAGTCATCAAAGTTCTATCCACGTTTGAAAAATTATTTGCATAGCTACAGTGCTCGGAATCCAATCTCCACATTCTAGATTATGCTTTCATATATGTTTAAATTAGCATATCCAAAATTTAGCCAAATACAACGATTAGTTTTTCGTATATAGTTTTCGCAAGAAAACTTTTGAGATTGTAGGCAAGAACAATATACCTATGGTTTTTTGTTCATAAACAGTTCAAAACGTCTTCAAACCCGATCTCCTCAGTAAGAAAACTTCTGAGATTGTAGGCAAGAACAATATACCTATGGTTTTTTGTTCATAAACAGTTCAAAACGTCTTCAAACCCGATCTCCTCAGTTCATACTTTTGTAACTTACTTATGAACCTAGCGTGAAATTTTAAGCTCGATCCAACAGTTCAATGAGTCAAAACGAATCTTGCAAGAAGAGTGATTCTATGTTCGAAGAGCTACTGTGTTTTCATAGTGCCATTTGCATGATTCTTCTATGGTTTTCGATTCTTCAAGCGATAATAAGATAGTGGACTTCTTTAAAAGTATGTATTTGATTATACGTCCTTTCATTTTTGAAAGTTTTGGTCGAATATCGTTGTTCTGTTTCTAACCCCTTCTTGATACGATTGTCGCATATGTTTTTGGTACTGTGAAGATTCAATTGGATATGAGTGATAATCCAATGTATGATAAGTTATAGCCCTTAAACAATGGAATTGTAACCGTTATATGACATTGCCTCCTTAGAGCAGTAAAAATTATGGACTGATATATGTAAACCATGGAAAGTAGAGTAATCTTTATGCCCAGGGCCAAATATGATTATGTTCATGCTGATGATATGTTATGCGAATTATTTTATACATGATATGATATGTCTTTTCGAAAATTATGTGTATTTGTTATGTATGTGCTCGAACAGCCTCACTTGTTGAATGCCGACCATATCACTTACTCTTACTCTAACATCCTCAGATAAGCCAGAAGAGGAAATCGAGAAACATGAACAAGACAACTTTTGGGTCTGGTAGTGGACACATGAAGAAGTTTTATTAAGAATATGTTCTTTTAAGTTTTTAATTCAAGTTGTAAACACTTTCGCATATTTTTATCGTTTTTAGAGTTTATGTTGTGAAAACGATTCTATTTGATATTAATATTTATGATATAAACTGGTTTTGATTTATGTTGTACTACAATGCTTTTTGTTTTACGATTATGTGATTATTGAACAACGCTTATGTCGACTAATCCGAGGCTTGAGACGTGACATTTAAGTGGTATCAGTGCCGATATGATCATAATCCAATTGTAGTATGTTCATAATCCAGGTGACATTTCAGTTGTGTCAATTCACTTCGGAACGACCCAATGAGTAGTATATTCACAACATAATTGTGAGGCATGGTTCAAAAACATGAAATTACTTCGTTTAGGCATCCGAAATCACATTTTTGTCTTTTAGGAAAGTTTCATAGAGCCTATAATTTTCGAAAGAAATTTCAAATTCGATTCCGTCAACTATTCTAAAATCCTTTCGACGTATTCCTTCAACCCATAATTAATAAGTTTTTTAAAGAGTGATCTCAGATGGCAACTAGGAAGAAATCCTCATCATGATTTAAAATCTGTCCTCTTTTCTGTTTGCTCTTTATTCATGGTCTCCAAAGAACATCTGGGATTCTGTTTTTCCTCAATTTCATTGAAAATTATGCGGTGAAAAAAGTTTTTCCAAGGAACAAAATTTTGATGCTTTAGTTTTGTTGCTGTTTTGTTGAATCTTGAGAGATGAATTGCTTACCCTCAAGGTGCTAGTGAACCATTTTCATTCTGCGATTCCTGTACCGTTTGTCATTTCTCCTGATGTAGTTTTATCTAGGAAAGAGGAGAACATGTTCCACCTGAGGAGTCCTTCGAAGTAGCCCCGAAGGTGAAGGAAATGCATTGCTACACATCTTCCGACATTGTCCAGGTGTAGTCTGTACTATCGAAATATCCTGTTTAACGAGTTTCTTGTTATACTAGTCGGATTTTTATGAAATTATTTACGGAAACAATTATTATTGACCTATATTATTGGGATTATACTTGTCAGAAATAAGTTGATTTATGATGAAATATTTGGCTCGATGACAATAAATTATTTGTGAAAAACTGGTATCTGAAAATCTAATATAGAAGAATTATATAATAAATTTTTGAGTATTTAAATATAAGTTGATTTTTTTAGACGATAGTTAATATAAGACGAACTGATACTCTTAATTAGCGCTGGCGAAATGGACTATTTGACTATTAATACTTTAATTGATCGAATGTGATAAATTCCATAGTACTTAATATTTTCTAACGCTGCCTCTAATTACGATCGATATAATATTTTTTAATTTTTAGAGTCACCCCTGACATATAAATTTTTAGAGTGTTACAACGAAATAGAAATTGTCACGATATTGATATCACTCCAGATATATATTTTGAATCAAAGAAGCATCTAGAGAGATGGATTTGAAATATATGGATTTCGATTATTGTTACATAAAGTAAAATGAATTTGAAGTGACACTGTTATTAAGTGGATTTGAAATTAATCCTATTAATTAACATGAAATAATATATAAACATGCAAGATGCAGATTTGAAGTTTATGATTTTATTTCTTTAAACAATAAAAATACATTTAAAATTCTTCAATCGAAACACCTTCAATCAAAGTGCTTGACTTTATCTTAGTTCAAATAAATTAATTAAAAATAAAAGAAACAGAAAAAACTTTCTTGCAAGATTTACCGGACCACCTGGCTAAAATAATGGATTTTTAAATATAAACACAAATAAAACAATGTGAGATACGTAAAAGATTTTAATACTACAAAATGCACAAACAAATTAAATTCTAAGAATGTGACGACCCTTTGTAGAGTGCAAACTTTCCACATGCACGTGGAACTCAATAATTGAATGGTATGATATAATTAAAGTTGAGTTTTGGCATGTTTACAACATAAGTAAGAAAAATCAAAGCTTTTAGATTTACACAACTAAACATATACAAAAACTAACGTGAAACGGTTTTACGGGTCAACTTTGTCATACATGTATTTTATTTAGATTATTCATGAAAAATATTACTTTTTATTGTAAATATGACCAACGATTGATCTGTTTTACGAGTAAAGATCTGTAAGATCGTCTCACAAGAGACTGCAAATAGCTAGATATTTTTTTTTACGTAAAAAACTTGACATGCGCCGACGGATCAGCCACCCGATTTCGAAGATATACAAAAATATGACCGACCATATTGTAACATAAAATTTAACCATATATGCATTAGTTTTGAAAAGACTATTGCGGTATATTTAACATAAATTACGCACTAAATCTCGTTTGATTATTTATTACACGATCGACGACGACTGAGGTTGGATGTGTCTCAGATACATTTGGCCCAAATTAAACGAGTCTAAGTCAAAAATGACTGATCATGGAATTGTTTCTTAATTTTACAGCCACCAGATAAGACTATATTTTAAAATATCAATTTTCTGTCCAAACTTGTCCAAAAAAATTACTTCAATTTGATTTTAGTCAAATAATATATAATCAAATATAAATTAACTAATCCTATAATCAACTAAAGACAACAGCAGATGACCAATGCTACCTGGAGTGGACCATGCTTTTTTTTTAAAATTTAAATAAATAAACAAAAAATTATTGTATGTGTGCCCCATGCAGGCCAAAGACTCGAGAAATTCAAAAAATTACAAGTTTTAATGACTACAAGGCCTTTTCGAAAGTTCAATAAGTTAAAATTGATCTTTTATTGACCAATATTGATCATTACGTATTTTTCAAAATCTTTCTTTAAATTCGCGTAACTTATTTTACTATTAGTTTGTACAATAGTTGTGTTACTTATGTTATCAAATATGATCTGAGACAATCGAAGGATATGAAGAGATCGAGAAAATTCGAAGAAATTTGAATAATACATTAGTTACTGAACAAGTTTAAAATATAAAGATATATACATCGATTTCAAGAGTGTTTAATCGAAGTGTGATGGATTTGAAATTCACCATTTCGTTTTGCGAGATATTTAGTTATTTAGATTTGGTCAGTCTTTAAAAAAAAAAATACCCTCTCGAGTGTATAAAAATACACTAGCTAGGAAGAGTAGTTTTTAAAAAATGAAAAATTGATCAAGTCTAAATAACTAAAGGTGCGCTTGGATTGGTGAATTTGATTCAGAAAAAGATTTGATTAATGATTTCAAGTAACACTCGTCTCGGGTGTATCTGAAATCCGCCACAATTACTATTGAAATTGTTTAATTTGATCAGATTTTTACAAAAAAANGTGGATGGGGATAGTCAATGATATTATTAATACAATACAAGTATTCAGAGAATTATTAGAACTTAATGACATGAAGTCAGGTGTGGCGTGAATTTGAGCTTAAAGCATAGGTGTTTACTTGTATAAATACCAATTCAAGTTCCATTCTGTATTGCTCACAACTTTGGCAATACACCAAAGCACATAGAAACACATATTGAAGAGTGTCAAAAGTTGTCGTTTAAATCCATGGCAGGAGTTGCTTATAAGCACTGTATTTCACGTTCCTCGGACATCGATTCGAGGAAAATATCCTCATCTTCGTCGTCGCCGAATATATTTGCAAAACATTCAGTTCATTTCTCGAATAATGTAAGAACTAAAAGATGTTATTTTTTTTGGTAAAAGAAGAAAATGCAATATGTCTCTGTTTTCATTTCATGCATAGAGTTGGGATTTCATGCAAACATCTGATTATTTATTTCTTTTAATGAATGCATACAGAAATATAAGGAGTTATCTTCACTATCTATGAATGGTTGCCAAGTTGACGATCCAAGAGCTCCTATCGGCACCATTGAAACTAAAACATTTCCAATGGCTCCTACCCCCGATTTAGCTGCTGATCGCCTCAACTCGGCAATCTACGACTTAAAATCGAACCCTTCACAACTTGAATCGGGGATAATCCGACTTGAGGTACGTACATGCTTATTAACTTTTACGTGTCCAAGAAACTCCTTTTCTTGGTCTATTATTTTTTAAAAACTGCCATTTGTTCTGAGTTAAAAAATTGTGATGGTTTTGTGTAGGTGCCCATTCAACAACACATAGAAGCACTAGACTGGCTTCGTTCTCAAAACAACCCTCTTCTTCCTCATACCTACTTCTCCGGTCGAGAATCTAACGTCATCTCTTCCTATGATCATCAAGAAAATCTAGTCAGTGTTGCTGGCTTCGGTTCTGCAGTTTCATTCCGCCATCTCAATGCATTCTCTTTGAATGATTGGCATTCAATCAAAAGGTATCATAATTATTTTTCTTGCATGTTTCTCTCGTATTATCTGACCTTGCTAGCATCTAACAACTTCTTAATTAAGTTTGTTCGAATTTATAATTTGTTGAAACCGTGTTTGTGTTTAAACTCAGGTTCGTATCGAAAACGTCTCCTTTGATCCGTGCTTATGGAGGGATGCGTTTTGATGCCAGGGCTAATATTTCCCCCGAATGGAAAGATTTTGGTTCCTTTTATTTCATGGTTCCTCAAGTAAGAACATTTTTAAGACCCTTTTTACGTGCTTTCACAATCTCATGCACAAGAATACAATTTCTGATTTGATATAAATATATGATGAATACAGGTTGAATTCGATGAGTTTGAAGGATGCTCAATGCTTGCAGCAACCGTTGCTTGGGATAATCGCCTCTCGACGACATACGAACAAGCCGTTGCTGCACTTGAGGCCACAATGTTGCAGGTAGCCTAGCCACTTCGTTTTACAAACCACTTATCCTATTACCTCTAAGTTCTTTAATTAGAACAGCCGACACCAAAAGCACCCAGGTGGCCACGCTGTACACATGGGATCGAATTCGACGTTGGATGTTAATAATAAAGGCCAAGAAATAAGCATATATACCAAGATGAACTTAATGAAATATAAAGGAGCAAGGTATTTAGGGTTTCAAAATTATATTATACGCACCGACTTCATGTTGCATACCACATTTATCAAAAGTCGAGCTTGAGAGTCGAACCTACAGTAGTTTTATACCTGAATACTTCATTTCGACAGTAATTAAATAATTTTTATCTGCATATGCTTCATGTTATTAACTCAATCTATTTATCAACGTTTTGCTGCAGCTTTCCCCAGTTATCAACCTAAATAATAACGCGACTCCAGCCGTTTTGCTCGATCAAACACACGTTCCCAACCAAATATCTTGGGATTCAGCTGTGAATCAAGCTTTAAGTATGATCAGGAGCAAAGATTCGGCATTGAATAAGGTCGTACTCGCACGTAGCAGCCGAGTGCTAGCGAACATAGAAATTGACCCCTTAATATGGTTGGAGTCCTTACAGGCTGAAGGGAAAAATTCGTATCAATTTTGCCTTCAACCTCCCGAAGCACCTGCATTCATTGGAAACACTGTGAGTAGTTCATATATATTTTTCATTATTATGAAATTCTTTGAATACCATTTAATAGAAGAAATTTGTTGTGAAGATATAGTGTAACATATATATTTTTAAAATTTTAATAGCCTGAACGATTGTTTTCTCGAGATGGGCTTCTCGTTAGCAGCGACGCGCTGGCTGCCACACGAGCTAGAGGTGCAACCGAAGCTCTAGACTTACAAATGGGACAGGATTTGCTTTCCAGGTTATTTTTCTATTCTCAATCTCGACTAAATATATTGCTAGCTTCTTGAAGCATTCGAAATAAATTATTTCCATTTGAACCCTTCGCAGCCCCAAAGATCACCATGAGTTCGCTGTAGTACGAGAAAGTATAAGAAGAAAACTCGAGGTAAGTCGAGATTTCAATAAGTAGAGAAACGATTTTTCCTTTTCATATTTAAAGTTTAACAAACACATCGTCTGATTTTCAAATTCTTGAATTTTCAGGCTATATGTTCCAGCACAGTGGTCAAACCAAACAAAGCTCTACGAAAACTTCCACGAGTGCAACATCTTTATGCTAAATTGACAGGCACACTTCACAGAGAGGATGATGAGGTATATACATATAACTAATTGTTCCAATCTTTCTGATAATTACATGGCACCTTTTTTTTTTACGGTTCTTCATTTTCCATTTTTTGGGACGTTCATAAATCCTATAATTGTGAATATAAATTTTCAGTTCAAGATTCTGTCTTCTCTCCATCCAACACCCGCTGTATGCGGACAACCCATGGAAGAAGCACGAGTTTTTATAACCGAAACAGGTTAGGATCGATACATGCACTTAGCTAATATGTTTTCAGTTCAAAAACGCAAGATTGTGTTCGATTTATAATTCGGATAGTTCTTGCAGAATCCTTCGACCGAGGCATGTATGCTGGTCCTGTCGGATGGTTTGGTGGTGCAGAGAGTGAATTTGCTGTTGGAATAAGATCAGCCTTGGTCGGCAAGGTGAGCATACGATACGTTGCATAAAAATGATAATTTATAACAAAAGTAGTCGTGCATGATCTATGCTAATTACGATCTTGGTTCGATTTGTTAGGATATCGGTGCTATACTCTACGCCGGAACTGGGATAGTAGAAGGAAGTAAATCGGCCATGGAATGGAAGGAACTGGAGCTCAAAACCTCGCAGGTTTGTAATAATATTTCAACATCAAATTCGATCGATTGCAACATTAATTTGTCGGACCCTTGATTCTCTGAGATTAATAAAATGTTAGTTTGTCTTCTTTTGTTAATATTGAACAGTTCACAAAATTGATGAAACGTGAGGAGCCTGTCATGGCAGCAAGTAGTGGAGACCATTAAACTTGTGGATTAATCAAGGAAGAAGTTCAGGCAGATGTATTAATTTCGGAATGCCTGAGCAGATGCATGCATGCTCTCCGGTGCTTAATTCAATTAGACAAATAATTGTGATCACACAATTTTTTAATTCCTTGTGTAAAGGCAAATATCAAACAATATTGAGATAAATATATATATAGTGTACAAATAAATTAAATTGTACGTGTTCTCTATATATTATTTTCTTTGATCCATCAATTTGTTGATCAAATGAATAAGCATTTTTTTGTCATATACTTGTTAGATTTTTCATCAAAACATAATTTTACGAGAAAATTATATTTTTGATATCGTAATTTGCATTTATTTTCATTCTCGATCTTTTTTTTTTTTAACGGAGTCCAGCTTGTTGGCCGGAAATTGCTTATGAGGTGGCCACGGATGCTTACATGAATTTTTTGGAAGAAAACTGAAGGAAAATTGCATTGTGTTATGATATTCATTTACCAACTAGGCAATAAACAAAAAAATGAACAAATCTCAAATGCCCCGTGATATATATTGTTAAAAAAAGAAATGATATATGTGCAAGTTTTTTCTAAAAATCTATGTTAATATCCACAACCTTCACATAATGTAAGTAATTTTCAACATATACGACGGACTCGATCAAGAAAAAGCCAAAATGAAAAAAAAAAAAACAAAAAACAAAAAACAAAACAAAACAAACAAAGATGCAATGATGAGACCAAAAATGCAAATTCAATATTAAGATAACTAAAAATAGAGAAAATACAAGTTAGATTAACAAAAAAAAAAATGGTTTTAATTATCTGGTTTTCATCTCCGTAAAAAAATCTTGGCTTCACCGTCACGTCAAATAGTTCTGACGTCATGAATTTATTGGGTTTATGCGTGCTGCACACCACAATTAATATAAAATATATATGTAGCATATAATAATTTCAAGCTCCAGAGAATTGATTAAATCTTAACATTGCGTAGACCTTGGAATAATTAATTTGGTCAGGGAAACTCGATCGATACTAGCTAGTTTTATGTCCTTAATATTTGGCAAATAAATTTTATATAATTTAAATCGTTAAAAGATTTATTATGCAGTGGGGTTAGTATTAGCACCCACTAATATCCATTAGCCCAAAATGAACATCTTGTGGAATGCATTAAATGCTCCCATATGAACATCTTGTGTATCGGGATTTGGATCCTCTACTGTGGCTGAAAACACAACACCTGGTGATGTGCGTTTTTATACAATATTATCAATTGATCATCTGATGGATCTCACACATTGTCAGATAAAATTGAAAAATTGTGAGAAGAAAAGAGATCATCAACTAATCATGTAAAAAGTACACAGTGCCAGATATTGTATCGATAATGTCAAACTTATATGCATATAAACGTGTGATCAGTTGGTCAATTATGGCATGAAGTTGGCGGTCAAGCTTTTAAAAAAGAAGTTAGTCGCTCCAAGTATAAACAACTAGGGATCTCATGTTTCTTTACAATTAATTAATTTTATTTAAAATTTGTCAAAATATTTTATAAAACAAATGAAAAATCTAGAAACACAAATTATTATTGAATTCATTTTTTTTTTTAATAGTTGATTTGGATAAAATAAAAAAAAATTCCTGAATTATTTGGATATAACTAGTTTCCTTTCATTTACTATATTAATATAGCAATAAGCAGGGAGCATGATCATATGAAGATTTACATGTCAGTTTTCTAGTTTCCTGAATACAAACATAAATTTTTACATACTGTTCTTAAGCAAAAAATACTAAGAAATTCTGGTGATCAATTTGGTAACTCCAATATTTTCTCTGAATTTCACCTAATTTAGAGAACTTGTGATATTTATGTTATACAGTATGAACGTTACTACTTAACGTCGTGTTTCTAACAAGGTTTTCTACGAATACACTCGAGACGACCCGAAAATCTTTCACCAGGTTTTGGGCTAATGGTGTCTGTCGATTCCACCCGCAAACTTGTGGTTCGGATCTCCGGATTGAGTGAAAAAAGCTCCATTCATCTCCTTCAAATTTCCATACCCAATTCTTCCGGGTGCTGTTGGCTTCCACCAATGGCGTACATTAACCAATCATCGTTAACGATGCGCACGAACCCGTATCGAGCTCAAGGCATTATTTGAACTAATCCCTTGCCAAAGTGGTTGAAAGCTAGGGTTATTTGCATTATGGCATCGTCCGAGTGACTCACTTGCTCCGAACAGCATCGCCTGCATTTATGACGATCATATGGATATAACGACACCATAAAATGTGTTGGTTGGTCATGTTAACGGTGAATTTGTATTTTTATCTATGTAACTTACATGTTTCTTTTAATTTTTATCATTGTATTGTAAATTTTTATTTTTTGTCTGGTAACTTGTATATTTTTTTTCATTTTTTGGTACTTTTACTTGTATGTTTTTTTATCTTGTATTCTTTTTTGACCGAAACACACAACAGAATGGAGTAAAAAAAAAATATCAAAAATGAAAAAATAATCTCTTGATCATTATTAACATGATCAAAAGTTTAAAAAAAATACAGATTACAAGAAAAAATATATATATTTTTCTCAATTTAGTCGAATGGGTTTTGTCGATGAAACACATAATCAAGGTTCTAAAAAATTATGAAATTTATTTTTTTTCTTTTTTAATGACATGAGAGGTGTAAGTAACATTTATAATTTTTATCATGTGTACATCATTCGGCTCCCAGTTAATTAGTTTCATGACCTAGTTAAGCAATTTAATTACCTCATTGCCTCAATGGCTAAGTTCGACATCGAAACATGATAAATCCAAATATTTGTCGCTCCAAAAAGAGAAATGCCATCTCCATCGCTTCTAGTTCAAAAATCATAATGCGTTACCGAATCCCTAATGATTTCTCCATTGCTTTTCTTGATGTCAGGAACTCGGATATTATAGATTACCATATTACTTATATATTGTAGGGTTATGCTCGCGCCATTGGTGATGTGCACTTGTGCTCCGCGGCCATCTATCGTCTGATGGCTCGTCATGATAAGCTCCTGGGTCAATCTGATCACCATATCATGTGCAAATATGATCCGTAATGGTTGTGCTTGTATCACAGCATGTCACAGAGTTCCTGGTTTCGGGTTCAGGAGATCGCTGTCTGAGGGGTCGGTCACGACATAATATTTTCCGGCTTTACCTCCTGTCGTGTGACGACCAAACCCCAGAACACATTTCACCGACTTCTTCCGATTTCTATCCCAATTCTTGCACGTCTCCAACATTGATCAATAGGGTTTGTGGCCATGCATGCACCATCGTACTTTCTCAACCCTCTCCAAGGGCTATTGTCACCTTCCTCAGACCTTTACATATGGAACCAGAGCACAAATATTAACAATATCATAGTAGTGGTAAAACAAGAAAATAATATTTTTTATCAGTAACATATATATTCGGGCAACGTACATATGAACCTAGCGATACAAACAAAGTCATATATTTATAGTAGTTACTATTACTATTACTATTATTATAGATATAGATAATATAGATATATCAAACAAAAGTCAATAATCACTTGTTTCAAATATGTACAAATACTACCTAAACAATGTGGTTTTTCGCATCCCAACAACTCATTCCGTATATATATACCAATTAAATTTTTTTGAAATCTAGAAATTTCTCTCCTAATATTAAGTTTATCAAAGAAACTATAACATTATATTAATTTTTTCTATTAGAAAATTCTGTTCCTATGTTAATATTGAACAATTATATATTTATTTGAAGATAAGTTAGTTTTTGTTTTTATATATAAGTTAATGAAAAAAAATTACGGTGTATAGGTGCATGTTATAATCGACATATGTATAGTCAAACATATAATATTTTTGAAGAAGTATAATAATTTACGGTCTTACGTTTTATTATTGAAAATTAACTTAAGACATATATATTGTAATGACCCGATTTAATTATATATTATTTGACGATAATTAAGATTTATTATTTTAAATTGAGGAATTTAAAATAATTAGTCAGATGATTAAATTGTGTATTTATGCATATTTAAATTTTATAGCACACAAAAATTAAAATAAAATAGACAGATTCAAATTTCGAATTCAAGATAAAATATAAACACACATATAATATTAATATATATATATATATATATATATATATTATAATACACACTCTCTCTCACACACACACTACACCTATAAACACACACGAATTCACTCTCTCCTCTCCCGTAACTTTCTGTTCAAATTTTCACACCACCGCCGTCACCTTTGACCGCTGATTGTGGTCGTACCGATAGCCGAAAAATTCAAGTAAATATATGGTTGGAAAGCTCTTGACGAGAGATATCCATTGATACCATTCCTGTTAGGTGAAATCGTGACTTTGAAAATCGAAACCCGCCGCCGGTGTCACCGCTGAAATCGACGTCTTCCGCCGCTCAAAAGTAAAAATTGAATGAGGGGTTTTGTTCTTTATGTCGTAGGATTTCTTTTGGTACCACTTTGACAAATTTTAGAGAACCCCTGTGTTTTCTGCGTAATTCCGGTCATCTTCTCAGGCGAGTTTGCCGCCAGTTGCCGGTTAGCTTCGGTTTAGGCTCGAGTTTAGCCACTGTTGTTCGGATTACAAGCTGACTCGGTGCGAATTGTTGTCTATGTGAATTTAATTCATTTTCAACTCAAATATTGTATCATTATTGATTAATTATTGGGTTATTATTGTAGGTTCCGGAATTGTGCGTGTTGGAGGTATAATCTGGAGAACCTAGAATTTATCGCAGTCGCTTGAATATTAGTTTAGTGTCATTTAAAGCTGAAAATAATATTTTACGACGATAAAATAGAAATGATTTATTTTAGACAATTTAGTCGAATAGTGGAATTTTAGAAATTTAAAATGCTTAAATAGTTAAAATTGGATTTTTATTTGAATTTAAATAATTGTAGAATTTTAGATGATAGTAAGATCATTTAAATTAATATTCAGGTGAATTATCTGAGTTGACATTTTCAGGACTTTATTGAGGATTTAAGTTATTTTGTGGTAATTAAAGTCCAGTTGAGGTACGCATGAACTGTTTTATTATGACGTCTATATGATGTGAAATGACGTTAAGTACTTTGTAATGAGTTTGTGGCGTGCCTTATGTGCTTCTGTGAATACGTGATTACATTCATGCATTTATTTGTGTGGATACTATTAGTGCATAGCATTTCGAGCCTTGACTCCTTTGATTAATATTGATATTGATCTATCGAGTTGTTGCGTCATCGATGGAGCGGGTGGGTAGGATTAGCACTCCTGATGACTTGCATGAGGGCTGAGCGAGTAGCTCCCGTACCCTCGATGCTACGTGCATGGATGAGTGGCGACTTGATGTTGCGTTGCTACGTTCCTGGCACGGGTGGCCACTGTTACTGTTGTTGATGCGATTCATTTGGACTCTGTTTGGTATCCATTATCAGTTGTTACCTTTCACGCATTGCATTGCATCGCATTTTACTTGATGTTATTTCATATCAGTTAAATTTGTCGTAATATTATTGGTTCGTCGTACTGGGGCCCGACCCCTCGTTTCTTTTTATGATGTGGTTGTTTTTGATGCCATAGCAGGTTATCCAGGAGGATTTGACGCGTCTGGTGGAGCGTCAGGCAGTGGTTCCCAGTCGTCGAGTCATGATTGAGAGTTCCCAGATATATATACTATATTATGGAGTCATACATTTACCGGAGAGATGCCCTGTGTAGCTGTACTGTTATTTTTACGATGTTTTGAATTGATAGTTGTGTGATCGAGCCTTGCCGGCTCTGCATGTGTTTAGTCCTGGCCAGTGCGGCTATAGGTTGTGAATTGATGTTATGACTTTATTT
This sequence comes from Primulina huaijiensis, assembly GCF_012295235.1. Lineage (NCBI taxonomy): Eukaryota > Viridiplantae > Streptophyta > Magnoliopsida > Lamiales > Gesneriaceae > Primulina > Primulina huaijiensis. Next base: position 1,513,703 of record NC_133308.1, on the reverse strand, counting down.
CGAGTATATATATATTATTTGTGATGTTTTATTTTTTTTTTTTTTGGATATCCTATTTACGAATAGGTCATGCCGAAATTTCTGTAAACCCAAAATGGAAAATTTTCGCTTTTGCTGTTTACATTAATAAATCCTGGTTGTCTGGTCATTAAATATTAATCAGGAGCAGGGGCCCCCACATATATTGTGACATAATCATGATAATTATTTTAGACTACAGTTTAATTCAAATATAAAATTTCTTCTTTAATAATAAATTAGTTATTTACACAAATACAATTCACTTTTATATATCTATTTGAAGATAATAATACTTTTATTTTTGTATTCACGAGAATAAAAATTTTTAGACGTGGCGATGAACATACATTTTTAATGTAGACATAAGTAATTAGTGTAGCTTTTTTTAACACCGCAAGAGGTGAAAAGAAAATTAAAAATAACAATTTTTAGAGGATTGACAGAAAAAGGGGAAAATTGTGGGTAGGATTTATAGTATAAGGGAGAAGATTATAGACCAAAGATGAAAATGCACAAAAATCGGACAAATATTATGGAGCTCGAGAGATTATATAAACTAAATAAATGCAGTACTTATTAATNTAACATTTTTATTCTATAAAAATGCTTGTTTACTATTTAAAATAATATTTCATTTTAAGGAAAAGAAATGGTTTAGAAAGTGTTCCAATGCTACCCTTGTATATTTCAGTTGATTAGATGCATATTGTAATTCAACCCTTTAAATGAAAATCTTAATTCTAATATGATTGTTTTGTATGGCAGAGGTCAGTTGATCTTGTCCAAATATTAATGGGAGAAACAGAAGCTCCAAAGAATGACAGTGCAGCCAGAGATAAGAAAGATCATAAACACGAAAACAAGGAGAAAGATAAGCACAACGAGGAGAAGGAAAATGCAGAGAAAGACAACAACGACAAGAAAAAGAAAGATAAGGATGGTGCAAAGGATAAGAAGAAGGATAAGAATCCTGAGGATAAAAAGGACCCCAGCAAATTGAGGGTGAAGCTCGAAAAGATCGAGCAAAAGATGCAAGATATGCAGCTTATGAAAGACGAAATCTTGAAGATGATTAGTGAAGTTGAAAGCAATGCACCTCCGGCAACTGCATGAAGCGTGTGGTGGAGGCAGAGAGATGGCCGGCAGGAGCAGTCATCCCCCTCTTTTTTCCTATCTTTCTAAACTTTTTGCCATTTATGGTTCCACTGCTGTCTCGATGCCAATGTCATTTGTTGATATTAATTTACATTGGCGGAATTTGTTTTATTGTAATTGATTCTTTGCAGTAGTGGAATGTAATTTGTTTAGTTCAAAACAAGTGTTGATTTGAAACGTGTGTGTGTGTCAATATCTACTGTTGATACACATCTAACCTGTGATTTCTCAGGTCCACTTACGCAGGAATATCGAAGTACTGCTTTGTGGTTTTCTATGAAACAGAGTATTTTAGCTGCTACTTGGTAAGACATTTGAACTGTTTTGTTGCGTACGATCGGTCCTACAATTGATAACACGTTCAGCGCTATATATTTAATGTTCATGATTCATAAAAACATAATTGGTAGAAAAGATATGTTAGTAAGACGTGCGAGAAATACTGTCTTGAATATATACATAATCATTCGCTCAATTCGATTATGGCTACATGTTAATGTCTTATTTTTAAAAATATCTGGAACGCATTTTACCGATAAATAGAGCTGTCAACAGAATTTCATCACTTACATAAATCATATCTTTATACAATTCACAGATAAAGAAGACAATAGAATGCTTTAACACAAACAATTTTGCCATCCAAGACTTCTGTAGTAGCACATAAACAAAACATGATAATAAACCACAAATGCATCCAAGAAACACCTCATACATAAAATCAAACAAATAAAACTATATGTAACATGAGATGCAAGACCGAGATATTCAACACACCGGAGATATTACAACAAATCAGGGTGAGAAACCTGAAGAAGCCCATCACGAATCTGAGTCGCCACATCACGAACCGCACCAGGTCCATGAGGAATAAACACAGCTGAAGACTTTGAATGAGCTCCGATTTCTTTCATTGTATCAAAGTACTGAGTAACAAGAACCATGTCCATGACATCTTTCGCAGTAGTTCCGGGAACATTAACCGAGAAACCAAGCACACTATCTCTCAATCCATCGACAATTGCCTGACGCTGGCGTGCAATACCCAAACCAGAGAGAAACTTGGCCTCGGCTTCACCTTCGGCTCTCTTGATTTGCAGAATCTTTTCAGCCTCAGCTTTTTCATTAGCGGCAACTCTCAGCCTAGCAGCTGTTAAATTGAAAATGGATCTAGAATACATGAGTAACATGGCTCGACCAAAAGAACAGGTGGGCTGACGAGTATTTGAGAAAGTTTTGGATTGAATTTGGCCTTGTGCAGCATTTTATATTTTTACCTGCATTGATTTCATTCATAGCTCTTTTAACATGTTCATCTGGTTCAATATCGACAATTAGCGTCTGAACAATTTCATACCCATAAGCACTCATTGCCTGCAAACAAACAACCATCACAAAACCAATGTCAAAAATTCAAGAATCATCTTCGAGCCTGTCTATATGATCAGTTAACATTGTTCAATACTTTACCTTTTCAAGTTCATCTTCCACAGCCTTAGCAATTTCATTTTTCTGCTCAAATGTGTCATCGAGATTGAGTTTTGGAACGCTTGCTCTTATCACTGAATGACCAGATAACAAAAACATTCTAGGTATGATGATGTTGCACTTTAGTAAACGGGGGCAGTCAACATAAATAAATATATACATTATGCACAGCGACTATTGAGTACGAGGTCAAGAACGTACCATCGAACACATAGGCCTGAATTTGACTTCTCGTGTTGCTGAGCTTGTAGAAGGCATCATTCGCCTTATCTGAAAGGGCACGGTACTGTATTGATGCCACGACATTGACAAATACATTGTCCTGAATGACAATCAGCAAAAATTCAATTTGTAAACTATATACCATCTGAAGCATATCAAAGATTTAAGAATAAATATTCATGTATCATGAAATTAACATTTTTGTGGTTGTGAGCTAGTTTTGAAGCATATGGTTTTGTACTATGATCAAAGTTATCGAAGAGAGACCTTTGTCTTGGTCTCACACCGGACATCTAATTGTTGCAGCCGGAGGGTGAGGTGGCCGGCCAATCTGCTTCCAAGAAACCAAGGCACACAGTGGCAGCCTGGCTGAAGGACGTCGTCATATTTTCCAAATGTTTCCTTGATAGCAACCGTCGATTGATCAACTTGAACACAACATAACAAATTTCCCATGTCCTGCAAAGATTAGAAGGATTGAAGGAAAAGTGACAATAGCTGATATCCAAAGGAAAAAAAAATGACCAACAATTAGCCGGTGGAGTGGTTTTTGGTTTCTTGAAAATACGTCAGCAAAATTAGTTGGTAAAGTAGCTAACTCCAACCATGAAATAGAAGAACCAACCTCCAGGTAACAAGATAACTTTCATATCATAATTCATGATATATAACAGCAGACAAAATATTTCAACAAAAGGGTGGATTGACAAAGCGATTTCACCAAAGATAACACCATCTTGTTTCCAAAATTGAAAACTCTTGTAAACCCCAGAACAAATAATTAAAGTTTATTTTCAGTTTCTCCCAAGATTAAAGTTTGATCTGAAATAGACGGAAATCTATGAGTCCACTCATTTAAGAGTCCGAACCATGATGCCCACCATGTTTTGATGAGGAGACATAAAGAACATTGGACTATACTCTATAGTCTGAATATCTAAAGATAATTTAATCTCATGTAATCCAATACAAATTTGACTAACTATCAAATAACAATAGAACAAGTTCATTAATCGATATGAAATTCATTATCCGCATTCTTGAATTTACTATTTCTTCGATGGGTTGCACTCCGGGCTCAAGTTCTGAGCTCAGTTGCACTCATTATGGGTTTTTATCACTACGGACGCTATGAAATTTTTTAGGGATAAACCCATTAAGAGTGGAGAGGGGAAAAAAATCAATTAAATCCCTCTATCGATCGCCGCACGAAATTCCAGGTCTCGAGAAATCTCAGCAGTAAAAATAGCAACTTTACAAATTAACAAGCAAGTGAGCAAAACACAGACAATCAAACAAAAAATTGAGCCCCCGCTATAAGTCAAATCTCAAGAATTCAATTTTCAACAGATTTTCAAAATCTGAAGCAAAGCCACAAACATTTCAAATATATAATTCAGACAAGAATACAGATCCATCATACACTAAGAACACTGAGCGCTCGCAAAACCAAAAAGAAAAAGCAAGAGAGAGAGTACAGCTTGTCACTGGAGACGAAGACCTCGAAACGAAGACTTGTAATTCGTGAGCGAGAATGGTGGGAGATTTCTGAAAATCTGTTATTTACATAGAGTAGCACGCCATAGGAATATATACACTAATTTATTGGGGTGGACATAGTTTGATTAAAATCGAAATAATCGATATGACCGAAAAATTCGAATTAAATGGTTCGGTTTTTCGATCGTTTACGGTTTCAAAATTAAAAAAATTCGGTTTACGGTTTTGATCCTCTGAAAACCGAAATAATCGAACCGACCATATTATATTTAACTATAGGACTTTTTGTATAATGGGCTAATAAATGGGAAAGATTTTTGTTAGTTTCAGTAAGTTTATATATATTTAAGTTATGCTTCAAGATTGTGATTCATAATCACTGTTGTGATGAATTTAATGTCATTTTTGTTTCTAATTTTGCAAAACAGTATTTTGGAGTTTGACAATTAGAAGTTCAAATTGTTATTGGAGCTCATATTGTTAAATGTATTGAGATTTGAGATGCAAAATCTATGTGCATTTTGGAGTCTTAGAATTGGAATTCAATGAATGTGTATCTTTTTATTGAAGAGTTACTGTTTGTAAGACGGATCTTTTATTTGGGTCATCCATGAAAAAGTATTACTTTTTATGCTAAGAGTATTACTTTTTATTGTGAATATCGGTAGGGTTGACCCGTCTCACAGATAAAAATTCGTGAGACCGTCTCACCAGAAAACAAAAATTTGAAACATATTATTTCAGGTAATTTAGATGCTGCGATGTAACATGATGAGATGTCCCAATTGGACCTGACATGTCTCCTAAGAATCATCGTTTGCCTTGATCCTTTGTAATTCGCAATGAAATCCAATTTAACACCAAAATTCTTCTGAAATGAAATTATGGATCAATTTTATGAGATATATATTCTATTAAGTCATTCATAAAAAAATATTATTTTTTATGTCAAAAATGTTACTTTTTATTATAAATATAGATAAAATTGATTTATCTCACACACAGATAAATATATATGAGATTATCTACGTTTTGATTATGTGGAAAGAAGTATACAATGATTCGTTGGTTTACTCGTCCAATTGGCGTCCCTCCAAATGGTTGATGTATAATAGCAAAGACAACAAATCTGCTTGGTAATTTTCTGCTACTGTTTTGAATTATAACATTTGTAGAAAAGAAAATAACTTTTTTAGAAAATATACTCCGTAGTTAGTATTTTATATTGGCTTGTTTTGATATCTTAATTAAATTAGTGAATATTTCGATATATGTTTGATCTTTTAAATTAGGTGAATAATCCGCACATTTGATTGATGCGGAGTTGAAGACGAGTGATACTTTTCGAAGTGAAGTCTAGTGAACTTGGCTATCAAAAATGTGTAATTAGAAAATAGGGTGTCTTTTAGTTTGATCATAATATTTTCTTGAAATTTAGCGAATTTTCTTGATATTTGAGTGTAACTTTCTGATTAGGCATGTCGACCAAACCATATTAAAATTAGAGCCGTCAAATCGGGTCGACCTGCAACACGTTGTTTGGCTGGGTGAGATGGGTTAGAAAATCGGCAACCCCACAAACCAATTTAGCAAGATAGAGTGGGCCAACCTGTCAATTTTTTATTATATTTAGTTGGTTTGGATCGAGATGAGAAATTGTCAAATTAACCCATCTATTTGGCGTGGCGGGGCGGGAAGGGGCGGGGAGGACGACTCTGGTTAAAATCCATGTGTCATCATATTCTTTATTTTAGTATGTATGAACATAGCAAACAACGATAAAGAATAAGTCATTAATATTACAAGATAACACAATTTCAATATTAATAATATTTTTTCTTGTGTGTAAAATATTTTCATATTCAAATCGACATGTATTTTATGTATTTAAATATATACTTTTGTCAATGTATGCATTAGTCAATGCTAGTAAAAGACATGAGAATTAAATTAGGAAGGAAAGAACCATAGCATTTATCTTGTGCCTCACATTCAAGATAAATTTTTTTATTATTATTATTGCGACATTTTCATATTAGGCTAGATCAATTTCACATTTTGTCTCCAAAGTTTTTGTCTCCATCACGCGTTTATATATTCTTATAAGTTTCAATTTAAGCATATAAAATTGTGAAAACTATGACAATATTCCATGGAATTGGAAAGAAGTTTTCAAATTTATTGGTGATCGAAAAGTCTCAGACAAGTTCAAATTCGTGCCAAATCGAATTTAATTATATTTAAGATGATTTTTCGAATCTTGCAAAGAAAAAATTCGCAATTATTTTTCTAAAGCATTTGCAAAAACTACTTAAATATCTACGAATACACAACCAAAGCTCATCACTAGGCCCGGGGAATAAAGAGATACTCAGGTTATATAATCTTATCCAGAGGAGTGAACCTATGCATAAGTTGACCAAAGATTTTGACAAAGTCAAAAATTAAAAATTATACGTTGTTCAACGTATTATAACTAGGAAATAGCAATATGGAGATACACATTTTTTTATATTTATATTTTATTACGAATTTAATTAGGTCTTGATAATTAATTTATTCAAAGCCAAAATATTACGAGTTTATCCGAGAAAAAAAAAATTTATATCATTAATTACTTGAAGTTTTAAGAAATAATATGCCACTATCATGGGAGCCGCCCATCCTTGTCGTTTGCTTGTTGTATGATTGGGTTGCCTCGTGACTTCTTTACAAATTTAGAAATATTAGTACATTTTTTAGTCATCCAACCCTAAAAATGAAAGACAAAATTTCAACCTGATGGAAATCAAAAATAAAAAAAGGAAAATAGTCACTTTAGTTCTTTACGTTATTATTATTTTCTTTATTATTCCTATAATCTATCAAAGTTATGTTTTAGTCTTGTAACATTGTTTTTTTATCGGTTCTTTTTTTTAAAAAAAAAAAAAAAAATTCCCCCTCTCTTTTTTGGTCTACAGATAACACACATGCAAATGTTTGATTAACTAAAGAGTATTGGTGTCTGAGGGTATAGTTGAGTTGGTAAGATTTGCTATGACGTGAGAAGTTATTTTCCGACATTACATGATCGATCTTCGTGTGGAACATATTTCTCACTAAAATATTGTTAAGATATGCTCTGTGGTCGATGTTTGCAGTCATCTCCCTTATATCCTTACATACTCATACACATATCTCGATTTATTATTTTATATGGGTCAAGTAGTCTCTTATCCATATAAAGGGGTTTCTCATTCATGGTAAATATATATATTTAAAATTAAAAAAAAAAACCAAGAGAGTATCGGGATATAATGAACATCAATCACGTCGGCCTTCCATGTGATTAAACTAAATCTCGTGTAAAACCCAATTCTTTAACTTATCTCGAGGGCCCAAGTAAATAAGACGTATATAACATTTGGCCCCTTATAGAAACAATATCATTGGGCCGTAATGGAAAAGGCCCATCCAAACACTTGTACAGAAAAGCCCAGTTTCTCGGCCAACAGAAATCCGGTCCTCTTTAATCGAAAATTTTTCTTACGAGGAAAAAAAACAACCCCCCAACTACCCACCTCTACAATTACGCCAACGACTAATACTATCTCGAATAGCACTATCGACCGCCACTGCCGTCGCCATCGCCGCTACTACCACGGTCACTACCACTATCACTATCAGCATTATACTGTCATGCAGTGGAGGAGTCACATGCATGTATACCCGGGCCAATTTTTTTTTAAAAATTTATATGTAAATTTTGTATAATTTTGGAATAATATGATATTAGTCCGAGTATATCAATTTAAAATATTAAAAGATTCTAGAGTTTAAAATTTTAGTCCGAACATAACCATATTTCTGGCTCCGTCACTGCTACGATGACAACGACGACATCTATTACTATTATCATTGCACTACAAATGCCATTACGATCAATACTAATATTCTTGTTGTTGGTGTTTGAAGAATAGAATCATGTAATGTCGGTTGTTTTATTAATCATCCGGGATACACTGGACCTGGCTTCTTGGTCCTTTCTAGATGTAACACTTTGTCCACTAGCCACGTGTGCATGGCCAATTAAAAAACTTTCGTTCCATTTATTTATTCACCTCGATCTCGATCAATCTTATTTCATGTTATCGGAATAAAAAAAGAAAATTTTATATTATATTCAGCACTGCGTTATTAATTTAATTAAATCAAATGTATCGGGCCTCATTTAGTATCGGGCCTCATTTAATTGACAGATGATTGGCCATGACTTGCAACTGCAATGTCAACAAAATATATATTATTAAATATATAGTGACAGATATGTCTGTGTGTGGTTTGTAAATTACTATGTATATACAGAGTTTTGTTCAATATATATATGAAATAATAATGGTTGTAAGCGCTGGAAATTGGAATTAAATTTAAATTTTGAATTAAAATCATGACTCATGAATGTGAGAGTGTCTTTTGACTTTCAATATTTTTGAGTTAGTTATGGCTTATGATTGTGGAAGTGTCTTTTGACTTTCTACATTCTTGAGTTAATTGGAGACTTTTGGTTCTTCACGTTCTTGAGTTAATTGCAAGTAAGGGTGGGCAATCGGATCGGGTTTTTCGGGTTCCACCCGACCCGACCCGACCCCTGATCGGGTGCAATTTTCGGGTAAAATCGGGTAACTAGTCGGGTTCGGGTACTACTCGAACCCGACTATATTTTAGTCGGATCGGGTTCGAATATATAGTTGCTACCCTCGGGTACCCTTTTTAAAAATAAAAAATATATATGAGCTTATAATTAGACTAGTCCAGTTTAATAAATTGAAAAATGTTGCACCACATCTAATTAATTATTACATTCTTTTCCAAAGCTGTACCTGTACGTTTCTCATTCCAAAGCAACGCAATTACTGAGCTCTACTTAGAACGAGGGTTGGTGATTGTGAGCGGCAGTCCCGGGAGAAAATGTTATTTTGTAAAAAAAAAAACCCCCGAACCCGACCCCTACCCGAACCCGATCTTATCGGGTACCCGAAAAGACGGGTAGTGTCAAGAATCGGATCGGGTTCGAGTAATGAGAATGCTACTTGAAAAAATCGGGTATCTGATCCGAACTACCTAAAACCCGAAAAACCCGATCCGTGCCCACCCCTAATTGCAAGATTAATTGAGTTAATTAATCTTGTGTGACTTTTGGTGTTTATTTTGGAGATTATAAATAGTGTGTTCATTTCTTCAGTACATATATAAAAATATATTTTTTTACAAGCACACTCAATATCTCACTCAAACATTCTCTTGTATTTCATATTTTTAGCTTTTCATTTGGTCTCTGGTAAGTTTTGATGATAAAGTGAAAGTACGTTTTCAGTTCGTCGGTGTCATGATAAGTTGTTGTATGGTTGTGTCGTTGTAACATGGGAAACAATTGTATGTCTTGATCCTCAAAACAACTTCGGAAGAGACAAATCTGTTTTAAAGAAACCGTGTTTCTTACATGTCTTAATTTGATTTACTGATTTTTTTATTATTTTACATACTCGATATTTATACTTCTAGTTGCATATTGTTTTTGTTTAGTAATATGTATGTACATATACGATCATATTTTCGTTTACCATTCTATAATTGTTATTTTCATACTTCGAATTTTAGCATTTTGACAAACAGCGTTTATTGTTGCAAAATAATATTGTTTTGTTTTTTAAAAAATTTAAGGGGAATATATTATCAAATTTATAATAATTAAATTAAATATGTCTCTATGTGATTCGAAGGCCGACCAAAAGTCTTGTCCACAGCAATTGGTTTAATAAGCCAACTATGACGCTGTAATTAGCATAACATATATCGTCAAAATAAATAATTTCGTACGATTAGCATATGGTTATGAAAGACAAAATGGTGGTTCAATAAGGGTCTAACAGCTCATCACTTGTAATTTAAAGGAAAGAAATTCCAATTATAGTTTTAAAAAAAATTGAAACATTAATTTTTTTAGAAATTTTTCATAGATTAAAGATTGAGTAGGTCTCTTGTGATACGATCTCACAAATCTTTATTCAAGAGATATGTCAATTCTACACATATTTACAATAAAAAATAATACTTTTGAAATAAAAAAAAATATTTTTTATGAGTCACTCAAATAAAATATATGTATCACAAAATTGTTTCACGATAGTTTTGGTTTTAAAGATTTAAATTATCTAGTTTTACAATATTTGTTTATATAATTTGAGAGAAAATAATTTGGATAAGTAAAATCAAATATATATAATATTGGCTTCATAATATTTTTAACCTAAGTTGTCTCTTTCAATTATATAGATTTTCGTTTATTTTTCGTACTCAAATAAATATATTTTCTGATTGTGATATGCATCTACTAAATGAGCACAACTATATAACAAATTAAATAAAAATAAAATAAGAAACCTTTTTTGCTAAATATATATTTAGAAATCGATACCGTAATAATTTGACTCGTTATCAAACTGGCTTCCTCTGTTCTCCTCCATAGTGGTACCAAGAATAGATGCACAGAACCACAGAAATTGATCTCTAGCTGCTATCGATTCCGGCTAACGCTTCTCTCTACATTCTTCGCAGACAACGCATATTGTTTGTTCCTTAATTTCTTCGAAAATATTAGCAGCGGAGAGATGAAAGAAATGATGGGAGTAATGAGCAGCAGGTGTTCTCACACTTCTCACATCACAGAGATCATTATCACAAGCTTTTTCCGTCACAAAATTTGCATCTCCTGCTAGTTTGGCCAATCCTCAAGCCTAGCGCCGGTGAAGGGTCTGCGAATTTTTTTCTTCTCACGGTAGAAGTAATCAAAATCAGCGGTACCGATTGCAAAAGTGGCAGATTCTTGAAAATTTCATACTTGTTCTGTACTGTTGCTGTTCTATGTAAAAAAAAAATTATATCTACATATAGAAATGATGATGGGTAGGGGGACGATCTGTGGTGGTGACGGTGGCCATGCTCCGAATCAGAAGCAGAAAGTCAAGATTTCTTCTCTTGATCAGCCTTTTGATTCAATCTTTACGTCTGCTTCTTCAAATCCTTTTACCGGTACGTGTTTATTGATTTTTGGTAGCAAAATCTTCGTTGACTTTTGTTGAAGCCACTTGTCCAAAGGTGGAGCTAATGAATTTTATGCTTTTAAACAACTTATACGTGGTGGTTGATACGATATGATTTTTTTTTTTGTTGTTGAAAAAATGAAGTGAAATATTGAACCTTCAAATGGATTGAGTCACCCCCCAAGTCCCAATGTCAGGATCCGCAGCCTACTCTGAAAGTATTGCATAAGATGCTAACAATCTTCTTTTTTCTCCCTTGAGCTTGCTTTGATTTTACTTCATTTTTATTGTTGAAATTGTTTTAGTTGAGATGTGATACAATTTTGGTCATATTATTCTTGGAGCAGCAAGAGCGACGAATAGAGGCTGTGCTAGGAAACATAATGTTGTCAGTTGGTGAAATTCGTATTTTTTATGAACATAATGAAATTTGAGGATAACTTTCTTTTGAGCCTCCGTTTTATTCACACCTCGTAGTCATTGTTGTTGCTGTTGTTTTCTTCATACGAGTCAATATATATTGCATTGCTATATATATTGCATTGCTGATTGAGTTCTGTTTCAGGCTCAGGTGCCATGGTTAATTTTGGAGCTTTTAGTGTAAACATGTCTGGAAACTTGTTTGGTCGATCTTTCGAACGAGAAGAGATAAGTGGAGATGAGTATTTGGATGAGTATTTCAATCATCCTGAGAAGAAGAGGCGTCTTACGGTGGACCAAGTTCAGTTTCTTGAGAAGAGTTTTGAGGCTGAAAATAAACTCGAACCAGAAAGAAAGAACCAGCTCGCTGTAGAGCTCGGTTTACAGCCTCGACAGATTGCAATATGGTTCCAAAACCGCAGGGCTCGGTCGAGGACAAAGAAAGTAGAAACTGATTATGAGTCATTAAGCGAGAAATATAAGTGCCTGAAAACCAATTACGATAACCTTCTCAAGGAGAATGAGAAACTCAATCTAGAGGTGATGATGCTCGATCAAGTCTAAGCGTTCTTTATTTAAATGAGAAACGAAGAAGCTGAATTTCTGAGTAATTTATGCTCAAACATTGTTGTATTCCTTGTGTGTTGACTAGTTTGTCGTGTAGGTTTTTCACCTCAAAGAAAATCTTGATGCTAAAGAAAAGGAGAAGGAAAACTCGCAATTTTGCATCATGAAAGGACCATCTGAATCATGGATGGAAAAACCCATATCTGCTGCGGTCTCTAAAGACAAAGGATACACAGTGTTGACAGTGGCATGTCTAAATGAAGACCAAAGTGAAGCCAGAAGTGATTCAAGTACCGCTACAGATAGTCTATGTTACAATAACGAGAGACTCTCTTTGCTTTTTGAAACAGGTGATTCTTCTCAAGTGTTTGAACCTGATCAGACGGGTTTTTCAGATGAATCTTTGAAAGAAGCTTACATCTCTCCAAAGAGCAAAGAAGGCTACTGCCACGGCCCCCCTGCAAACTCACGGTTTCCGATCGAAGACCATGGCTTTAGCTTCTGGTCATATTGAGTTCCGCCTGGTGTATATGTTTTGTTTTCTTCAAAGTTTTTTTATTGCAGTATATGAAAGTACTCGTTCGTTTTCTGGCTATGTTTGAAATAGCTACTACCCCGTATTGTATTCTTGTTTTGGCACAATGTTTGTGGATTGGACTCCCTTAGAATCTGATTTTGATGAGAAATGAGAGTACAAATTCATGTCAAACATTCGGTCATGTCCTGTGCTGGAACATCAATATGTTCTTTGTTCTTCAAATTCTTTCGCGCTATGAATCTCTTGGAGGAAGTGACTATACGCCACACCGTCGACCCGAAAGCTCATAGAAGCGTAAGACACGATCAAGAAGACAATGTGTTTAGATGTTGGAAGATGCCGCATATGTTGCGGAGCACAAAGTATTGAGTTTGTATTGCTTGGTGGAAAAAATTCTTACGTATTATAAAAACTTGAGTAACTATGTACTTTTTCTCCTCTAAATCAGGAACCACTATTTATTAAAAAGTTATTTACAAATTATTAAAAAGATTTTACAAGTCGTTTTAAGAAGTAAATATGTGTTTGACAATTATTTTATAAAAAAAGGTTTTTATTAATTAAAAATAATTTAAAAAATGTTTGAACAACAATTTTACAAAAAAAATTATTTGTAAGTTTATTTTTTCTCATTTTTTGGCAAATTATTACCCATTCGACCGGCATTTTTTAATTTATGAACATGAAAAAGTACCTTTCAGTTCTTTTTTAAAAATTTTACTTGGAGAATAAATTTTTAAAGAACATTTTCATGAACTTTTTACAAAAATCTTTTCCTAACACAAACTTTAAATATTTTTTAATTAAAAAATATTAAAATTATTTTTAAAGTATTTATCCAAACAAAATTTGACCTCAAAGATCCAAACCCTATTCAAGCCCAAAAGTTAGAACTTTCAGTTTCAGTTGAGGAGACTTTAGATGAGCTAAGAACATATTGGGGGAAGGTACCATCAAATGTGGCATGTGACTTGGATGGCATAATGTGATCGTGTACTATAAATTCGTAAATATATTTTGGTTGAATTTGGATCGATGAATTTGATATAGAGATAAATTTGACGAATGAATTTCAAATAATATTATTGAAATTGTACAATTTAACATGAAATTCGCTTATACTTTTATATGTTCATCCAAGTTAAAAAAAAATTTGAAATTCATATGTCCAAATAAAGCTTTGATTCTAAGCAAGAATATTGTTCAGATTAAATACCATTGTTATTCAGCTTATGCTTTTATTTTATTCCATGTCGCATATGATATTAATAGGATTTAATTAATGTGGGGTGAATGTTAGGACCTATAGTAATCAAATTAAGGTTGCACTTGGACATGGAGCGAAGTATTTGACTGGAGAAAACATTTCAATTGACGCTATTTTAGGTATATTTCAAATACAACACAATTATTATTAAAATTACTTACTTTATGATATTTGAATGTTGTCAATCCAAACGAGTCAGAAGAATTTGAGATGCATCTTCTCAGATTCATCAATCCAAGCGCAACGACTAATACAAACTAATCGAGTGATCCTGCAAGTTTTTCGAGCTATCTTAATTATTTTAAAAAAAAAAAATTTATTCAGTAGCTCACAAATTCATGAAACAATTAATTTTCAAGGTCAAGAACACAGTCCTTTCAGTAAGATCGGAATGATACAAATAATATTAGCATGACGACGGGGCGTAAACCTTGTCCCGGATTCAACTCATTGAAAGTGCTAGCTCAACTTTCGGATATGATGCTTATCTTCATCAGAACAACTTCAATGGAGAATATACGGTGTTATTTACAAATTTGAAGCTACACTTTGTGCATACATACAGTTGGGTAAGCAAACCATTGTCATGTCTTTTTGACATTTTAAACTGGATATATATTTTATGAATGGAAGATGAAGCCTGCACAACTCCAAGAATCAAAATCTGAAATTGTCCTTCAAGTAACATACCATTTCTTGCTGCACCAATCAGATTATATGCAGTTATATCTGGGGTTTGTAACAGTATTTTATCTACTCTTCTTAACATATATCCCCGAAATAAATATAAAACAATTTAAGAAATGCGAGCACACATAGACTGAAATCCCGAGTAGAGATGTCCATTGTCGGGTATATAACATGGAAACACCCTCAGGTTTGGTCCAACGGCAGGAATCCATCAGGTCTATGCAGTGGCGGAGCCACAAATGTGATAATGTATGACTACATTCGATATAATATATCGGTTGAAACCACGTTTTCCAAAAACTTGATTTCCGGAGAGTTGACATGATGAACAGTTTTACACTTTATTATGCAATACATGTATGTTGAGGATCGGAAAATCCAAATTAATATTAAACATTTACACGTATAAGTTGGTGCACCACCCAAGGCCAACTTAATGAAATATATGGGGATTGTGTTCCATGTGGAAACTACTCTGTTCGAAAGTTATGGCACAAACAACAATTTTATGATTTGACGATAACTGTGAATCCCATAGATCACACTCTTTCCACTGATGGGGGAGAGAAGGAAAACTAAATCAAACGCGACCTTTTCAACTACACCTTGAGTTAAGCAAGATGAAAACGTTCAAGCATTATAGGAGTAAGGAATTTTAAAGAAACTTACAATCAGACACAAGAGGATGCATCCAGTTGCACCAGGGAACAAAGCATACCAAAAGTTCAGATGATGAAGCTTAATTCCATCGATGAAAAGTAATGGCAAGCTCGCAGCTGAAAACCAATAGAGAAAACTCATTCTTAGCAGTTCAAGAACTCGTAAATGTAAGACAAATGGCATCGTTTTCAGGAAAAAAATGCGATTAGGAGAGTTTAATCATAAAAATATTGCCTGGTGGATGTATTGCACGAGTGCAAATCA
The DNA here is from genome assembly GCF_012295235.1 of Primulina huaijiensis. Lineage (NCBI taxonomy): Eukaryota > Viridiplantae > Streptophyta > Magnoliopsida > Lamiales > Gesneriaceae > Primulina > Primulina huaijiensis. The sequence continues at coordinate 1,497,832 of NC_133308.1, read as the reverse complement.
TGAAGGCTAAGGCGGCAGCAACAGCAACACTCCGAGCAAGCCAACAAGGACCGAAGACTGAGAATGCCAAAACACCTATTGCTGCACAACCAATTTGAGCGACAAATACATTGTATTTCTGCAAGAGGAGGCCAAAGATTGTACGAAATAACTACCACAATTCAAGGAAACTAGAGTTTTGTAAAGCAGGGAATTTCTAGATATATAGATTTTGATGTCAAAATCGATTTGAGATTCATAAAACCCTTCAGTGACTACGTACTCCAGGTTCCCATTTAGTGCCGGAGTCAGAATCTCACACAGGAAGGGCGAAACTAAAACTCAAAACATTTAGAGGGACAAAATCATATTTTTATTTATAGATGATATACAGAAATATATAAACCTATAGGAAAGGTTAGGAGGGAAAAGGAGCAATTGTCATCGCCACTCCCTTAGCTCTACCACCGTTTGTGTGGCCGTTTTCTTAACTTTTTGGATATGCAATGGTTAAAATTAAAACCTCAACTGAAGCAGCATAGACAAGACTCTGAAAGCTACGGTATGGAAAAAAGTAAATATACTTAGTATTGGTATTACCACCGACATGATTTTTCCACATTCTTTTATTATACCGGTGCCATAAGATATAAAGGGGTTTCAGCCAGAGTTTTAGGCCATTGAATGGAAAGAAAAGAAATCAAAAGCTGCATACCCTGGCACCAGGAGAAGAAGGGGTGGCAAAGAGAACCGCACAAACCGCTCCCACTGGCGCAATTGTGATCGAAATGCCTTTGGGTGCAAGCATTTGATCCACCTTTCCCAATATGGCCATGGCTGCAAATGCCCCTGTCCAGAATAAACCACCACCAAATCATAAATTTTTAACTTTAGAACACTCGAGCAGCTCAAAAAGCTCGAATTCGGTAGTTCATACTCGCTTAGCAATTGGGTAAGACCAAATTTGAACGCAAAACTTTTGCTAAACACAAACTTTACATTTATCAAGAATAGACAGTACTCTACCCAGTATAAAATATCATACAAACTAAAAATCTGCTGTGGTTGACGAACCAAGAATTTGATTTCGGGGACTGGGATTAACAGCTAATACTCGATAAAATAAAAATCAGAGAGTTTAAGCAATATACTATAAGTCACATAAATGATTGTTTTTATCAATTAAATTAGCAATTTTCCCCCATCCGAAGCTCCTTCCATAAACTTTTATATAGAGCTTGCTGCAAACAATTTCGTCCCACGTTTATGCAAAAGAAAAGAGAGAAGAACCCATATTTACACACAATACCAGCAAAAAACAAGCTCCTGAATAAGCAAATGGAACACAACTTGTACCTGCAGAAGGCCAAACTATATCACTGAGGGAAGGAGCTTTGGAGCTCTTCTCGGGAGTCCAGCCATCCCACATTGGCGCGGCCACATTGCTCGATGATGAAGTTACACACAGCCCTCCTCTTTTCAGTCCTTTTGCGGTTGGAAAACCACAAAGATTCTTGATTTCTCTGCCTTTGCCGCATTTCCCGGTGGTTGAATTACGAGGAAAAAACAATTTTTGGGGCGTGGGCAGAAAATTTTTGGACAACAACAGATGCTTAATAGGGATATGAATTTGCCTACCCATCATCATCGTTTATTTATTGGTTAAATTTCGAAAACATTGATTTTATTGCAGAATTTTCGGATTACATAAAAGTGAGGGGGGACTTTTGGTGGAGACGAAAGGGTAATGGCCCATATCCCATGGACGACCAGCTCAGTTGCCACCGTCAAAAGATGCAAATTTTTTTCCTGTCTCAAGAAGAACAAACTAATTATTTACTTAATAATTAATTTTTAATTCCATGGTTATGAAACTTACATATTCATTCTTGTACAGTTATACATGTTAAATAAAAAAGACTAATTAAAAAATAAATTTTTTCAAAAGTAAACAAAAATTTGTGATATATATATATATATATACATATGTATATATATACATATATATATACATATATATCTAACATACATATAAATATATGACTTCTAATTGTGAATTTTCTAATTTAGCAAATTAAATCAATAGTTTTTTATTTGTTCTTTTGTAATTTATTGTCTATCTTAAATGCCTTTGAATATTA
>NC_133308.1:1462487-1495612 GCF_012295235.1 Primulina huaijiensis | reverse complement strand
AACCCACTTACTTGATGATAATCTTCAAAGATTTGAGGGAAAGACCACTAAAATTCGAACACGAAAGCTGCTGGACTGCGTCGAACCGGACAAGAATTATGCTTCTGCGATGCTTCGAAAATGGACAAGAATGAGTTGCTGAAATTTTCAGTATGTTGTGAATGTTTTGTGCCTTCTTTTTGGTCATCATGCTTGGTATTTATAGGCTCATGGAAGGGAGGTGAAAAAGTTCTCATTCAAGGCCATTACATCCATGTTTATGGCCTTCTTGATGGCCTTAAACACCATTAACATGTTGTTATGTCTCTTCAAATTCCTCCTTGAATTCATGGCTTGAAAATGTGGTTTAAAGGCTTGGCTTTGTGGCTCTTCAAATGTGGCTCTTCAAATTCTTAATGTGGCTCTTCAAATTCTTTGGTCTTCACAATTTGCTTACATAGAATGAATATAAGCCACAGCAGGGCAAAACATTCACTCAATATAGCAGAGAATGTATTTTTGAATGTGGGATAATGGAATCTAACTGCAGACTTAAAAAAACAGGTGTGCGATCTTCCTTTCGTGTTCTTCAGCGATCCTGAGTTGATGCCTGTTTTAGCTGCTGCATTAGTGGCTGCCTCATACGGATGTGAGCAAAACAAGGGTGTCATTCAACAAGAACTCAGCATGGATATGCTCCTCCCATTGCTGGAATCGTGCAGAACCAATTCGACCACAGTTTCTTTCCATAACAATGACAAGTCTGGTGAATTGAGTCGTACAGGTTCTGAAACAAAAGATGCTCATCAAAAATCAAACAAAACCCATTTAAAAAACATCCGTGTCCTTCCTCAGAGAGGCAGTGCTGGTAGCATGTCAAGAATGGTTCGTGGGCGAAACCCAAGAGACAGTAAAGTTATTAAGCTTAGTGAAGAATTGCAGCATCGGGGGCATGGTCAGTCTACTAGTGATGCATCCACTTTGATGCTGCACTGTAGATTTCCTGTAAGCTTTATTGACAAAGCAGAACAGTTTTTCACGACGGAGATCACAAGCAAACTTACCGTGTCTAATTGTCTATGAGATTGACTCGTTACTTCTGGTAGGATTTTATAGTGTATTTCTCGCTTTCCGCGACCACATAGGCAGAACTTAATGAATTTAATATGTAACTCGTTTCATCCCAATTATATATAACTTGTTTTGTCGATAACATTCTTAATCCGTGTAAAAAAACAAAGTGAATTATATAATTGAGACGAAAAGATCATTTTTTTTTTCATTTTTTGTTACATTTTTCGAGTATATTATACAATATTCATGTGATTGTATATTTTTATTTCGTTTTTATTTATTTATTTTATTTTAAGAATTCACAGCCGTTATTTTTGGTACGTTCTGAGTAAACAAAAAAGATCAACACGTGCACTAGTTGCAAACTAAGCTGACCAGATAAATCATAATAGACAAATCACGTGTGACATGCTCAAAACTGAGATAACATAAACAGGGAAGGATTGAACCCTTGATCTCTTGGTACATACTCACAATACTCTACCATCTAAGTTATCATTTGGTGCATTTTATTCCATTCTTGTTTCATGAGTTGATAATTAAACTGCAAAAAATGTTACTGTTCAATATGATGTTGATGTATACCCACACAAAAAATATGTGTATTAACAAATTCAATAATTTTTTATGCTAGTAGGTTAAGCTTTATTTATTTTTTATTTTATAAAATTATATGTAAACATGTAGTGAGATTACATCATTTTTAATGATAGCGGACAAAAACAAAGGAATGGAATCCCTGAATTCGACACTAATTTCCGAAAAAAACAACACTGATGCACACGTTGCATGCTTATACAATATTTTTTATAATTAATTTTATTTATATTTAAATGAGAATCAAAATATAATTATGATAAATAGTGATGACTACACTGTAATTTTTTATATGAATTGAAAATAAATAAGAAAAAAAAAAGAAAAAAGACCAAAGTAAGAATTAAACTTATAACTTGATTCTTAGAAAATAAAGACTATATCCAATGTGACACATGTGACTTACATCAAAGGTTTAACACTTTATTTATATATATGATTATTAAAACAAACCATGAAACCAATAGTTAATTACTCTAGGTATCTCAAACTTAATACTATAATATAGAAATGGCTGATATTTGGATCTGTTACATATTACGAAAGAGAAAAGAAGCGGGTAATCTATCTTCTAATTATAAACTCACCCTTAATTATTATTTACACTTTCACCCTTAATTATTCATCCTTAATTATTATTATTATTATTATTATATCTAATTAAAAATTATATTAATACAAAACACCATTTCGCTAACGCTTCTTCCATCGCACCCCCAATTTCTATTTTTTTGCACGCTTCTTCTATTCTTACGTTTCTTCAAACAACCCACCCATTTATATTCTTGTGGACGTAGTCTTTGTTTCAATCATTCCGTCTACTTGTGCAAAATCTTCTGAAAATCCTACGCTATTTCATATCGCCTCTCACATTTTGATTTCAAACAAATATACACGGTTTATATGTTACGGCACATTGGGTGAAGGTAGATCTCTATTACTCTGTTGCGTTTATTGCTTGTTTTAACTTTCTCATCAATGTGACTGCATCACTCTCGATGTTTTAAATTTCAACAGATGTGTGGTAACAGAATTGCCTCATCAATGTGACTGCATCGGGTGAAGGTAGTTTTCAACCCTAGCCATCGGTTAAACATAATATTGTAAAAAAATAATAATTATAATAATATTAATTAATAATTTTCAAAACACACACACACACACACACAGATATATATATATATATATATATATATATATATAAAATGATTAATATACGAGAATCGATGTTTGCTCGTCATCAGTGCACTGAATTGAATCGTATAAATATAAATGAGTGGCAAATTGTTCGAAGCAATAAATTACGGGAAAGGGCATCAAGATTTTAGGGATCAATCTTCACCTTTATTACGGCGCTTTACAGGTAAAGAAGGCCAAGCCCTAGGTAGATCAAATTCCACATGGTAATGGAGAAGATAATAAGGAAAACAACAGTGGCCGTGCTGCAGACTCTTGTACTTTGACTAATGAGGCTTCACAACATTCACTGAAGCGAAGAATCAGAAGAATACGGCAAAGATTCGTGTCAATGAAACATGAATTTCCAGAGCCTTAATTTGGAGTTGAAAGTTCTGGAATTGCATATCGAACTGCCATAGGAACTGCAAGGTTAAAAATTGGTAAGTGGCTTCAGGATTTTCAAAAAACTTCGCCAAGCAAGAAAAGACGGTGCTTCTAGTTTTGGACTGGTAACTGCTGAAATGATCAACTAACATGATAAAAGAGTTAAAATTAGAAGTTTAATTGCTTTCTGTAGATGTAGACCTGGAAGTACTGACATGATACATGCAAATTTATAATAGTTTGGCATATCTGATGTATGAAATTGGTCTATATGATCTTTCTCCTTATATTTATGCAGCGGAAATGGATGATTTGAGGACATGGGTGTCCGACAAATTGATTTCTCTTTTGGGGTATTCGCAGCCCACTGTTGTTCAGTATGTGATAACACTGTGTAAGTTTGCAGTTACTGCTCATCATTTCTTAAGATACAGTTTATACCCTTATGCATCATTGCTTTCCTGTTTTTAACACGTGTGGTGATTTGTGCTTCTAGTGCCTTAATTTCAACATATGGCTATCAGATCATATTAATTTAGTGTGTAAGAATGGTTAATACTGCCATTTGAATGCAGCTAAGAAAGCTTCATCGCCCTCTGAGATAGTAAATCAACTGGCAGATTTGGGATTGTCGTCCTCTTCAGAGATATCCTCGTTTGCTAAAGAAATTTTCGCCAGAGTTGAGCGGAAGACTTCAGGACCAAATGTGGGTGCTTATTTCATTTATTGTATCCTAATAGAGATATAAATTACTGTTCAATCACATGTTTAGTAAATATAGTTATTCTTGGTTTTGTGTTAGCTATATCAACAAAGAGAAGTGGAGGCTGCAAGGCTTGCACAGAAACAAAAGACCTATAAACTGTTGGAGGCTGATGATGATGAGGAGGATATGGTCCCTGTGGCTTCCCTTCCCAAAAAAGAGGATACAAGAAGAAAAAAGTTCAGAAAAAGGAGTGAGCTTCACGACGATACAGATGATGAGGCATAATATTTATACTCTTATTGATAAAATTTCCTTTCCTTTCCTATGGTAAGACACTGTATCAGTTCCTTTTTTTGACTAGATTCTTTATTTTTCAACTTTTAAATGATTTTGCAGGATGTCAGAAAAGGGATCCAAGATAGAAAAGCACAAAAACGAACTTCCCATGATGAAGATGATGATTCTGAGGTAATTGTCTATATTGACGAGTTATTATGATTAATAGATGGCTTTTTCTGGGTCCCTTTTTAATAGATAATCAGTAACTGATGCAGACTTGGGTTCAGGCTTGACATTTGAGCTTGCATTTGACTGCCAATCCTTCTATTTCCAAATTTAAGGATTTACTGACACCTCAAAGTGCTAATGGAATGACTGTTTAGAGAGCCCCACAAAAGATTGTTAGAGTACTTACTTAGTCAAGTAACAGGAGAGTATTTTCCAAGGGCTTTGTCTATTAGAATTCTAGCCTTGTCAAGAATTGGACACAAGCCACCTAATTCTTATGGACATTGATAAATAGAATCTATGTAATGCATCATAAGCCAATCACACTAGTCTGCCACTTCTGTATTGATAAGGGTTTTATAGCTGATGGTATTGTTCAGCTGGTAATTGAATAGTTAAATGTACTTTTAGAGAGGTACAACACTTGAGCCTTGAAAGAATCCTTCCTTTTGACATTTTAAAGATCATGTTTATGATTTCTATCCCACTTCTGGTTCATCTTTTATTCTTATTGTATAGCAAAACATTTACTTGTTTTTGTTCTCTCTTTTTCTTTAATTTTTTTAATTGGAGTTTACGGCTGTTGTGTGCTGAAATAAACTTTTACTTTTGTTAACTGTAGTCAGAAGAGCAAAGACTGCGCGATCAAAGGGAAAGGGAGGAGCTGGAGCAGCATATCAAGGAACGCGACGCAGCAGGGACTAGGAAGGTACACAATTAAATTGGCTTAACTTTAAATTTTGTCTTACATATCTCATGATAGATATCATTATTATGCTGGAATTTCGAATTTTCAACGGGCTGGATTTTCACTTACATGTCTTATCATCCACATAGTCCACTATGTGATGACTCGGTAATCTAACATCATGCTATTTTTGGTTTCAATTTTCTTGGCTCAATCATAATTCCCTTGGCCACACACCATCCACTCTTTTGGTTTGATTTATCATCTATCGGGTGTGAAGTATTATTTATCACAAGGCGTTGACTCGAGGGATTTAGCAAATTAATGACAACAGAAGATTTGTTCGTATTTTCTGTTTCTTTCGCATCTGCAGTGGCTGTGAAGGTGTAGCGTCAGCGGCTGTAGAGTTATAACTGCTTATGCTGTGGTGGTAAGGGAGAATCGAGGGAAGAGAAATAGATGTGATGGATATCAAAGAGAAATAGATGTCATGAATATCAAATCCTGTTTCATCAGGTGAAACATAAATTCCTTTAGGGGAAATTTTAGGAAAAGAAGACAGAGAGGAAAGAAAACTAGGCAAAAGAAAGGAGAAGACAAAAAAGGAAACGGACAAAGAGGAAGAGAGAAAAAGTAGAATATGAAATAATAGGGTATAGTGGGAGACGTGGTGAAGAAAAATATTAACTGCAATATTATTCTCTCACCAGTTTAAATTAGGTAAAAAAAATGTAAAAAGCTCAAAGGAGTTGAGAGCGCACGAACACTCAGTGTCCGGGGTTTAACTTCAATTCATTTTTACTGTTTTATCTTCTAATTTTTGCGCTTTTCTTTGTACAGTTGACTGATCAAAAGCTTACGAAGAAAGGGGAAGGTAATCATTTTGATTTTTATTTAGCAGATTTTTTCTTGTCATATTGATCATTTGCTTACAACTGTACTTTTTCATTAGTTCTTCTTTATATATGTAATGTGCAAAACTTATTTCGTTTTAGTTGAACGTCTTCCTCTGAATTTTCTGCACTTAAGCAAGCTCTTTGTATTACCTTGTCAAGACTAAAAACTTTTTCGAATTGAATCTTCGATAAATTTATTCGTTGTGCTCGCACTCATTAATTCTGATTTTGATATGTTGCTTTTACTCCGTGCTTTAAGAGTGAAATGAAGCAATCACACCACAGCTCTTGGTAAAATAATAGGACATGGTTTAGGATTTTTTGTGTCATTCTTGATATTAGAACCTTCTCCGCAGGTGCTTTATCCTTGTTGTTTCTGTGGTGGCTAGTTATCAACTCTCTCATGCAGTTAGTTTATATTGTAACAAATCTTGAAAAGATATAACAGATATTGCCTATGTCTAGAACTTTAGTAATTTAAATCTATGGATTACCTATGTTTGGTATTGATTCAGGCAGTTTGGATGATGAACCATAAGCTATGGGGACCACTGGACCAACTAATTTCTGAATTTTTTTATAGCGTCAGTTGTTGGTGTTGAGGTTGGTTAGATGGAGTTAGAAATTATATATCTTGTAGACAATGTCTTATGCGGGTCCATGCACATTAAAAATGTGATAAGAGTGGGAAGGAAATGACAATGGTATGGTTGTTAGTGATTGTAACATGAATGATAGGTGTTGATGATAGTAGTGGATTAAAGTGACACGTCGGCATTTGTATGTCGCTCTACTTTCTTGCAGAAAATGAAAACTGGCTTCTGTACCAAAAGAATAAACCCAACCTGTTTCCTTTTTATATGACTTAGATATTAGAAAGTATTGTCAAATTCATATTTGGAAGGAATGGTTAGTGCCGAAAATAAGATGCAAATTTGGTTATTTGTTTATTTTTGTTGCTTTTAATACTCATGTACTGTGGGTTGACTGCATTTTTTTTGTTTATACTTCAGAAGAGGCAATTCGGAGATCTAAGGCATTGGAGGATGATGGCATTGGGACATTGAGGTTTGTCACATAAGTTTCTAAATTTCTATTTCAGAATCATGTGTCTCTGGGTAGTTGATTCTTTACCACCTGGTTCTATTAATGTTAGTTTTGTTTGCTATATTATGTGAGTTAAAGGCCTTGTTTTCATTTGAGCAACAAGCATGTATGTAAGAAGTAGTAACACTCTGGTAACTTTGTTGAGGAGATGAACAAGGACTAGTAGCTCCACTGAATGTATCATCTAACTGTACGATTCATACTTTCCCCTTTTTGTAAGGGAGCTCTAGGTGTGGTAAACCTTGGTTGCTCATCCTCTCGCCTTCAAGCCCCTATCGAAGCGCTATGGTCAGTAGATGCACTACGTGAATTTCCTTTTTGTTATAAAATTAAATTTGCATCTTTTGTTTGTAATGACGTAAGATAGAAAGTTGTTTGTAGTTTTACCTACTTGTCCCGAAAGTGAAAGCTCTGATTTGGTTTTTTGGGATTTTCAAATAATGTACAGTTTCCACGTATAGTAATCAAGTCCAAAAAGTTAAGAGACACCCAATAAGAAGGGCCTGCCAGAATATGAAGAATCGGTTAGGCTTGATCCATAAGATCCTCAATTGATTAGCCAGTCCTAAACATTTAATCCTGGGAATTTTTATTTGTTAATTGCAACCTGGTATTTCTTTTTCTTTCATTGTTGGCATGATCTTGAATCTGCCGACATGAGGCTTTATCTCTATTCTATATCAATCTTATTTCTTGTGCCTTTTGATACCATTTTTATTCATATTCTTCTTCTTCGCAACAGGAAAGTGTCCAGACAAGAGTATTTGAAAAAACGAGAGCAAAAAAAATTAGAGGAACTCAGGTAATGGAACATACATTAAAAAATAATTTTATTTAAATTGACATTTGTTATATATGTTTGCTACTTAGTTACTTAACTTACTTTTGCATTATAATTTCTATTTCTTATATGGATAATCCAGAGATGATATTGAGGACGAACAATATTTATTTGAGGGAGTCAAGCTGACTGAGGCCGAAAAACGTGAGCTAAGGTATGTATATCTTTATCTTCTTCTTGTAAAAAAACTTCAAATCTATCTAGGTTTGCAATGGAGATTTTGCTCCAATTTTGCCAGTTTTTACTTTATATGCTATAACGCAAGTGATTTTGTTTTTCATTTAGTTTTATGAAGATTGCTTTCTTGTGATAATCTGGTTGTCTAAGCAAGAGAGAGGGAAAGGTCAATATAACTTTGTTATATATTAATTGCATTTTCAATTTCAAATGCGGAATGAAGTGGTAAGATGTACACAAAGATATTGTTATTAATAAAATTTTCTGAATTACATAACTTTACATTTAGTTATTGTTATAATAGGAAAGCCCAGCACTTGCTTAAAGCCCAGGTAATAGCCTGGGCTGCCCAAGTGCCTATAGGCTAACCCAGGTGCTGTGATTCAATAAGGTGCACACCTGGGGTTTGTCTGCAGTATGTGGCTCCAGGCATGCCTGTTAAAAAGAGAGTTATAGCTGTTCTTTCTTAAAACAAAAAACGTCTCATGTACCTCATGATATAGTGGATCACTAGTCCACTGATGTAATTTGCTACAATAATTTTAATAAAATATCGTTTCTTATAAAAAAAAATGTAAAGAAGTAAGTATTGTCTCATACACTTCATTATCATTTACACATCTGGGCAAAGGTCTATCACACATGGTTTTGAGGTGTTAACTTCTCTACTATTATTTTCCTAAATTCGTTGTTCATGATAGAGTATTGACATTCCTCTGCCATCAATACTTGTGCTAAAGATTGAAGTAGGATGTAAGTGATTCAATGTATGGGAAAATAAACAAGCTACATTTTTTAAATGATTCACAAAATCTCTAGCCATAGTACATGACATGGAATTTGGAAAGTGCCGATCCCATTTAAGGCTCAAGTTTTCTCGTGGATTGCGGTGCTCCAAAAATTATCAACTTGTGAGATGATGCAAAAGATGTGGCCTACTTGTTCTCTTTGCCCGAGTTGGTGCGTGCTGTGTAGGCAAGAGGTGGAGACTCGGGACCATATTTTTATACTGCCCTTCATGAGACATATTTGGTTAAGAGCTTTGGGCAGGAGGGGTAAATTTTTTTGGACGCTGGTCGTTCATTGTATTTGTTGGTCAATTTGGTTGGAGATGAATAAAAGAGTTTTTGACAATATAGAAGAGATGTTTGAAGAGTGTTGGAACAAGATTAAGCTTCGGGATTCTAGTTGAATTAGGAAGCACGAGGACTTTGAGTCATTATCGGTTTCAGATTTAGTTAGAGATTGGAGTTTTATATGTTGTTAATATGATGGACTTAGGGGTGTTCATCGGTCGGTTCGGTTCGGTTTTTGGTTTTTTTACTTTGGTTAGTTCGGTCGGATTCGGTTTTGATATAATTATTTAAATTATTAATATAAATATATTGTAAAATATAATATGTTAGTTTTTTACATGATTGTTTAGTAAAATATTTAAATAAAAGGTCTAAATTAATTAAACAAACAACAATCAACTAAAAATTATTCAAAATGGTTTTTCATTCACTAAATATTATATCAAAATATATAATATAAATAAAAATATAAACAAAATTATTAATTTAATGAAAATTCGATTTTTTCGGTTTTGACATATATAATCCGAAATCGAACAAAATAAATTTCGGTTTACCACTTATATCCGAATTACAAAATTCGGCTTTCGGTTCGGTGTTCGGTTTGGATTTTCGGTTTTATCCGAAGTTTGAACACCCCTAGTTGGACCTTGGCTTTGAGAAAACTCCCAACCTGCGATTCACTGCAAAAACGATGGTCTGGATGTGCTTTAATCCTGGAATGGTGTAGCCTATGCCGGAACAAAAATGAGGATCAAGGCCATCTACTGTTTGATTGTTCGTTCACGAGCGGAATTTGGATAAAAGTTTTGCAGGAATTGGGTTTCGAATGGACATTTCCAAGAAAGGCGCAAGATTTGTTTTTTGGAGCCAGGCTTACCTACCGGGAGTAGAACTAGGGGTTTTTGGTACTTGGTAGTTCACTGCATCTTTTGGTCAATTTGGTTGGAGCATAACAGAAGAATTTTCACGGACATAGCCGAGTCTACGGACGAGGTCTGGGAGAAGATCAAATTCAGTCGCGAGTTGGACGACAAAGTTACCAGAGTTTAACCACTTTTTTATCAATGATGTAGTGAGGGATTGGAAATTTTTATGTGATTGACAATAGTGCAGTAGTCGTCTCCTTTCCCTGCGGTTTGTTTGCAGATTTCTCGTCCGCTTTTTACGTAATTTTTATTATTATTCTAATGAAATTATCGTTTACAATAAAAAAACGATTCGAGCTTTTCGTCCGTTTAGTGTGCGGACCTCTCGTCCGTATAATCTCTTCATCCGAAAACGGCATCTCCAACTCCTTAGCTTCAAGCCTATTTAATGGACTCCACTCCAAACCGTCAAAACCCCCCATCCCCATCCGATTTCCCATAAAGATTTATGTAGAAACTGATTTTGTTCTTTTCAATCTTTTTCTCCTAAGTAATCACAGACTCGTCCTCCAACTCCACCTTGTCTATCATTGATCTATTCCTTCAATTATTCAGTAAAGCTTGGAAAATTTGGAATTTTGATCCCCATCCCTTAACCATCTCATTTTTGCTTTTTTGGTTTTCCATCTAGAACCTTCTAATCGACAGAACTTCCAGCTCCCGCCTTTCTCTCCTCATGAAGAATATCCGACCAAGTTCCCCAGCCTCTAACTCATCCAACTGTTTGATTTTGTTAACCAACTCTGTGTTTCTGACATTCACATCTCCAAAGACCTCTTTGTTCCATTTAGAGACCTCAACTTTGATTCATTTGAATTTCTTCATAAACTTATATCCTTCCCACCCCTGACTAACCCCATTGTTCCACCATGACAAAACTGATTCTTTAAACTTATGGTGAAGCATTTGCAAATCTGAACGGAGCAGGACCCCCTGTCAACTTAGTGGTGTCAAACATCACCGGGTAATGATCTGATGTAATTCTGGGAAGCACAGTCTGTCTGAACGTGGGGAAAATGTCCATCCAACCCCCGGAAATAAAGAATCTGTCTAAGTGGCAGCAAATCGGGTTTGCCCTAAAATTTGACCACGTGTACTTTGCATCCAGTAAAGGTGGGTCATGTAAACCCAATTTCCTAATCAGATTATCAAATCATGACATGCTTGTGGTATTTGAGGTGTTATTCATCTTTTCGTCCGTGTTTCTAACCACATTAAAGTTTCCTCCCAAGCACCACTTGTCACCACAGATAGAGTTCAAACCCACTAATTCATCCCAAAAGAATTCTCTATCTCTTGGCTTACATGGTACGTAAATGTCTAAGAACCACCATTTGATCTCGTCATTGCACGAATCTCAATCGGCACCGAAAAATCCCCAATCAGATTATCGCTGACCACAACCACTCTAGGATCCCACATCATTAAAATACCCCCTGATCTCCCTATTGCCGGTAAACTGACCCAATCCACGAATCTGGACTTCCACGAGCTTGCAATGAAACGCTGATCCACCATTTGTTTCTTAGTTTCTAAAAGCACCACGATATCTGGTTTTTCCTTGCGTATAACAGTGCAAACCAATTCCCTTTCTTCTTGCCGCCCCTCCACCCCTAATGTTCCAAGAGCAAATTTTCATAATAACACATTTGGACCTTTCTAAGTCGAGCCTTTCTCGTAATTAATCCAGCAGTTCAGCCTATCTAATTATTCGCTTAAGACACTAGTTGATTTTTTGACTCCTTCACAACGTTTATATTTTGAGTTGACATCCGGAATCTCTCTTTCGGCATTTAATTTGATCTCCACTTCAGCCCCTATGGAAATTTCTCTTGGATTCTGACTTGTCATCTACCCTTGTTTGTCCACCTCCTAAGAACCCACCAGACAACTTCAGAAGAGATAAAGACGCAGGTAGAATAGAATGAAGTTTAAATGAGTGATTAAGAATCGATGAATGGAAACAGGATAGTACCTCTCCCATTAAAAGTTTCACGTTTTCAAGTTGAGATGACCCGGTGTTAAGCAGAATTCCCTGTGATGGTTAGAACAGCCCCTCAAGATCCGCTTCCTCTTTATCGGTATGAGCTGAAGACTCCGAGTGACAAGAGAACTGGCTGCCAGACTCCGAGGAATAAAAACCATCCTCCAACACATCATCTTGTGATTCATTGAATACTAGTTCTTCTCAGTCATCCAAATCAAATTCCCCAACTTACTCAAGTCCTCCCAATTCAAAGAGCCAGCATTTGGTAACCCGCCGTCTTCAGAGACCGCCGTATCCTCGTTGATGCTCTTATTTATTCTTCTACTATAGTTTTTTCCATAAGAAGGCAGTAGAGTCTTTGATCCAGCTTCACCCAATCTGTTATCTTGCTCTTCGGCGTCTCTGGTAGTCACGGATTGAATGGGTGAGCTTCTGAATTCTGTGGCTTTTTTTGGTACAATTCTTTGTAATATCTTAGTCACCTTTCCTCCCAATGGGGGAGCCGCCGCCACACCCTTCTCTGCTGCCCGTTCTTGTATTTTCTTCGGAGACGCAATACCCTGCACATCTTTTATCCTTTCCCCTCTAATTTCCGATCCGAAGCCCTTCCTCCTATCTTCCGTGGTTGCCACTTGCTCTGATATAACCCCGAAGTCGTTTGTCCCATCAATGGGACAGCTAGTGGAGTCCACATTACCCTCATGTTTTTTGTGAATATTTGAGTTGCCCCACCCCGCCAAAGCCCGTTTACCATTAACCACGACTTGGGCATATGATTGCTGTTCATAATTCTCATATGCTGGTAAGTCGAAAGAATCAACTCAAATTCGAATCTCCGTAGTCACCCCCTTCAATGGAATCTTTATTCTACTTTGGATAAATCCTCCTTCCGTTCCTTTCACCTTGATCTTAGCTGTCCCAATATCTCTGAAGAATAATGTATCAGCGCTAATATCCTCCAAACCCCCCCAATGATCCCCAATAACTTTGAAAATGTTAGGCGACCATAAGTTCCAAGGTAATCCAAAGATCCTAACCCAAATGTTGCAACAGTTATAAATCGTATCCGACGAGTTGATAATCTGGCCGCCACTCCTCAAAGACCAAAGACACCCCTCTATCGAAGAATCCTCTTTTCAGATTTAGATAATATGAGAATTTAGCCGGATTTGAAGGCCGCCATACAACTTTATTGGCTTGGAACGGAAATAAATCAACCCTTCTATTGACAGAATCGCCAAGAACAATCTGAATCTGCTCCCACGAGATGTTGACCCTGCCTTTGGTGACGATAAGTGCTTCATGCCAACTCTTATCCATCCTTTTCCTACCACTGTCCTCCATGTCCGAGGGGTACCAAAGAGACCTCATCATTGATTTGAGATTAAAAGAATTAGAAAGATAAAGGAATTTTAAATAGATTTTCTTCCCTATAAGGTCTAGTCTCAAAAAACCTGATCATACTATGATCATAGTATGAGGGCGTTTTTGCATCAATCCAAAGCTCCAAAAGGGTTTTGTTGCTCTGCATGGCGCTTTCGGGCCAGGGACGAGGGGGCACTTGTGATATTTCGGCATTGGACGCATTTTATTTGGCCGTTTTTTGGATGTTAAATACTATTGGATGAGTTACTTTTTATCGGCATTGAAAGCACATCACATTGTGGCAGGGTAATGTTTCACAGTTTAATGAGTCTTCCTCTCATTGTTTCTATCTAACTAGTGAACGAAGTTAACTCTTACTGGGGCTTTTCCATGATCAAGGATAGGTTGATCCTTCCTCTGAGGGTTCCCTGAAGTAACTTGATGAAGATGTTGGAAATGCTTTTCCACCCTCCTGAGATGTAACCACTAGGCACAATGATGTACTAATTTAGATTTTAATCTGAAGAAATATTTCATTACTCGGTTCAAAATGATTTCGTTTTTCCATCGATGTACCGAATTTATATCAGAACTATTACTGTCATGGCAGTATTTAGTTCTCATAGAACTTTATGCATACTGCATGCTTTGCTTTGAATTAGTCTAAACTTGTTTTCTTTCTCAAAATTAGCTGACTAAATTGTGCACACTTTATTTCTGAGCGAGGAACTATTCCTGGACGATGAGAAATTTTTTGTTTCTGCAGGTATAAGAAAGAGATATATGAGCTTGTTAAAAATCGGACAGAAGAATCTGATGACACGAATGAGGTGGTTAACTTTTTTCACTTCTTATTTGAAGTAGCTAACCTATGATTATTTGTTCGTTACTGGTTACTGTTGACTTGACTTATATTCAAATGTCTCTGAGCAGCTAGGAAATTTCATAAATAATCTTCCTGGCTGTAGTACAAAATTCTGATTGCTTACATGCTTGTTCATCTTTTTTTAGGCCTGTTTCATTTATTGATTGAGAAAGTTACTACTTAGATTAATATTCTGTAACTGCAGTATAGAATCCCTGATGCATATGACATGGAAGGTGGTGTAAATCAAGAGAAGAGGTTTGCTGTGGCCATGCAGCGATATAGGTCTATCAGAACTTCAAATACAATTCTTCCCTGGCTACTACACACACACATACACACATTACGGACATAATATTCAAGTGCCATTAAAGTTGTTTCAACTTGTCATTTTCTAGGGATCCTACTGCGGAGGAGAAGATGAACCCCTTTGCTGAGCAAGAAGCGTGGGAGGAGCATCAGATTGGTAAATCTTCAAATTCATCTATGTTCACTTCCGCACGAGGATTATAATTCAGTTGGTATGGTATTTCAGGGAAAGCAACTCTTAAATTTGGATCTAAGAATAGGAAGGAAAAGCACGAGGATTTTGAGTGAGTTGTATTAAGTTGATACTGCATTGTGTTTATGTTGGCTTGGCTCGTAATTCTATTTGCAACACCCCCACCCCAATTAAAAAAAGCATGATTTTAGTTTATAATGGCGATCAACTGAGATTGCTTGTATGTTTGCAACTCTGTTAACCTTGTATATGAGTGGCGTGTAGTTGAAAAGTTAAGTTGTTACCTGGATCCTCATTGCGCTTTTTTTTGGGTTGTAGTTTTGTCTTTGAAGACCAAATAGAGTTCATACAAGCAGCAGTTATGGATGGTGTGAATGTATGTATTTTCGGCATCACATGTCTTAGACAGTAGTCAGTGCATTTTTTCTTTGTAATTACTTCACTTTGGTTTGCAGGTTGAACAAGACTCCATTGAGTTGGTCGAAGCATCTGCTGCCAAATCTGCTTTTGAAAAACTTCAGGTGTGTATATTTTTATCACTCATTATGTGGAAGCCATGCAAGGCGACTTGAATTATTGGTCATGATAATATTCATTAGATGTTATTGGTCATGATAATATAGGCATTTTCATTAGGTAGACAACAAATAAATCCACATGCCAAAAAGTACTTCTCTTACCAAGATCACGATAAATATCCAAGACAAACATTTCACATGCTGATCTTGGAGCAACCCACACCAAACCCAATTCCTCCATAGTCTTGGACTAAAAGACAGACCAATTCGAACATAGTGCACAATCAGATCATCTTTTGAAACTTATCGCAAGTTGACAATTTCCCTAGAGCCATAATCCACGATATATATATAATAGGAAACTAAACTTTATAATAATAATAGAAGTGTTTACAATAGAAGCGGATGAGTAATCCACAAAACGAGTTACCAGAAAGATCGAAAAAACATTACCACACTATCATCGTGACCATATAAATTTTCAATCCCTAACTAAGTCTGAAATAAATAAGTGATTAAACCCCGGCATCGTAGTCGTCCAATTCGCAATTCTGAATTTAATCTTCTCACAGACGTCGTCCACGGACTACAACAAATCTGCGAATATTTTGTTGTTCCTTTCCAGCCATATCGACCAAAAAATGTAATGAATTACCAGATACCAGAAGCTCGTAAATCGTCTCCCGTGGAAAGGCCTGGCTCCGTAATGAAGAGGTCCTATGCTTTACTCGGAAAAGTCCATTCAAAACCCAACTTTTGCAGCACTCTTATCCATATTCCACTCGAAAAAGAACAATGCACCAATAGATGGTCCTGATTCTCCTCTTGCTTCCGACATAAGCTATACCATTGCGGCATAAGACACAGTCAGGCCACCTTCTTTGCACCGAGTCACAAGTGGGAAGTTTCCCCAAAGCCACATTCCAAGCGAAAACTTGAACCTTTTGCGGGATAGGTAATTTCTAGATATTATAATAAGAGGAGAATATCTGAAACCCCTAACAAAGAACTCAACTCACTCACTTACCCATCACTCAAATCCATTCGGAAATGCAAAACCCATGATAACGAAGAATTTAACCAATTTCCTTCCGTTTGAATGTAACGGATAATAGGCTTGTTATGAAGCAAAAATATCTGAAATAAAACTGGGTAACATTCTTTAAAAGATAATCTCCCTCCCACTTTTCCTCCCAAAATCTAATGATATTCTCCCCTTAGCCACTACTCTCACCAGTTGATGAAAAGCTGTGTAAGTACGAGAAATAAATTTCCAGGGGCTTACAAATGTAACGCTCCTTGCTAAACCCACATCTCATCCCTTATCATGCATCTCATTTTTGCTCATAATAACCTTCTTCCATATCTGCGTCCGCTCGACATATCCTCTCCACTACTATTTCCCAGAAGTGCCTTATGCAGTAATACCTCAAACAAATGTTCCCAATACCCAGCCGCCTCTATCTTTCCGTGTACAAACCTGCTCCCACACGACCAAATGACAATGTGAATATCCATCAAATTCATCCCGTAAAAAATCCCTCATAATCTTTTTCATAACCTTCCTATACTTTTTGGTATTCTAAAAAGAGACATGAAATACATTAGAACTGGAAAAACATTCAACACTGCCGAAATCAAAGTTAATCGTCCCCCATTGGTAAAAAAGCTTTCTTCCAGCTCGCCAATTTCTTCGACATGTTAGACACTACGGGTTCCCCAAATTCAGTTTTCATTAGATTGCCCCCTAATGGAACCCCTAGATATTTACTAGGCCACTTTAATAACATTCACTTGGTAGTAAATAAGTTGCATCATTTCCTGATGTTTTGCTATTAATACATCACAAATTTCCAAAGAAATACAAGAGCAGACTTTAGTGGAACTTGTTTCCCACCCTTGGTGTGAGATTACGGACTTGCCCTTTAGGTAATACAAGAGCAAGCAAAGAGCCTTTTCATCAAATTACATACAACAAATATAGCTCTTTTATGGGATGCATAAGAAGTTTGCATAAGTTAGAAGGCTGTTCTTACATACATAGTTCTTGAAAGGACATGATTCTCGGGTCACAAATGCTCTGTATTCCCCTGTAATAGTTAAAAATTGAACTCAGTGTATTATGATGTCAAAATGTGGGCTGTATAGTCCTCTGACTTATTCTTTTGATCCTTAATTTTCAGAATGACAGAAAAACTCTGCCAATTTATCCCTATAGGGAAGAGTTGCTCCAGGCTATTCGTGATCACCAGGTTGGAGATTTTCTGTTGCACACTTCACTTGTTTAATCTAGGCTTAATAAATATTCACATTTCATTAATTTGCAGGTTCTTGTCATTGTTGGAGAAACTGGTTCAGGAAAGACTACGCAGATACCTCAATACCTACACGAGGCAGGATATAGCGAGCGTGGAAAAGTAAGAAATGCTTAATCCGATCATATGTTTTACATATATTGGAAATTATATATTAAGGCCTGCTTGATCAAATCTTTGTTGTTGCCCTGTGTATATTTTAATTTCCAAGGATTTTGCTTGCTGTGTTCGTGGTTTTT
Source organism: Primulina huaijiensis (assembly GCF_012295235.1). Lineage (NCBI taxonomy): Eukaryota > Viridiplantae > Streptophyta > Magnoliopsida > Lamiales > Gesneriaceae > Primulina > Primulina huaijiensis. The sequence continues at coordinate 1,477,681 of NC_133308.1, read as the reverse complement.
TTTAAAATCAATCTGGAAATTCTCTAGATTTTTTTTAAAATTTACATAATTGTGATGCAATCTATCAACTCTCCAACCTTTTGATCCTAAATTTTGGTTGGAAAAATTGAATTATGGAATTAAGAAATGATTGGTACTTTTATAAACTTGTCATTGTCTCTATAAAGATCTTATTTGGGGCACTGGAATCTGTTGATCTGAATGTCTCACCTATTCATTATTTTCCTGTTAACATAATGTTAAAAATGGTAAACCATATGATTACTGAAGTTAAGTGGAATGTCAATTTTCTAATAATGATGACATTTCTCGTGGACAGATTGGATGTACCCAGCCACGCCGTGTCGCGGCAATGAGTGTTGCTGCTCGTGTTTCTCAAGAAATGGGAGTAAAACTTGGGCATGAGGTATTTTTTTGTAATGACTATGACTATTGGTTGGTTGCTCACATCAACTCATTTATGAGTTGCCATAGTGATTGTCAGATGCACCTTTAGACTTTATGTTGCCAGCAAGTTGTTGATTGGCAACCATAGCATATAGACTCATGGTTCATGAACTTCACTTGTTATGATAATTGAATTAAAATCACTCACTTTTTGTGCATGTCATCGAGTCACGTGTAAACAAGCACTCTCATGATTGCTTTGTTTTATTCCTGTTCGATGTGTTTCAACATCAATATTTATATGCTGACGAAATATTTGCACAAAATTATGGTTGCATGCTTACTCATGGATGTGACGTGGTTCTCATGTTTTGTGTTTCAGGTTGGTTATTCTATTCGTTTTGAAGACTGTACTTCTGAAAAGACAATTGTTAAATACATGACGGATGGGATGCTATTACGTGAATTTCTTGGAGAGCCTGACCTTGAAAGTTACAGGTGCTTGTTGTACTTGGAGTAACATTAATGGTTTTCTGTTCACATTTTAAATAGTTTTGCAAAATTTTCCAGTGTGGTGATGGTTGATGAAGCCCATGAAAGAACACTTTCGACGGACATCCTTTTTGGCTTAGTTAAGGTAATATTTTGCTTCTCTCGATGATTTTTTGAGATGTAAAATAGTCTCGATAAAATCCATTTGTGGTAGTGTATGTGTATATGATCTGAAAACACAAGAAAATTATTTAGGACTGTATCTTTTGAATTATTTAGGATTGCATCTATTTTTAAACGAACCTTAGTAGGAGCTGAAAAATATCCGAATTCGTTTTCTTTTTGCATTAATGAGCTTTCAATATCGTTTACAAGAAACTACGCTTTTAGTCCGCTAGTTCTTTTTTGAAACAACAGCAGTTAATTGTTGCATGAATCCAATGCATTTTCGAGTAGGATCTATGTTTCTCACAATCCTTTTTTGACACATTTTTTGTCTTACTCGATATTTTTTTGGTGCATTAGGACATTGCCCAGTTTCGCCCTGACCTCAAATTGCTCATTTCAAGTGCCACTCTTGATGCTGAAAAGTTCAGTGATTATTTTGACTCTGCGCCAATTTTTAAGATACCTGGAAGAAGATTTCCTGTTGAAATACACTATACTAAGGCACCTGAAGCTGATTACTTGGATGCTGCAGTAGTCACTGCTCTTCAAATCCATGTGACACAACCACCAGGAGATGGTGATATACTAGTTTTCCTTACCGGGCAGGAGGAGATTGAAATGGCCGAAGAGATTCTTAAGCATAGGACTAGAGGATTGGGAACAAAAATAGCGGAGCTCATCATATGCCCAATTTACGCAAACTTGCCAACAGAGCTACAAGCTAAGATATTTGAACCCACTCCTGAAGGGGCACGAAAAGTTGTCCTAGCCACGAACATAGCTGAAACATCATTGACGATAGATGGGATCAAGTATGTAATTGATCCGGGATTTTGCAAGATGAAGTCGTATAACCCCCGGACTGGAATGGAATCACTCCTGGTCACTCCTATATCAAAAGCATCAGCTAATCAGCGAGCAGGTCGATCAGGAAGGACAGGCCCAGGAAAATGCTTTCGATTGTATACTGCTTATAATTATTATAACGATTTGGACGATAATACCATCCCCGAAATACAAAGGACCAACTTAGCCAACGTGGTCCTTAGTCTAAAGAGCCTTGGCATCAATGATCTGCTGAATTTTGACTTCATGGATCCTCCTCCATCTGAAGCCTTATTGAAGGCGTTGGAGTTGCTTTACGCTTTAAGTGCAGTTAACAAGCATGGCGAGTTGACAAAAGCGGGTAGAAGGATGGCCGAGTTCCCCCTAGATCCTATGCAGTCAAAGATGATTGTTGCTTCCGATAAATACCAGTGTTCTGATGAAATCATCTCTATTGCTGCTATGCTATCCATTGGAAATTCTATCTTTTATCGTCCCAAGGATAAGCAAGTTCATGCAGACAACGCTCGCTTGAATTTTCACATGGGAAATGTCGGAGATCATATAGCCTTGCTCAAGGTCAGTGGGTTGTGTTTCTGAAGTGCTTTTTTCTGCTCTGGTGTTTTGCTTGATTATTCTTGATTCTACCAAGTAAAACAAAGTGCATAATCCTCTAGCTCTCAACTGTGCCTTTGGCAGCCTAAAAGCTGAAATATGTATCAAATTGTCGAGTCTCTTATCAAATCTGTCATCTGATTAACAGAAGAGTGGTTGTATGAGTTGTAACAGTAAGGTTTTTGTATTGAATTCGCTTTCTGTTCTCCCAAGTTTTCTTGTTAAACAAGTAGTAAGTCCATGGGAGGGTGAAAAGACATACCTATAAAGAAATTGGCATTTGTGCTTTTAGAATACAACAATCTACGTACCGCCAAAATGACTGAAATGAATTTTTGTTTAATTCGCTTCTCATAGGGAACTGCTTCAAACAAAATATCAGGAACAACACAATTTTTACGTATTTTCGACAGGTGGACAGAGTTAGGAATGCATGAACATAATAAATGCATATCTTATTGATCAAGTGCATTAATAATATGCGTTATTCGATTATTTGTTTATCTTGTTAATCAATTTAATAACACGTTGCACGTTTCTTTTTCTATTTCTCTTGCTTCAGTGATTTGGTGGTTCATTCTTTTTCGCATTGTTTTGTTATTTTGAATTGCATTTAGTTGTCAACAGGGACTGCTTTATTGTTTGGCCTTCGGAGAAATTTTTCTTTTTGAGTTAAGGATGAGGATATTTTGGTGATGCTCATTTGTCATCGCTATAATTGCCACATACCATTTCTTTATGAGGTTGATGTGATATTGGAATGCGGGGATGGAAATTGATACACACAGGAGAATATATAGGCTATGCAGTGAAATCATACATTTCAAAGTTTATGCGCCTGCAAGTTTAATTTTGCGATGTTTGTGGACATTTTTTCAGGTGTATAGTTCGTGGAAGGAAACCAATTATTCAACTCAATGGTGCTATGAAAATTATATTCAAGTAGGTTTGATATTCCATTTTTTCCTTTTAATATTATGCCATCTCTGTTTGGCCATTTACTTGCTTCAAAGAGATGGTCTGGTTGTTCTGTTATTTCTGGTTAGCTGTTCTGATTATGGGATCTGATGTTGCTGTTCAGCATTCACCACTCAGTAATGTGATACACTTGGTGAATTACTGACATAAGTTGATGGGTTTCAATCTTCTCTCTCACCCGTAGCCTGACAAATTTACTTATGATCAAAGAACTCCCGATTTCCTAAGAACTCTTGCTTGTATGTCTTTTTCCGGTTTAGTCAAGTCCAAATTGACTAGTAATTGATCACGGTCCAATTTTACTATCTCAACATGATGGTCCATTACCGATGGAAGTGAAGATTCATGAATCAGGAGCATATTCGCTTGTGTAATGTAGAATATTGAAAAATAATTTTGTAGCTGTTAATTAGCTAACTAGTCATCTACGGTATCTTAGAAAATGGTCAAGAGATCTCTTAATTTGTAAATTTTTTGGTATTACTATTTTTTGGGAGATTTGACAGCGTATCATTTTCCTTATTTGTAGATGTATTACCACCTTTAAATTAGGGTTGTACAGTGTGCTTTCTTTTCAGAGGAATACAATTTAATCTCCTCAATTTCCTCGAGGGATGTTTTTGAACTTTTTTTACTGTGATTATTGACTTGGAACCTTTCGGAGACATCTAGGTTTCTAACTTCTAACCCCCTGGCATGACACCTTGGTTGGGTTCAGTTCATATGTTGTAGCCTATGAACACATGATTCATTACTATGAATAGATGGAAATTGAGAATTACATGTGCTAGATGACTAATTAAGTTTTCTTTATCTTTCACATGTCACATCAAGAGGAGAAATTTTAAAGCTGACTGCTATCATTTTCATTGTTTTGTTTCATTAGTACAATACTGAACTTTGGCTCATTAAATGGTTATAATTTATATATTTCAGGTCAGGAGCATGAAGAGAGCTAGAGATATACGGGATCAACTGGAGGGGCTGCTTGAAAGGGTTGAGATTGAGTTGACCCCAAATCCCAATGATTTAGATTCTATAAAGAAAGCCATAACTTCCGGATTCTTCCCCCACTCAGCGAGGCTACAGAAGAATGGATCCTATAGAACTGTGAAACATCCGCAGACTGTTCAAATTCACCCTAGCTCAGGTTTAGCTCAGGTAGACTACTTATTTGTTTGAATATCCAAAGTTAATGTTGACTAGAATTTTTCTAGGCTAGATACACCGATTTTGTGAGAATATATTTGGCATAGCGATAGAAGAACCAGTCGTTGAGTAGTTTCTGAAATGCCAGCATCTTTTATTGACTAAGATATCTGAATCTTAGAAAATGTGAGTTTCGAAGGTTAGACTTGAAGATGCAGTGCAATTTCGTGGTAAGGTTTGACCAGGTGGTAGTGTTGCGATGGTGAAAGTCATTGAAGAAAAAAACAAATAATTTCCAGTTTGGAAGAGGGGGAGAAGAAAATGAAAGAAAAAAGAGAAGGAAAATCAAATTTTGGGGATGGAAAAATGGAAAAGAAAATATAAAAAAGGGAAACAGGGGTTAGGTGGCATGAATTAGGCATTATTGATGGTTTGATATTACTTTTAACTATCATTATTTTGTTTAGATAATTCAGGTTTTATTTTCTTTTAGTTTTCCTGGATGAAAAGGTTTTTATGATCAACAAGAAGATCAAGTGTATGGTAGTTTGTAGATAAAAATGTGAACAATAAGCTTGCTCCCAAAATTTTCGTAGTGATCGGATATTCCTTATGTTAAATTATACATAGGATGCTCCCACCCCTTGGAAAAATAATTTTTTCATTCATTATTTGTTAATTATGAAGTTATCCTTTCTCTGTTTATAATTTTATGAATGTGATAAGCAATAGTTTATTTACATTTAGATATGATAATATTGAAAAATATATAAGCTTGTATCGCATTCTTTGTTGTCCTTGGCAGGTGCAACCAAGATGGGTCATCTACCATGAACTAGTTTTGACAACAAAGGAGTATATGCGACAGGTAAGAATCTTCGGATACTTGCCCTTCTACGTAAGATCTGAACGGGGTATAACACTGCCAGCTTGCCATTATGGAACTTATGAAAGAATTATAAATATAGGTGACTGAACTAAAACCAGAGTGGCTCGTTGAAATAGCTCCTCATTATTATCAGTTGAAGGATGTTGAAGATGGTTAGCAATCTCTCCCTGTGTTTACATGTGGTATCCATGTGGTTTGATGTGCATATCATTATTTTAGTTAAGACTTTCTTTATATTTTTTTTTCAAAGCTGCCTATGTTTGTAATAGGGACCCAATGCTCATGAAAATGTGAGTTTTTACCGAAATGCTGTTAATCCATTTTTTTTTTAAGAAAAAAAACCATTAGATGCAGATTATACTTTACTAGGTTTGAAGCATCATATAATAATTACCTGGTCATTTCTCCTTTGCAGTCAATACATTGTGTCGGAACACCATCCATTTCTCAAGGGCTAGTATAGTGACTTGTTGATAGAACGGAATTTTTTTTGTCCTTGCATCTATCTTTGGGCTTCGTAAAATCTTGTCTATTCCAACGACTGTCACCCATTAGCGCTTAACAAGTAGACAAGGATAAAAGTTGCCTCTGCCAATCATTCTTTATATGTTTTTGTTAGGATACATGTCTTGGTGTTCTATTGATAATAATATCAAGTCGAGTCATATTCTATTCCACAAATCGATTATATCTTCTCAAGGTAGTCGCCTACTCACGAAACTGTCTTTGCAGTGGGGTCAAAGAAAATGCCTCGTGGTGAGGGCCTAGCATCGACAAATGGTTGATAATTTTAGTTGATCGTGTCAGGGTTGGATACGGGTGCATTGCAGCAAATAGCTGTGTTGAAGGTGGCTGGACATGTTTATGAATTGCCTGTGTGCCACTGGACCAAGTGCTTAGACTGTATATTTGACCAATGTATGTACCATTTTGTAGAGTTACACTTGTTTTCCAACTTTTAACTTTATTATTCTCTTTAAAAAAAGGTAGGATATTTTTTTTTATTAATAGAAATGATATTATATTGATTAATAAAATTAATTACAGGTGATATCCATATTCAAATAGATTAAAATAATATTAGATCCTAATTCCTATGCAAATATGAGACCGATAACGATCACAATCCTCTAATTTTATCATGAAACTTTGAATTTAATCTTGTTCTAACACTGTTCAATGAGTCTTCTTGATTTTCGAAGATCTTATTCCTCTCCATCCAAAAAATTTCGCCCCCTTTCAAATCTTGTTTGATATCTGTCTCGAATAAATCTCAAGTTGATATGGGAGACACAAGGGACGTCCTTGGCAGAAAGCTGAAAGGGTTTTTCTTATGACGGAATCGAGTTTCAGATTAATATCATTTAATAATGTAGAGACGCTTCGCTGCAAACGTCAGTAGTAATCATTATAAAAAAGAAAATGCTGAATATAACAGCTTCTATACCAGCACCAAGTTTTCTTTCATTGCATTTGAGTTTGCATACAGATGCCAAACACCTATTAAACCCAGAAATGGCGACATCATTCCAACATCAATTTCATTAGGAATTTGGATCTGCTTTGCTGATATTCCTCCATTTATCTTTGAGGCAGTACGGCCTTTCTGGAAGATACCAACTCCAAATTCCAATAAAAATAACCCTTGGAAGGTTTCTATGAGAAGATTAGGAGAGTGGTCCTACAAGCGCAAGTACTATCCCATGGAAAATGGCACCTACTTCAGAAACTATTGAATAAATAAGCATCAGTGATATGGCCTTGATATGTTCAAGATGAAAATGACTTCCCATGTTTCTTCCATTCCATACCTTATGAAGTATTTTGAAGCACAAACACTCTCATTTTCTTTGTCAGACATATCTTCTGCGTCAATAGATTTAATAGGTAATGAGCAATTTCATTGTTGTGATGATTCTGTTTTTGGACATAACCCACCCTTTTTGGATCTTATTTTCATAAATCTCACACCTATCACTTCTCTCCGGATCCTGTCCGGATAAATTTTCCTCCGGGAATTGATAAACCACCAGTGCGTCCATATGGTTTTGTCCTTGATCCTGGGGAGATTGGCAGTCTCGCGCCATCTTTTTCACTCCATGCTTAAGTTCATCAAAAAAGTGAGAATCTTTTCATTGGGTGATTCTATAGGTTTTCCCAGTGAGGTGAGACTGCACCAGAGTTTATTACTGAAGGCTCTGTCAGTTTGTCTTCCACATTTCTCTTGCTCTGAGAATTTTTACGCCCTTCTACGAAATTTATATGGATCACTTCATCATTTTCTTCCACACCTTCATCCAGTTCCATTTGAATCGTCTTGACAAGCTGTTTCTTTGATTATCTTGGGATCCCAAAGCAATAAAAGACTATCAAATCTTTTAATGCCAATTAAGTTTTTTCCTTGGCTTCCTCGCACTGTTTGATTGCTCGAGAATATGCACAAGATGGACAACGAAAACTCTCCATCGTGTCAGAGTTCATGGCAGAACTGCACGCCAATAGTTTTCCGCCGTCGTTACATTTCACGCAAAGATTTACCTCCCGCAAATCAGTTAGCAAAGGAATCTTGGCAATATGTGCATTGACAGATCAAGAGAGCATTTCTCCTTGTTGTAATATCAGTCCTTCCCTTCACTATACCCACTGTCACAAAAAGTATCAAAATCTTCTCCAGGTGCACCACAATTTGAGGTATTTATATTATTAGTTTCTCATCTGTATACATGTCTTGATTAGTCGTTTTGTGCTCCAGTATACCTTTACTTTCACCGGCAACTTCATCGATGCTATCAAAGTAAAACTTCATTATGACCAACAATCCCCTTTGATGGAGCACATTCATTATCTGTAGAAAGCCCATTTTTCCCCATGCATCCAACATAATATATTTTTTCTGAGGGGCAGGTATGTCCTTTACTATAGTGCTGAATTCCTGTGGATTCATCATGCTTATACTTTTTGGCCCCTTTTAAGCAGGTTTCACAACCATTCCGCATTGTCATCTCCTCATCACAGAATTTTCCTCCTGCATTTTTAGAAGTGTCACTTCCATTCCTCTTAGCCATTAGTAAGCGTTCAATGGGTAAATTTTTATGCAAAAAGCCATTTTCATGAGGCAGTGCAGGAGAATTCAATAAAGCATTAGCTGCACCAAATTGAGTATGTGCATGACTTCCTTCGTGTGCAGGCGCAATGCCACATTCACCATTATCGGTGGAGACTCCATGTTCAGGTGGATCGCCATCTGGAAAACCACTATGTTTTTTCAGGGATGCAACAACAGGATGACTTCCTCTAAGAATTGAAACTTTATGCTGTTCGAAAACCGGAAAAAATGGCAAGCAGCAACTGTAAAGTCAACGTCTTTATTATTATTCTCATGGCCTAAAATTGTGCACGAGTTCAATCTCTCTGTATCACCTGGTTTAATGTGAATTTAACCAAGCTAGCTCTTTTTTGCACTACAAAGGACTCAAGATTCCATTTCAACGTATTTGGTCCAGAAGATAACAGATTCGATGTGGATGTCTGTCAATAACCATGGAAATAATAAAATCAGTTAGCACCATTGGTTTTACACTAATTAATCAGAAAACGAGTCATCAAAAGTTTCATACATGAGTAAACTAAATATTAAAGTACCTCGTATGATATTTTTCAAAGGACATCTTCGCAATGTTCGGATGGGTTCAAATCAATTTTTGAACATGAAGTGGAAGATATAGGACTAGCACTTGCTTCCTTAAAAACAACATTCTCATTCTCGAAGACACAAATTCACTTGTATTTCTATTAATATCATCAGATAATTCTTGGGTCTTCTCAACCAAATCTACAAAAACATGAACATATTACTCATGACTCTGCCGACCAACCTATCGATTAACATATTACTCTTGACTCTCCCGACCAACCTATCGAAGCCATAAAAAACAATGTACATCAATAAATAGAAGGAAAAGTCATGTTTACCAAGTAAAAGAGATACATCAGCTTGACTGGAGCGAGCTAGTGTCCCCATGACCAGTATCCATGGCAAATGTGACGTACATGAAAGATGGAAATCCATGAAAGACCGTCTCAAAGCTTCAGAAACCATACACTGCTTGACTTGTTAGTCCTGTTATATCATAACTGGATTAGAGAAACGCAATCACACTTTTAGAGTTCAAAATTTGTTCACTAATTGAAACGTCAGATGATCAAACGTCGAGCATAAGACTAAACGCGGGAGAAGCGAACACAAAATGATCAAGAGCACAAAGATTACACAATTATCTTAGCTTCAAATCCAAGAGCAAATTCAAAAATCGATTCAAATTGATCTGATGACTGATAGACTCGTCACATTGTTAGATTGCACTCGTGTATCAAGTCTCAAGTAAACAAGTGCGTTTCGTATAGAAGAAAAAAAAATCTCCGACCTACGCTGCCGTAGCAGTTTACGGCAGAACATCGGCGCAGCCCTTCACTCTCCGACGAGCACCCACGCTGGACTTCCGCTTTGTCACATAGATCGGAATGGGTTATATATCTAAGATCGATTAATTTTATTGTTATTATTCAAATCAAGAGAATACTGCCATGCTAATGTTTGGTTTTATTTTATAATAATTATTATCATATTTATGATCTACTTTTTTCTGAAATAATAATATTAAAATTTCGTGTTGGTGTAATTATCTTTATCTACGTATATAAAGTACTATTATTTAAAAAAAATACTAAAAAATAATTTGGTATATTATTAATTAGATGAAATAAATATTTTAGAAAATTAGAAGGAAAAAAAAATAAAATATCCATGGTCGTTTATCTATATCGTGATCTTCCTTGATAATATATAAGGGGTATTCTAGAATTAACACAAAAAATAGTAATAAAGCAAAATAATTACTATGTCGTGATCTTCCATGATATATTCCATGATAAATAAATGAACGACGATGTAAAAACTCAAACATGGTAATAATAAAACTCGAAGTGAATAGCTTATTTGACACTCGGCTTGAAATTACAAAAATCAAAATCATCGTCGCAGGCATCGAGATAAAGCACAAATACTATATTAAACGCAAATACTATAAAGATGTAAGAGAGATTGTATTGAAACTATCAGAACATGATAAAGGAGAGACTAAAGTCTTTTGGTGGACAATACAAGTTGCAAAATTCAAACATGACAAGTATCGAAGTTCCTAACTTTTAGTGCTCGAGCGGGGTCCCAACCCCATGTAATTTGTCACCAGCCCCATGATACCAAACCTGGTGTCCACAAAAATAAATTGGTTAAAGATGTCAGGCTTAAAAATGACATTTATATTCATCAAACAAAGCAGCAGATCAAATATGTATTGCACCAAAGGTAATATAGATCAGATGCAACATTTTTCTTCACTATTTCTGACAAAGCAGCAGATCACCTCCTCCTTCATATTTTGCATACCATTAAACTGGCACAGCATATATTCTGACAAAGTCTTACTCAGCTTCAATCCCGTCTACTTGAAGGTTTCCCTCCATATTCAAACCTCTTCTTGACTTCATTTGTCAATTTAGACCATGTTTCAAAGTCCGTAACCATAGCATATTCCCGAGATAAATTTTTCTGTTATTAATCGATGCAAAGACTTGGAACTAAATGTAAAATCTTGGTGTAGCACAACAACGATAGAAATCTTTTGTACTACCTCTATAGTCCTTGTGTTAGTTACAATACTATCACACATCTGTTATTCAACTTTATATCCTGACATAAACTCCTCCTTTCTGTTAAATGCACCATAATACTTCTCTTGAGACACCATTCTACGTATTTTCTAAATAAACACCACATGTAACACTTAATTTCCTTCTCTGCATCTTTCTGTCATCATTCTTACGATGTAACTATCTTTTAGAGTAGATCTTCATGACATAAAGCTGGACAGAGGGTATACTATAGCAAAATAACATTGAAGAACTCATCTATCAATTATATATATAGAAAAATTATAGTCGATAAAAGATTAACAATTACTGGTATCTGTCTCATTGTTAATTACACTTTTTTTCTACAATAATGTTCTCATAATCTGTGGCTTTTATTTAAAAGCAGACTCCTACATGGTACCAAAAGTGCCTGAAAATATTCCAAGTGAACAAATCTCTTTACCAAAAGTTTCTTTTAACCATCTCATAAATTTGCGCACAGATGTGCTAAGTGGCCAAAAGACATCACTCTGCTCATGTTTTCTCGCTCATAATAATATTTGACACAAATTATAGGAGAAAATGACTACTACTGAGATTGCACAAGATGAAGGACAGGAAGAGTGATAAAGCTAACACTTGCTGGTTATAGAAAGTTAGCCGTGAACAGAAACGAAACAATTGCCACCATCTACTAATGACATTAGTTTAGGATTATGACTTTAACAAAGAAAATGCTCCCATGAGTCCCACTATATATTTTCCAATCAGTTTTTCCCTATTAAATTTGTGTAATTTGTTTGTTAATTTGTGAGTGACATTTCACCAGCCCCTCTTTAAATGATTCTAACAAAAAACATAAAGCTATATCAAGAAGACTATAAGCCATTAAGTTCACACGACAATATACTAAATCACAATAGTGCACAAAATTTTATTCAGTGGATCACTTCTACCTCCCTTTAAACAGGGGCGGACAGCATGGGCGGACATGGGTGACATTGTCCGCATCAAATGAAAAACCTTTTTCATGTGTAATTTTTCCCAAATACTAATTCTATTATTAATCCTCATCTGATCACATCACCTCAACTGATATCCTGGTCCAGAGCCAGGCCTAAATACCTTCAAATTACACCAACCTCCACCTAAACACTAATGATTATGTTTATCTGTGTTACCAATTGCAAAACACATGGTGTTCACATTCTTTTATTTCTCTCTTAACTACTAGGCACTTTCTCTGAGAAACATATAATTCCTATTTTTCAATGACTTTTCTATGTAAAAAGGCGAACACATATTAAGAACCCCATATCCCCAAAAAACAAAGACAGTTGAAGCTTTAGTACAGAATGGGTACAAGTAGAAATAATCAGCGTAAAAACTACTTACATCATGGCCATGGAGATTTGCTTGAGATCATTCTCCATATTTCTCATGTTAGCGAGCGATTGAGCGCAGAATATAATAGCGAGCCACGAACAAACCTTGTACTGTGGCAAACCAAACGGAAAACGTTTAATTAATCAACACCTAACTCTAACCCTTCTTCATCGGACAAATTCAAACTGCATAAAAAGTTATATTATCTAATCTATCAACTACAGTGGTGAATCGAGTCGAAAATATAGATCGAACATAGTTAGGGAGAGAGAGAAAATGGACCCGAAACATTGCACCAAGTACGCCGAAAATGACGGCGATAAACCCAGAGTAATCGACTGGAAGGTCCTGTGGAGCCACTAGTTGCGGCTTGTACGGTCGCGCCGCCGATGGTTGCCGAGGATCGTTCGATTGCGAGGCCATCTCTCTCGTATCTTTTCCTCTCCCTCGATCAGAGAGCATTAATAATATTGGAGGGATGTTTGGACCTTTTCGCGTGGTTAAGAGTATTTGTCTCTTTTACTATTAACTAGCAATTTTACTATTAACTAGCAAGTAACACTTACGTTGTTGCACGTGATGAATAAACGTTGTAACGAGTAAGTGAATATAAAATATTTATATTGAATGAACTCGAAAGAACCATTTTCTATTGAAAATTCATAATATAAAAAGGCATTATCAAATTTTTTCTTATTTAATTTTCAGTTTTTGGGTCATCTCTGTGTGACTGTTTTGTCTAAGTTTTCTCATCATTTTAATGAAATCATCTATTTTTTCATTATCTTGAATTTCTATGGTTTCTCCTTTGAAACATGATGAATTTTGTTTTTTTTCTGTGGTTTTGTCATTTCCTTAGTGTTTGTTGTCTTCTTATTTCCATGTTGTACTTGTTTTGCCCTTTTCTTTGCTTTCGTTCTTTTCTTATCTTCATTTTGTATTTCATTGATGTTTCAATTCTTTGTTTTTTTATAAATATTTCTCTTGAGTTGTGGTTTCTCAAATCTATCCACAATTATTGTTTTTATTCTTTCATATAAGTAACTTTTGTTACACTTTAAAAGCTGCTCAAATTGTTGAATAACATTTGAAAAAATCAAGCCATGTACCATAGTATCATGCAATACCATATTCATATTGTTAGTACATAACTGATGGTCCGAAAAGAATGTTATTATTTGTTTTAAAGAAATATAGCATTTGAAAAGTAATCACTTGTGCATTTATGAAAATTAACTTTCGAATAGTCTTTGAGTTACGTCTTGTTGAAATTTGATATATTTGTCGAATAATAAATACTTTGACTACTATATTTTGTTGATAATGTTTTGCCTTTTTCTTTACTTTTGTTCTTTTTTTATCTTCATTTTGTATTTCATTGATGTTTCAGTTCTTTGTTTTCTTGTCAATATTTCTCTTGAGTTGTGGTTTCTCAAATCCATCCACAATTATTGTTGTTATTCTTTCATATAAGTAACTTTTGTTACACTTTAAAAGCTGCTCAAATTGTTGAATAACATTTGAAAAAATCAAGTCATGTACCATAGTTTCCTGCAATACCATATTCATATTGTTAGTACATAACTGATTGTCCGAAAAGAATGCTATTATTTGTTTTAAAGAAATATAGCATTTGAAAAGTAATCACTTGTGCATTTATGAAAGTTAACTTTCGAATAGTCTTTGAGTTACGTCTTGTTGAAATTTGATATATTTGTCGAATAATAAATACTTTGACTACTATATTTTTTAGATAATGTTGGAACATATCAATCAGCATCACATCAAAATTTGTCATTGTTAGTATGTCTTTACAACGGACGTGTAAAACTTTTCTTTGGCTAGTGAAGTGAGTGCATGGTCTGCCGTATATGATTGAATCTTATTTAAAATTGTTAATAATCATTGTGACAAATGATATTAACCATTGGCTTTGAAGTAATTTCCATTTATTTCATTGATATTAGTTATTTTTCTCTTAAGCTACCCTAATTATTATCTTCGTTAGACTAATTATGTGATATATAATTAAATATATAATAGTTGTTTATTAATTACACGACTTATGATAATTGAATATGTTTTGATCTGTTCATGAATATTTGAATATAGTGAAATCTTTATAATAATCTATTTAGCACTGGAAATATTTATATGTATTAAATTAAAACACTTGGTGTAATCATGAAGATGAAAAACGATTTTATCTGTTAAATTTCGTTGTTGTTAATTTTTAAAATAATAATACTATTAAATTTGTAATGCCTGAGATTTAATTACTGTAATCAGAAGTGGATTAATTATCAATATTGAGACTGTAGGAGCTCAAGTGGAGAAGTCGGGCGTCGGTGCAATACAAGCCAAGATGTTGGACAGAACATCTGGCGCCCGAGTGGTATAAGATGACCGCCCGAGCGCCAATGCATCACAAAAGAAGAATTCAGACAGAACGTCTGGCGCCCGAGCGGCTGAAAGTTACCGCCCGAGCGCCAGAGTAGTACAAGTTGAACACTCGGGCAGAAGGTTCCGCGCCCGAGCGGTAAATTATGGTCGCCCGAGCGCCAGTGTTGAACAACTTGATTTTCAGGCAGAGTGGTCCGCGCCCGAGCGGTGA
>NC_133308.1:1379681-1462026 GCF_012295235.1 Primulina huaijiensis | reverse complement strand
AAGGACTTAAAAGTCAATTCAATTATATATTTTTGAATTAATATTAATAATTAATTAAAATCTATTAATTAATGAAATACTTAAAAGACAAATCACAATTCTAAAAACATTGCCTCTTTTATATAGGTAATAACTTTAATAATTAATTAAAATCTATAAATTAATGAAAGACTTAAAAAGTTAAATCACAATTCTAAAAACATTGATTTTTTTATATTGGTAATAAATTATATAGGTAATAGATATTTATGTATAATAGATAGGTAATAAAAATCAATAGATTATATATTTTTCAAATTAAATTCCATTAATATATAGGTAATAGAAAAAATAAATTATATATGTAATAGAAATAAATAGATTATATATTCTTGAATTAATATTAATAATTAATTAATTCTATAAATTAATAATGAAGGACTTAAAAGTTAATTCACAATTCTAAAAAGATTGACTCTTTTATATAGGTAATAGATAATTCTATAAATTAATAATGAAGGACTTAAAAAGTCAATTCACAATTCTAAAAAGATTGACTATTTTATATAGGTAAAAGATATATAGGTAATAGAAATAAATAGATTATATATTCTTGAATTAATATTAATAATTAATTAATTCTATAAATTAATAATGAAGGACTTAAAAGTCAATTCACAATTCTAAAAAGATTGGCTCTTTTATATAGGTAATAGAGTAATAGATAAATAAATAATTCAAAATTTTTATTTTCTTGTCTCCTCGCTCAACTTCTCTTCACGCATCCAACGACAATCGAATCTGGTTTTTGAAATATATCGATTTTCTTGATTGTTTCCCTATTTTTTTCGTGTTTGAAGTTGGAGTTTATGTTCTTTTATACATTTTTGACGTATCGATGTTGGTTTTCTGAAAAGTATCATATTTATGTTGAATCTGGTTTTTGAAAAATAATTTTGAGGGGTGTTTTTCTTAAAAATTCTTACGCGGTTAGAAATAATAAACTCAACACAATTTAATTAAAACACACGATTGAGAATTACCGGCTCTGATACCATTGTTGGATCATCGTGTTCTCGCACCCAAGACGCAACGGAAATTTAAAATTTTTATTCTTGGGCGTCGTGTGTTTACAAACATTCATAGAGCGTTTAGAATTTTTTCTTTGCGTTCTTAATGCTGGACTCCAAACTATTCCGGTGTTTAGATGGATATAGTCCTTTTTGTAAATCCCTACGAACGACTCTTCTAAATTGATCGCCTAATTGGGTCCACGATCAGAAAATAAATTCCTTGTTTGGATTGCACTAGTAATTCCAAACAATTTAGGAGACTGTAGTCTCCGAATTTCCAAAATCCGAAGACGTTGCAGCGACAGCGGCGCAACGTGGAAGAACAAAAGACGATCGAATTATTTTCCCTCAACAAGGGTGATGGCCGAATTTTGCAACAAGAATTGGAGAGGATTTGAGTGAATTGTATGCAATTTTTCATCACTGGATAATGAGCCCTAATGTTGTATATATATAGTGAGACTTTTAATCTAATTAGGAGGCACTCTCCTATAAAGACTATGCATATATCATTATATTAAAACCCACATATAATTAATATATAATGTATTTATTAACTTTTAATAATACATGATATAAAAATATTATATACACATATTTTATATCACCTTATAAAATATATACGTGTATATGTATATTAAATTAAATAATTATTATTTAATTTATAAATTAAATCTTTGGTTAATTTAATTCTAGACTCCACTAGAACTTTTATGGGAATTTGTACATGTTAGTAGTCACCATACGAGCACCAACATTTAATTGGTAAATTCCAAATTCACTAAATAAATGATTCCGAACTCATTATAACCTCGATCGACGATCCGAGAGCGCCGATGTACCAATGATACAAGTCTTGTTCATATAATAAAAATCGAAAATTTCGAAGGTCAAAATTTTCACTTACCATATTGGGCAGATGCCAGTTTTAGTGACTCAAAACAAGGCAGTTTCACTCTCCTTCCTTATTTAACAATCATGCTAACTTCCATTTCTTTCATCCTATGTAATCAGCTCATAAACTATTTTATAAGCTTCCGGTTTGATCTCCATCAAACTATAGTCGCCAAATTCCAACTCCTTGAAATTTGACTATCTCAACGGGAACACAAACTCCGATACTTGACCATCAATGGTTCAAAGATATAACTCGTCGTGGGTTAACATCTTCATGTGATTCATAATAACATTTATTCTTGTTTGAGTTTACCCTAGTTGACCTCATTTTTTACATCAATTCCTTGATCAAGAATGTTAGAACTCATTTTTGATTGCACCCATCAGATCATGGTAAGAGCGTCTAGTAGCGTCGTCCCATGATCCCCTAGGTATCATTGATAGTGCCTGCAAGAACCTTTAGTCATGATTAGCGTACAGTACGGTCCCTTCAACACTTATATCACAGTCGAATCTGCAACCATTGGTGTATCGAGAGTTGCATATGAATTCGACAACGATGCGATTTATCTTTGAGTACTAATAGTATCATGGTATGTACAACTAAGAAAATACCTTTTTCCTAAAGCACATTTCTTGCTCTGGCTAGAGACTCATTACACTATTAACTAATCAGATCACATAGGATATCTTAACCCGTAGGCGAACGATGAATCCCCGACTAAAATGCATTTGCTCCTACGTATTTTGAAACTACATCCAACCTCGCCACCTGATGACCTTCGATGGAGTCGATAAACGGATCAAATTTCATGCTAGTACGTATAGCCCCTACATTGTCCCGGGTCAAAGGACTAATGATGTACAACCATAACTGCGGGCTATTCCACTCGATAAGTGAGAACCACTTGGACAGTCCGAGGGAGGTTGTTCAATGCATCATCATATGATCACACATCCGTGTGAATGGACATCTCCATGCCCTTGTCAATGAAACATGTCGTTTACATCACAAATGATATATCGAGCTCGAGCGATCTTTATCCTTGTTTTAGGCTGGTGATTCGACTAAGAACCTGTTTAGAATATACGG
This sequence comes from Primulina huaijiensis, assembly GCF_012295235.1. NCBI lineage: Eukaryota > Viridiplantae > Streptophyta > Magnoliopsida > Lamiales > Gesneriaceae > Primulina > Primulina huaijiensis. The sequence continues at coordinate 1,458,984 of NC_133308.1, read as the reverse complement.
TAAACTTCCTAATGAGTTCCATGATCTTACGTTACGACGCAGACCTCATGATACTTATTGTATATCCAAGGACTTTATCTATGCAGCCTGCATGGGTATACAGATAAAGTATAATGCTATAATCAAATAAAATCGTAAAATATTATTAAAATTAAGATTGTTTTACATTTGAATCAATAAAAGGCCTAGCCACATGTTGGCTTGCCGGACACCTACTCTAACAACTAGATATTTTAGAGAAGGAAAAAAAAACATTAAAAATATACAACATACTTTACGTATGTTATGCTCTTGCTTATTACACCTCTAACACTTTGTCACACGATGTTCAACTTGAAAAAAAATCCTAATAATTATTCTACGCTCTAGTTGACTATGCATTATAGGAGCACCGGTTGATTCACTTTCGTCATTATAATACATGTAAGACACCTATGTAACTTTCCCAATACATTTGAATCTTAAAATATTTATCACAAAACTATACAACGACAATGAATTCGATTCTATACAAGCACAAGAATGTAACATCTTTTGTTTTCTCAGGAGCTTTATAGAAGCAAACTGTTACCATCTTACATAGATATGGTAAGTGAAATGCATGGTCCACGCTAAGAAAATATTGAATCCATAACTCACGACGAGACATATTTCATATTGTATATATTTTTCAAAGTAATTAAATAAATTAACGATCAGTTCATCATTGATCTGTAAAGAAGAAAATGTACATATTAGTCTACAACGTTGTGTTATTGGTGAATGGTTGGGGAAGCTGTAGTGTTAGATAAAGTTAGAAACTTTGTTTTTACGAAAAATGATATTTGTCGATAATTTATGATTTAGATAAATTTGGAGATATATGGTTAAAGAAAAGTTGTTTTAAAAGGGTAAAAAATAAATGAATTAAAATGAGGAGGTCATATTTCAAATCAGGAGTCAATATACTTGTCTTTGGAAACAAGATCGGAAATGAAATTGATCATCTTATGCCTTACATAACACAGTATTACCATATTTTATGTCAACGGCATACAAATGCTCCAAGAGGAATGATGATTTGTATTTCTTCAATCTCATGTTACTTTATTTAATTTTTTGATTCAAAAACTTTTGTTTAGAACTGTATGAACGAATTCTTTGCCTCCACTTAACTTCTTTTTGGAGAGTAATGTATCAACAGGACATGCATTTATAGCTCTTGGGAAACTATTTTCTAGGTAACAGTTGTGAGTCATATGGTCAATGCTTGCAACTCCATGAGGTGTTACAATAGATAGACTAGCAGCAGCCCATTACCGAGGATAGCAATGATAGTGGTGACTATGGTGGAATACCTGTTTTTACCTTCTGGTCAATTGCTCTGTTTGGTATGTGTATTTTTGAAACTTTAATTCTCATTCAGTTTTTATGTCTACTTATTGTATCAGGACACCGATACTTGCCTGAAACTTATTCTGATAATCTTTGGTCGATTTAGTCGAACAAACTGTGTGTATTAGTAATTCTCATAACTCAGTGTGTCTCATTTTGATTGAGCATGCCTCTCTCCTAGCTCTAGGGCACCCATTCATCTTAGTATGTGTTGAGTTGGAGGACTTTACTCGGTACTGACCTTCAAATTGAATGGCAATTCTCGGTGATTTTTAAACAGCTATGAGTATCCGATGTGTAACTTGAATTCATTACTAATGGACAGAAAACTTCCTTTGATATAAAAATATAAACCATTTCTCTACTGTCGAACCTTTTACAAGGTGGAAGGTAGGTAGTTAATGGTTCAGCTAAGAATTCACAGCATTGACACCTTGATAATCTGTTGGTACATGCTGGAACACTCTTTTTGCTCCTGTTAGATCGATTTGCGAAAAATATGTAAATCGAGGAACAAACTATCACTGGATTCCTATAGATGGTTTCCATTTTCTGGCATATGATGGGTTTAGTGATCTAAAAAGCGGGAGGCGGGTGGCGATACACCGTTAAACGCTTAGGCGTTTTTTTTTACTTAAATATCTAATTATTCTTGTTCATCTCCAATAATTCTTCAATATCGGATTCAAACTCAAAATCAATTACATATCCTCCTCGATATCCGATATAAATTGATTGAAAAATATATCGAAAAATAATTTTTTTTAAAAAAAAATAAAAAAATTCTATATATTACGTTATGCGATCGCATAGAGAGATCTAAAAATTTGGGGTGGTGACGATCGTCCAATGCTTAACCGGTGGTTTTTAGAACACCGTGAGTAAATTTACGCACTGAGGGATGAGATTTGATTTGTGTCTTGGAATTTTCGGATGGAATTGAGTCTGATTACAAAGGATTTGATGTAAAATTGAATTGTTTTCTTGTGGTATCATTTTATTTCTGACTTCGATGTTTTGATGACTTTTAAGATTGAGTGTCAGTTTAGTAGTAACCTTTTGATTGATAAAATCGTTTTACTCAGTCGAGACTAGAATGACTGTTGATATTGAAATTATATTTAAAATTTGTAAAAGAAAAGTTCATAATCATTTTTTAAAATATTTACAAAAAAACATTTATGTAGCTGATTAACTCGCAAACTAAGAACAACATTGTGATTTTCTTCGGGGCTATTCATTTGGGATTGTAAAGCATACCGACAAAATGAAATTAGTATATAATATATTTGAATCTTTGTCTATTTTTGCAATCATTTTGACCTTTGACTATTGTTTTAAGGGAAAAAAAAAAGATACTTTTTTCTTTTTACTAAACTAACCTTCTTAAATAAATTTATCTTGTTTTCTTAATACTATAAAATATTCTTAATCTTTGAATGATTAAATAGTAATAGGAATAAACTCAAAATATTTTCATGTTTATAGTTTTGTAATTCTAGATTTATATCGAGTCATGGACAACCTGGGTTTCTTGATGTGTTTTTATATGATTTTCCTAAAATAGGCTTACATAATTAATCAACATAAATATTTGGATTTCTTACCTCAATTTTCCAATTCATCTAATTAATATACCAAATGATACCGTCCAAAAAAAAAAAAACAAATGATATTTAAACTTTTAACAAAAGTATAATAGTACGTTAAATATTTTTATATTGTATTAATTATTATGAAAAAAATAAAACAAAATTGCAATACACTTTATAAAAATAAAATTTTACTTTATATTAAATTTAATACCAAAATTGCTAGTATTATCTAACAAGATATATNATCAACAAAAAATCATCTGTATGAGCACACATCTATACTATATTATTAAGTTTGAGGCACTTAGAGTAACTAACTTTTGGTGTCATGGTCTGTTTTAATAATTTTACATATTAATTAAATGTTAAAATTTTAATGCAAGTTACATGTAGTTCAATGGATAAAGTCTTTTTCATGTATTAAGTTATATGTGGCGCCCCAAACCCCGTCACGTAATCATACAACATGTGACGTCATATGCATAAAAATTTACTTTTCAACGACATAATAATATAATGCATATACGACAAAATAGTGCAATCACCACACTATCTACGTCAATGCAGCAGAAACAGTATAATAAATACACACATACAACTCAAGTAAGACAATAAATTATACTGTCTCTATCTACTATCAACTACAGGACTGTTTGACCAGACACACCTAGTCCTTCACCACTATCCTGTCTCACAGCAGAGTCATGTAACATGTCCAACAGAAACAGTCCCCAAAGGATGAGCATACACAACAATCATCATCGTAATACATAACAATTATATTATCAACAATATAAAATATAACTGGAATGATAACAAAAATACTTCATTCGCTGTCTCTGGACAATCAAACCACCAACGATATCAACGTCATCACTTCCATACTACTGCAACAACAACATCGACGATACGTCGCACCCCAACACCGCCGACAGCAATATCGCCGAACGAATAACCTCAACGATACGTCGCACCCCTACCCCGACGACAACAATATCGTTGAACGAATAACATCAACGATACGTCGCACCCCACCACCGGCGACAGCAATATCGTCGAACGAACAACATCAACGAGACGTCTCCCAACAAACGACAGCCAACAATATCAACGATAATAAACAACAATATATATAATATCAAATCACCCAATACCAGTGATTTATTATCGTTCAACGCAATAATATTCATCAATACTAAACAATAACAACATATGCTCGTACGTCAATACGTACCTGATAATCGAGTATATATATAATATGGCTATTTCTTTGATCCTGAGGCTTGTGTTGTATCTAAATAATTCAAGTAAAATTATCAGATCATTGTCACCGTATCAACACAATCATAACAGTCTCAATATATAACATCAAATAACCCAATAACACTAATTTAACAAAATATAAAACTCGATTATAAATTCTTATCTTTCAACAATTTAATATTCTGGTGTATATAATTCACAATACTATCATCAAATACACCCAAATAAATTAACTTCAAATAATATGCTATTTTACAACATCCGTCAAATTACGAAAACTTTATATCAACGTGTAGCCTATTCTTCGTAAACTCCTAATATACAATCAGAATTAATAACAACTAACAAACCACTTTCCAATCTCAATCCAACGATTAAAAATCTCTAATTATAATAAATTAGGAATAATTCAAAATAACATCACTATAATCTTCTCTACTTCGTTAAAATCATACACTATTCAACTATCTTCAATTTCAGTATGATTTAACAATTTATCGGATTTATTCCAGAAATCGACGAATTTCAAACATCACCGAAACTATAAAATTTATACCTCAAATCGAAGATTTCGTGTCAACGATCCCAAAACTGAAGTCAGTTCGTCGATTGGATAAATCGATAAATCGCAAGATCGAAAAGAAAAATCAAAACCCTTTCTTATCTTCTTATCTTACCTCTCGTTTTCTCACGGTAAGAATGAAGATTCATTCATTCTTTCACGTAATTCCATTTTTATCTTTTTTTATTTATTAATATTATATTATATTTATTAAATATAATATTTAATATTTTAACATCGGTATATCTCTTTGGACCAGTCAAACGATCAAAGTTTCCAAAGCTCAAAACATGAAACTTCTATATCTTTGAGTTTTCTACGATATATCCAAATTTCAAATCATTTGGACTTCATATGACCAACATATGTCATATTTCATTTTTCAAAAATCGTTAATTATTTAATAATATCACATTATTAAATCAATAATTTGTGAAATTTACCTCAGACATTACATTATAAGTTAAATTCTTATTGGAATCATTTTTATATTTTTTTTCTATTTATTTTTTAATTTAGATGTCAAAAGTAAAGCGTAGCTTTTCACTATTTCTTATAATTATATTTTGATCTTCATTTAAATATAAATCAAATGAATTATAAAAAAAAATATTATACAAACACCTCTCACTATTTCTTATAATTATATTTTGATCTTCATTTAAATATAAATCAAATAAATTATAAAAAAAATATTATACATACACGCAACAAGTTGGTCGTGCTCTACTTGAAAACGGGAACGGTGCATGTAGCAAGACTTTGTTTTGATTTGGTTAATGGAAACGAACTTGTAATCAACACCTATTCCCTTCACGAATCTGCGTTCTGCCACCCTCCTTTCTCCGAACGCCCTATTTCACACACACGAAGCACAGAGAAACACTCTCGAATTCGTATAACAATGGTGGGCGAAGAGAAGCGGCATCAGATGATGCAAAACCTGTTCGGTGACCAGTCAGAAGAAGAGGAAGAAGAGGAGGAGATCGAATCCGAGCACGAATCTAATCGACAGCCTGATTATGTTTCCGTGAGGATTTTATTGTATTTTTTTTGTCCAATTTACTCAATTGTTTTCTTTTCTTTCCTGTTAAACTGGAAAAAAGTTTCAAATTTAAAATAATTAAAACGCGAAAGTGTCTTTGGCTGAATTACTCTATTTTACTGAAATTGATTTGTCAATGCTATTATGGGATGCGAGAATCGGCCTTCCTCGTGTATGGGGGTCTGAAAGTTTAAACCTAATTCCCTATTTATTTACGGCGAACCGTTACCTGGATGCCGACTACTGTCTGCTTGTTGCCGCACAGGGTGGGCCTAACAGTGGAAGGTAGGGCAGTAGACCTGTATGGTAAAACTCAAGGCGTAAATCATGAAAACACAAGTTTTTCCTGCAAAAGTTTTTTGATTTTATGATAAAAATTGCATATTGTAGCCTAGTTTTGCCTTTCATTATTATTTTAGTTCTGGCCCTGCTTGCAAGAGTGTCCATTTTTTGGTGTGGAATGATTCTGGTCATTATTCTTTTCGAAAATCCACTTGCAAACATTTATGTAACTTTTTCTGCATCTTTTAGATCAGCTGTTGATTCAAAAGATATTAGTTTTGGATGTACATGTATGAGATTAAGCATGTACGATTTGTAATGTTATGGTCGAATTTCAGGTGAGTTTTTCTAACATATACATTGAGGATGCTATTCATGCAAGAATCTAAGTTATATTTTTGCTAATCAAATTCAATCTACAGTTTCCTTTTTTACCATCTCCAAAATTCTGCTCCCACTCTGTCCATGTCCTGATTAAACCTTATGCAAATCTGTTACAACTCAATATAAGAAATCGTACATACATAGTTATCTTTATTTTACTCTCTGTTGGTCTGTGTTAACTGAGATTTCCTTGAATCTAGAATTTCTTTAACATTTTTAATCCATAAATTGATGACACAAAAGTATGTTGCTATTTCCCATGTGTATGAGTTTTCTAATCTGACTGCCTTGGAAGATGTGTAAATAATTGAACTTCAATGTTTGTTCTTTTTAAAAATTATTGTAGTAAATGTTTGGGGCCATTATTAAAGAACTCTCGAAGAAGATCTCAGAATTCTGTCTGGTTCATAATTGATTAATATAATTTATGAAATATAATATTATTAATCAATTTCTATTTCACAGTATATCATATTACTTTAATAGTCACAACATAACTTATTGTTTGATAATTCTATCATACATAGCACACAACCATATACCATTACTTGTAATGGTCAAAAGGTAAAATTATAATTCATCTTGTACTTGTAATTTTAATCCAAATCCGAATTTGTCAAATCAAACATATTATTCCATCAGTTATTATTTCATTTCCAATCTAGTTATTTCAATAGTCCCAGAATAATTTATTCGTATATAGTCGTATCTCTTGAACCGAATGCAACATATTGTGATATTAGTTTAATTTTTAGGATGAAGTAGACGGAATACCTAAAGGCGGAGGTGAAGGCCAGGGGGAGGCAGAAATTGAGAGTGAGGGTGAACCTCAAGATCTTGATCGTTTACATACAGAGAGTGAGGGTGAGAGAGACCAGAGCTCTCAAGAAGTTGAACTAGGCAATCAAAAGGAAGAAAGTGAAGATCGGTATTCGGAGAGCGATGAAAAGGAGCAATATGGCCAACGAGGTGTAACAAGCAGAAGACGTGATGCAGTTGATAGTGGATCAGAAAGATCTGCAGAGAATCATTTTGCTGCTAATGAGGACGATGAAGAGAATATGGCCCAGAGTCCCAGGTCTCTTACTCATTGTCTACAAGCTCACTACTTTACAAATTTTTGTCGTTTATTATTTGGTTTTCCCTTCTGCATAAACTGGATTATAAACAATGCATTTCCTCTCACATGCTTTGAATGTTTCGAAACTGAGTTATTGTATCATTTCTTCAGTGCGATATTTTATATGGATGTATTCAAGGGTCTGAATTTAATGGCTTGGTGCAGATCACTTGGTGACGAGAAAAGTGATCAATTTTTACACTCTGCACCAGAGATACGTGATGTTTTTGGGGACTCTGAAGACGAAGAACAAGCAGAATATGAAGTTCGGAATCAGATTGAAGAAGGAAATGTTAGTACGAGAACTCATTTTGAAACTGTATTCTTTGTTCATATATAAAGAGGCACTTTAATTATAAATAATATACAGATGAAATGATTCATGCACTTTCCCTTGATATAGCTATCACCTGTGGACGAAGAGGAAAATTATGAGGGAGAGCTTAGGCCGGAGGATATGATACCTGATGAAGATGCACCATATGATTCTGAAGAGGATCATACCGATGCTAAACCTAAGGAAAAACCGGTTGGCCCCCCACTGGAGTTGGAGATTCCTCTACGCCATCCTCCAGCAGAATCAGACAAGGTTTACTTATAGTTTTCTTTCCACTGGAAGCTGCTACAGTTTGGAATGAACGAAATTATTTTTAGAAATCATGATTGGGATCTAATATTATTGAAGTTACACTTACGGAGTCCAGTATTTCTGTCTATCCTCATTACCAGTTGGTTTATATATTGATAGTTCGAATCATTTCATGGGGCATCTACTTCTTCAAGAAGAACCAAGACATTTTGTTGAATTTGTGTTGAAAAAGATGTGATGAGTCATATAGATTCTTCTGAAGCATTTACTTGAGCTATTGGATTCAATCAGCGTGTAAATTATTCAATTTGTGCATTCTGTCATAACTTAGGCTGGATGTGTCCTTGAAATTATGTAGAACTTAACGAAGACATTGATGTAACCGAAATGACATATCGAGAACTGTGGAACTTTTGATACTAGTATGAAGGTAGGAAAGATAAATCACATTGGACTTTTGCTTAGAGTAACGGATATCATGTAAGAAGACAATATCAAAGCGGGGGTCAGTTGTTTGTCTATTTTGAAGGCACCACTTTTCCTATGACAACTGTTAACAATCCATCATACTCACTTTAATTTCAGCACTCTATGATTTATGTCAAGTCCTCGAGATATGATCTGCTTAAAGTTGGCTTTTCTCCGGGTCTTCCCAATAATGAAGAACCTAAACTTGTTCACATTGCCCCCATGCAAACCCAAACTATATTGTTTAGTTTTCAATTAAATATAGTGTCTCTTTTCATTAGAAATTGGATAGCATTCTCATACAAAATTTATGGTTAGGTTGGTTTCACTTTGATTTTTATTTCTGTAATTACTGATCTGGAGGTGATGTTGGTTCTAGTTTACCTGGACAATTTAGTAATAAACTCTAGGTATTAAATACATAGTTGCAGAAATAGTAATGACGATTCTACTATTGCAGATGAATATGATCAAAGTCTCAAATATTATGGGCATAGATTATAAACCTTTTGATCCCAAAACATTTGTTGAAGAAGATTTTTACGAGACTGATGATTCAGGATCGAGAAAGAGGATACGTTTGGAAAATAATGTTGTTCGTTGGAGGAAGTTCAAAAAACCTGATGGCTCCTTATCTGTAAGTAAATCCTTCAACGCTTTTTAGTTGTTCCCATTTGAAACATGTGCACATGAAATTGATGTTGTCAACGGTCAATACTGAGGCGCAAGGCGCAAGGCGAGGCGCGCGCCTTACCGAAGCAAGGCGCACATTATTTATTTTTTAAAAAAATATATTTATCTTAGAATAATATATTAATATATTAAAATATGAAATAATTAAGTCACGACGTCACACAAAACAACAAATAATTAATAAGTTCATTATAATAAGTAACATGATTAAAATTCTTCGATCATCCAAATCAAGTTCATCTTCTTCCATCGAATCATCAGAGTCCCTATAACTGATACCTGAGCTTTCTTCAATAAATGGTTCTTGGCCTTTCTCTTATTCACGCTGTCACGTTGGCTTCTGTAATTCTGTTGCAGTCTGCACACTTCTGCGCTTGTCGCCTCATGATATTTAATTTGTTAACTGGGCTGCTAGGGTTTAAGGTTGGGTTGGGCGGCCTTTTACATTTTAAGTTAATATTAAAAAAAAAACAGAGAAGTTGCATTTGAATTTAAAAAAAAAAGGCAATCTCAGGCGTGCCTAAGGCACGCCCGAGAGCCCTTCCAAGGCGAGCCGAGGCGTGTGCCTGGGCTCGCCTTTGTAAATCATTGCGCCCGGGATTTCCCGAGGCGCAATGCCCGCGCCTGGTAGCGCCTCTCGCCTTGAGGCGAGAGGCGCTCGCCTTTGACAACTATGCATCCGAGGAAAAAAATTAGTAACTCTGAATCCTATGAATCTCAAATGCTTTCATCTAGCAAGAATTTAAAAATCAATTATACTGATTTATAAACAAGTTTAAAAGAAAGAAAAGGAATTGAAGAGAGAGCCATTTTATACCATTCTGGTATGCCAATTATAAAGTTGTGATGCGATTGAATATTTGAATGTTGGTTAAAAGTCCTTATAATTATTGGAGAACAATACAAAAGTAACAAGTACAAAAATTAGTGAAAAATAAAGGTACCTACCTTTTTTTATGGTTCACATTTTGCCCGATGTAAACAAGAAGCACAAAATGTATAATATTCAAAATACTAAGAGGCTACAAGGCCCGAGCACCTGGCAGTGAAATAAGCATGTTGATAAGACAGTGTAGAACAAAAACATCTTTTTTCTATTCTGATTAGTAATATCTTCTTTTTTAAAGAAAAATTGTGTATGTGTGTGAGTTCTGTTTTTTATTTCACAATGGAGAATGTAGAAATATTTTTCAAGACTTACAAGTTGAAGGCCAAGGAGATTATTTGGAAGGTAGAGCCTGCAAATTAAAACAAAATATAAATCAAGTAAATCTCGATAGTTTGTTGATTACTTAAATAAAATAGAGTCAGGTGGCTTTATTTTTTAACGTAACCATAGACTTGTGAATTGGTGATTTAGTAATTGACAAAACTACACAGGATACCTTCACAAATAATTTTGAACAGCAATATTGCAAATATATGAGCTCTGTTCATTATTTTATCTTGGATATGAATGTTTTTCGTATTTGAATTGCATTAACAATAATGTTGCTATATGTTTGAATTCAGTTGATTGTTGTTATGATTTCGTGATAGAGTGATTATCTGTGTAGATGGAAAGCAATGCTAGATTTGTGGAGTGGTCAGATGGCAGCCTACAGTTGCTTATTGGAAATGAAGTGCTTGATATATCTAAGCAGGATGCTCAACACGAACAAGCACATCTTTTCCTTAGGCATGGAAAGGCAAGATTTTCATTTCTCTTGGCTTATTGTGCGTTGTCTCTTTATTATACCAATAATGTAATACTGGCGAAGCTATCGACAAAAACTTTAATAGGTGCACAGGTCCAGATGGATGGTATCTTATTTTCATTAGATATATTAAATTTTTTTAAGCATAATGCTGAGCCTTCTGTTGATTGACAATTCTTTTTCAGGGCATTCTCCAATCCCAGGGGAGTATTTCATCAAAAATGAGGTCTATGCCTTCATCGTTATCCTCTAATTCTCATCGTTTATTGACTGCTCTCGTTGATTCGAGACACAAAAAGGTTTACAAAGTCAAGAACTGCATCACTGAGATTGATCCAGAGAGGGAGAAGGAGCAAAAAGAGAAGGTATATTTAAATAAACATCTGATGTACTTAGCTTTCAGCGTCAGATGAATGGCAAATATTAAGTATTACTTTGTTGTGTGGGTCTTTTTAGGCCGTTAGTCAATCAATCAAAGCTAGTGAACTTCTTAACCGGAAGAAGGAGAAGGTGAATCGTAAATATACACAACCTGCCCGCAGGGAACGTCAACTTTCACCTGGTTTTCTGGAGGATGCACTTGATGAGGTTAGAATTTAGAGCATCTTTTCTGGAAATGAGCTTACTTTTGTTGTTATTGTTTTGCCATATCATGAATGCCTAATCAAACCTACTTACCTCCCAATCTTATTGTGAAATAATTCTCGTTTCTGAAATTAGTTTCTGTATCATTCTTTCCGTCGTTAGGAGGACGGACGAGATTATTATGATTCAAGGAAACACCGTCGCTTTGAGGAAGACCTTGAATTGGAAGCACGTGCAGAGAAGCGCATTATAAATGCTAAGAAGGTTAGCCAATCTGACATGAGTAATATGAGCAGTCCTACCCCATTACCTTTAATCACTCTATTTAATGTTATCATTTAATCTTGATTTTAACACTATTAAATTCAGGGCCCAAAAGGTATACCTCATAAGTCGGCATTTCCAGCTGCTAAATCATCTCGACGACCAGTGGATTTCTCTGAAAGTGAGAAGGAGGAATCTGAGTATGAGACTGAAGGGGAAGAAGATGAAGATTCTCCATTACATAGAAGGGGTGAAGAAGCAGAACAGGATTATGCCGAAGAAGAGGAAGAACATGAACAAGGAGAGGAGGAAGAGAATTACGTTGAATCCGAAGAAGAGGCTGAGGTAAGGGAAAGTTCTTTTCATGATAATTTTTTTTGCTTTAGCCTTCATATGTGGATGCAATATGGCACAAAATTTGAAATAGTTTTTGTTTCTCTTTTAGGGCTCTTCACCAAGTTGGCCCATAGTAAATTTCATTTATACGTATGATATCCTGAGGATAAACTCATATCTGTGGTATCTGCTAATTTGTGAGGGTTGCTTCAATATTGGTTAGACATATATGCCATCTATAAGTTCGGTCTTTCATATTAATTGGATGGCTGTTTCTTCTAGTATTTTTTAAAGAACATAATATGAACTTCTGTAGTACGATACAAGACTATCTATTGCTTTCTAGAATTTGACGGTGGAATTCAGGTTCTTAAAAAGTCCGTAATCGAATATATTGTTCTTTTCATGAGGCATATCGCATGGGTTTGGAAAATTCATGGAATTTGTAAACCAGTTGACCAATTTCACAGAGGATCCTGACTAAATGTATAGTTTGAGTTGAACCTGATTGAATATACTAATGGTGAAGAAACTCCATGTATCAACCGTTAAAATATTCTTTTTCTCAGAGATCTTAGGTGATGCAATGACAAAGGACTGATTGGATTAAAAAAACAGGCTATCTGTTTCATGTCGTGGACTATGAGCTAAATGGGTTGAACTTCAATAAAATAATTAATCTTGAGCTGCTAACTAATATATCACCTAAATTTCTTTTAATTTGAAAATAACCAATATGTACAGTGGTACTTCTTCAAAATGGATCAACCTTGAAATTAAACACTGTTACTCATAAGTTAGTAATTTGTTTCCAAGTTTTTTAATATTAAGATACCTGACCCTCTAAATAATTGTTGTAGTGTGACAATAGCATTCCGTTATACCATTATAAATTTCCATTTGTCATCATGATACACCTTACCCATCCATTGTTACCGCGGTGATACTCATACCTGATATTAGTTGTTGTGAGCCTGATTTTTGAAATTTCCATTTTGTGACTTGCATAGTTGTCAAAAGAGCGCCTCAGGTGCAGCCCTCTGTGAGTGCATACATCCTACGCGCACTGTCATCACCAGAGGTGTGTGCCAAGGGAAGAGGCACATGCCTCTGAGAGTAGGCCCAAGGCAAGGCCTGGGTCTCTGTGAGACTGCTATTTTTTTTATTTGGGCTTGAAATATTTTATTATTATGATTTTTATTTATATAATAATATATTTTGGATTTCGTTTACCATATTACTACAACAGATGGCCGGGAATGGCAACTTCAGCTAGTTGTATTTTGCAATCTCTAGGTATTTTAGTTTAATTTGTACTCTTTTATTTCATTCTCTTGTATATGTTAGTAAATGTTTACCATTTACATTTAAATCTAATAGTCTCGGAAATTTGTTATTTTTTAATTACACTTTTTGCAAATCATTTTGGTTTTATCGGAGATTGATCTTAAGGGAAAAAGTCTTAAGATTATTTTTTTTGTGAAATATGTAGCTTCTTTGATATATGTAATTTTTTTTTTTCATTTTTAATCCTGCTGCACCTCACATTTAAAAGGTATGTGCCTTGCTTCATACCTGGAGCTCCAAGACCTTACGGGACCTTGGTGCATGTCGTGCGATTAATAGTTATGGCGACTTATAAATTTGTAGTTTTCCTATTTTAGACAAGTTAAAAATAGATTAGATCTTTACAAAATAATTTTTTTTGCACTATTAAAAATATTTTGGTAACCATTTACAGAAAAATTAAGCAGAAAGTTTAACTTTACACCAGAGTTTTACTGTTTGTGGTAGGAGGAAGATGGTGACTAATTGAAGTCATTTTCTGTTGAATTTTTTTTAAAAAGCTTTTATACGCACTGATACATTGTTTTTGTTGATATCCATGGGATATCGCTTGGTTGAGATTATGCTGCACCTGGTAAGAACTGGCTGTTTTGTACTAGGTGCATACGCTTTGCCATATTGCTTACAGTTTTTGATTGGGCTACCCACCCCTGCAGTGATAGGTCATTATCTTTCTTGTTTGACATTATTATTTACCAGGAGGCTGAGCAGGTCAATGGTTCTGGAGGCAGCCTTAAAAGGAAGGACATTGAGTCTGAAGAAGACTCTCCTCCAAGGAAGGCTACAACCCATCGGCGAATGAAAATGGTTTATGACAGCGATGAGGAATAATACGAGTTTAAACTCTGCAAGAAAAGACAACACGGTTAGTTTTTTCTGCTAGACGTGGTCTTACTATTTTAAAAAGGCTTTCTTTAGTGCGACACTTAGATGTTATCTTTTCCGTTTCTACGAGTTTCTGGGACCTGCTGATTAGATTTGATTGTGCTCATTCAACAATTTACTATTTATGAGTTTTGCAGAAAATATATACAGTGCAATATATAGTTGCATGAGGAAATGCACTCTCAAAACACTTACATATGCTTGAACGCATAATTGATGAGCAATTTTATGCTGGTTTGGTTTTTTCTTTCGAAATGCATCGGAACTATTAATGTGCCTGATATAAACACCACGAAATTAGAAGTTAAACTAGGACACTGGTAGTTATAGATGTCCTACACTTATAACAGATGTTGCCTTCTACTATAATTTATAAATTAAGAGTGGATTAGTTCTGAATTTCAATTGTTCTTTTACTTTTTTATTTTATTTATACTTTGGTGCCTTTTTCATGGTCTAAATTTTTCATTCTGCTGCAGATAAGACAGTCCTCAATTGTCCCATGGAAAATTGCGTGCCGATTTTCTGTACCACCATCCATGTAATCCTTGATGAATATCAGTAATTATCAAGTTTATTCAAATTTTGCTTGTAGTTGGGGTATTAATATGTATATGATCCGTGGCATAAGTAAAACAGTTTTATCATTTTATGAGTTCCCGTTGATAAACATTCTGCAATATGATTCGGATCTGAAAAAAAATAGCCTGATGAATCACGTCGCCAAATTTATTTCTGTAGAATCTTAATTTGGATATCATGTCATGACATATATGCGCCTCTACGTGAAGGGAGCGGTGTTCGACACCATTAATTTGAAAATCTTTGTAGATGAGGGAAGTCTGTTCTGCGCTCGCCACCTTTGGGGTAACTCCAGGTTGAAAATGTATCTGCATCATACACAATAACTTGGTTGTGTAAAAAATGTGCTACTTTTAAACTCGATAACGCTTAGAGTTCAGTTCCTGTTCTGAACCCATTACCAATATGAGAAAT
Organism: Primulina huaijiensis; assembly: GCF_012295235.1. Taxonomy (NCBI): domain Eukaryota; kingdom Viridiplantae; phylum Streptophyta; class Magnoliopsida; order Lamiales; family Gesneriaceae; genus Primulina; species Primulina huaijiensis. Next base: position 1,443,499 of record NC_133308.1, on the reverse strand, counting down.
GATAGAGGTAAGGACCATATGGTTGGTAAACAAGTCCGAATATAGAATTGTGTTTCTATACCTTGAGGCACAGCAGAGAACAACGTGTATTTTCGTTTTCCTAAAAAAATCGAGCTAGCCGAAACTATTTCGTTAAAATCAAGTAAACATAAGATTAAACTGATTGAAATGAAAATGATCATGATAATCGCTTTAACTAGATAAGAACATACGTGAAAGGCAACTCTCCTAAGTCTGGTCCATTTTATTTTGTTGTGCTTGGTCTATTTATGTTACAATAACGGTTTGCAAAACAGTTAACCGGAACAAGTTACCGAGTTGACTTGATTCGGTCAATTGGTTTGGTAGGATAACAAATTTTGATTTCAAACATGCTCGACCTCTCAATTGTCATTTGCTAATGATAATTGATATGGTATTTTTAGGTTGTGTTTAGATTTATGTATTTTGAACCGCACAGGTTGAGATAAATATCACCTTTGAATATTTGTGATATTGTTGTAAAGATATCATGAAATTTGGGTTCAAAAGAAAAATGTAACATGAAATTTTCTAATAACTAGACATAGCTAATAGAAGATCCACGTATGTTAATATCATAAAGAAGACATGTTAGAGAGTTGGTCGTGATAACTAGCTCTGCACCTCAGGCTAACATATATTTCTCCCCCAAACAATAACATATCGACTTTGAAAAATATTTGTTCTACAAATTTTGGCAATCTAAATCAAACTTTTAATCTATCATATACCATAACGTTCTATTGCTACGATTTAATTGATGGAAATCCCCAAGTGTTCAAAAAAACAAATAGACTAATAAATTATTTTCTCCATATCGACCTCAACCCAATCTATCACATTTTAGAAAATATTTCGATGCTCAAATAATTTGGCTTAATAGCCATTTTGATCATAGAAATATTGATTATATATGCTTGATAGAGACAAACATTTAAACCAAACCAAACCAAACTCGAAATTTTGATCTTCAATACATACAAGATAAATTTGAGAAAAAATAGGTCGTCTTTCAAATTGCAAATGGAATTTGAGAATGACAATGATTTTTTCACCTAGTGACGAGTGACCTAAAACTAAAAAATACTTAGATTTAAATATCACTTTTGTGGATAATATAGACTTTAGATAGGAATTCTCTCACCTCATAATTCATTGTCAAAAAAAAAAAAAATTGGAATTTGAAAATAGCCCAGAAATGAGAAAACGATTCCATCTGCTTGCACCATATGCCCAAAAATATAACTCATAATTTTGCAAGTCACTTGTATGATGGAAAAAGTAGTTGTAAAACGTCCCAACGAGTTTGCATCAGAATAAATATAACACGAGATATTAAAAGAAATGAAATTACTCAGAACAGAAGTTCACAACAATTCTTCACTGGGCTCTTAAGGAGAATCCCAGCATATGACATCATCATACCTTTCACACCAGTACAAAACGATTCATGACCATCATCCAAGAACACAAAAAGCAAAATATAGACCGTCACCGAACACTCACAAATGCAGAGACGATTGTTGACACAATAATGTCTCAAATATATAATAATACGACATAGAATAGAAATTCCTCACGGGACTAACTTCCTGCCTTTTCTTTAGACTGATTTGAATTCGAGTAGATGTTGAGCACATTTTGGTTCAATCTTGAATCCTTCAATCCTGAAAAAGTCCGGAGTCAAGCATTGTAAGGAAAAATATGACAGAAAAAATGACAGATTCTACTAGCCATGGATGACCAGGTATTCAGGCAACATTCCTCTTTGCACTATAATGAACAATTTGCTATGTAGTAGTTGGACTACTGAAAAATACACCTGTTAAATGAGCAGCATGAGGCAAGACGAAATTCACAGAAGTGACGAAAGAAAAAGACCAAGGATCAACTAAGTGGACTAGTTTACCTCATGAGTGTGACAACTGACAAGATGGCAGTTATTGACGATGACATACAGACATGAATACAAGTAAATATTTCCATAAGAATTAAGATCGCCTATGTCGCATAAATAAAACAAATACTCTTGTTAGGTTCAATCCCCTTCCTTCAATTTTTAAACAGTACATTTCGATGGTCTATATGATGAACTAGAATGGCCATCTGAAGCTTTCTAACTTTGCAAGTTGCAACCCCTTTGGTGAAATGCATGACTTTAAACAGGATGATGATTACAGACATTTAAGAAAGAGGTAAGGGAATAGAAACGGATGAGACATACAGGCAAGTAACTTAAACAGTAAGAAGCAGAGGACATTTTGCAAGGGAAGCTCTGGTGGAATTTGATACGTATCATATCTTGAAAAATCAGATCATATATAAGAGTGTGTTTAGGTGCGTGTTCCTTTACATTTAGGGGTGACTTTCAACTATCTATGCACCAACAATGGATACCATTAAGGAATACCCAAAAAATAAACATGAATTTCCTTCCCGGTAAAAAGAATGCAACAAAACTACGTTTTCTGAGTGTTCAAGTTAAAATAACAAACGAAGAACCAAAATCTAATGCAAAGGGACATATATCATGACTGCAGCAGCAGTCACAACCCATGAAACAGTGAAATGATTTGGTTGTAATCCTCTAAGGAAAAATAACAATTTTAGCCCCTTTGATTGTAATGCTACTCTTGACCCTTTTGTTATTAGAATGCATCATTTAGAACACCTCCAGTCTCCATCAACCACAAATAGCTGCAGCTCATGCAGGGATTGCTCATTGCACACTCAAATATATGATAAAGCCAACCGAACATGTCAGTACACAACTTGTTGATGTCAAATCACATGCATTTAAACTGAAATGTAGAGACCAGTTAATACAAATATAACACTGACCACATCTTATTCCTCACTGCTATCATACACCATTGCCATCTGGCGTCGGGTGGCAATTCTTCTTGTAGGGGATTCCTCGTCTGATTCAATGTACTTTTTTAGGCTACTTCTTGACTTCTTACCTTCTGCCTTTGGCTCCTGACGATACATTAATTTTGACAAGAAAAACACGAATTAAATTTGCAATTAGGTGCAGCAGAGAACTTTAAATTGTTATAACTTTACATGGTCATTGGCATATCAAATCATCAACCAATCATTATTGGAGACACCGAGAAGCAAAGTTGAGCTCTCTTACATCCAGAAACGTGCTATAAAAATAAAAGATTTGACTTTTACAACCCTGGCTAGTGGGCTTCACCAAAATTTAAAAAGAACGATGCTTTTATATCAATTAAATTTCCAAGTCTTGCTGCCAAAGGATGGCCGAGATCTACCCAGGCAAGAACCAAATTCACTAGTTTTGCTGGACAGAATGAGAAATTGCTAACCATCTGTAAACCTTACATCTCTCACAACGAGGATCCATTAACAGGCTCCTTGAATCTTTTGTTCGGACTCTCAATTCAGTAACATGCTTTTTAACGAGAACAGTAAGTCTAAATCATTCACCATCATATGCTGCATAGTAAAATTAGTTGTCATCTCTTAGAAATATTGGAGGTTTGCACTTCTCATCAACTGTTTTTCAAGTTACATCATCTCATCTGTTTTCTTCGAGTCCAATACATGTGTCTTCTTTCACTTCCTCACAAGTGCCTCCAATCGTCTATACTCTGAAAGTATTCAAATCAACGTAATGATCAAGGTTTAATCATATTTTCGATCTCTCAGATCCAAAGCTTTTCCACTAGTGGCCTCATTTGTAACTCAATTTGTTATGTGTCATCAAACTTAACTTTGAAACTAAGAGAACTCGTGGAAACTATTTCTTCTACCACATTGATTCAACATGAAACTTATACATGGGTCATTTCCTGAGTTGGAGTAGACCACGATGACTGATAGCAAACAGAACTAACGGGATTTCTATTTAATTAAAAGCCTGGTCCGGGCCTAAAATCTGGTATTTGTAATAGTCCCCAAATAATATTCTGTAATAAAATAGACAATCTTCTCATCGTTATTTTGGAAGCAGGTCCGATAATCAGCCAAAATTCTTGGTATGATCTTCGTCTTCCCCGTACACTTTGAGGTGAGACATAGCACAATATAATGTTTCCATCTTCAATTGTCGAATTTCTGAGATTTAATTTTGGAAGTTAGGGAATGATTTCTCAAGTAAACTCCGGAATTGTATTGGCTATAATAGGTGATTCAATTAGTTGCTTTATTGGGTTTAGTTTCATTTACTACATTGACCAATTGCTGGAGGAATATTAGCTGTATTCCTAGATGAAGATCTAATTTTCTGGTTCCTAGTCCTATTTATACTTTAAATATACAATTGAACATAATATCTGAAGAAAAAAAACTTCAGTTTCTCATATTTGGAAAAAAATTTCCCACATTATTCAGAAATAAAAATTCAAAGCATTTTCAATGTGAAGTGCATATATTTTCAAAACAGGTTAGAAATTCACATCCCGATCTTCCATCTAAAAAATCACATCCTTTCTCACTAATTCACTTTGATATTTGGGGACCTTCTTGAATAGAAAATATAGAAGGGAGACATTGGTTCATTTCATTTGTAGATGAGCATACTAGAATCATTAACTTTATTCTCACGAAGGAAAAATCTGGTGCATGTCAAATCTTTAAAAGCTTCAATGCTGAGATTCAAACTCAAGTCAAATGAAAATCCAAGTGTTGGATGCTAGGAAAAACATGGTTCAATCCTTAGTCATTACATGTCAAGTCACGGATTATCCACAAGCACTTGTGTTTGTTGTCACGTCTCAACAAAACAAGGTGGCTGAAAAAAATAGGAGAGTTATCATGCTCATCACTCATATACCTAAACAGTTCTGGGGAAAGTTAACCTTGCTACAACATATATTATCAAATAGAATGCCGTCTCGAGTACTAAATTCAGAACACCTATAATTAGCATTCTTGAAACATACGCACCTGGAATTTTGTCATACGTTCCATTGAAAGCATTTGGATGTTCTGCTTTTGTCTATGACGTGTGTATCATAGAGGTAAACTTGATCCCAAAGTCATCAAATGCATATTCTTAGAGTACTCAATAAACAGAAAGGATACAGATGTTTTTCTCCATCACAAGACATTCTACAATACAATGGATCTCACTTTTCATGAACAATTTCTGTAATCCCTAACCTTCCATTTAGAGAGAGAACATAGGCAATGAATACCAGCTCTGGAATGTCATTCCCGCTCAATTACCGTTTTCATTTGAACCTTCAGTGATTCTAACAAATTCTAGATGAAACCATAGCCGTCAAATTCTTGAGAATAAATTAATTGGTGTTTAAAACAGAACCTTGGATTACATCCGTTATTCCACTGAACCGTCACGTTCTCAAAATTCACTTGTCCCAAACTATGATCTTCATACTTATCCTAGGAGGAGAAAAAGCCAAGAAATAATGGAAAATCAAGCATAACCCAATCTAGGAGTCCAAGTCAAGAACGAGTAACCCTGAAAATTTTGAAGGTAACATCTTCAAACTTCCTATTAGTGATTGCCTCTCGATGATTTAAACTTTCGATTACTTGAAGAAATGGTGTAAGATCTTGTACAAACCACCCCGTCTGACTTTTGTTTCCTATAAAAGTCTCTCACCAAGATATAATGCCTTTATTGGTAGTCTTGATCAGATCCAGGCTCCCAACTCCATTCATGAAGTTATTACTATTTTTTTTATCGATTTACAAACCAAGATTGTTCTTGAATTATGATGAGATGTTTATTCAGTTCATGACAATCAAATTAACGATAGCATTTCAATTGAACATAAGGATGTTTAGGGTTTGAAATAATAAGTTTCAGTCAACAGTGCACAACAAATATTTTTCATATAAACCGAGCTCTACAGAAGATTTCTAACATTTAAAGCCAATCCTTTCAACTTTAGTTAGCAAAATACTTTTTTTTTTTTTATACGAAACTAAACTTTATTAAAATATGAAGAAGGATTACAACGGATAGTAATCCTGAGAACTTGATTACATAATACTTTCATACTTGGATTACCTATTCTTTGGCCAATAACTCTCAAATCTAATAATTTCTGAACGAAACAAATTGATACAGAAGCTAGACATTAAGGTTCTAAATCCTTGGTCATCAGCCAAATTCGACAATGTATTAAAATTTTGGTCATTGAAAAGTTCTTCGAGCATGAATGCCATCAACTACTTCAAATTGTTTTTTAAAAAATGAATCACCGAACTCCAAAGCCATCAGATGGGGGAACAGATATGGTAGCTTCATAAAAGATCCAAAAGTTCCATATTTCGGTAGTGTTTTAAATATCGTGGTAAAAATATTAAAAACTGACCAGAGTAAATGTGGAGACATTAAAATTTAACAAATTTATAAACTCCATGATGAGTTTATGTTTAGGTATATTTATTTGAGTTAATTTATTGAGATTTTGTGAATTTAATGATTTAAATTGTTATTTATAGTTCCTCATCTTAGTTTTTTATTAAATACAAGCTGAAAGTGATGAACTCGAGTTAAAATGGCGGAAAAAGATACGCATTTGCATTGGTTCGGCATGCCGGAGTCACGCTGAAGAAAAATTACAATATAGAGTTATGGATTAAGCTATAGCTTAGTGGTAAAATCAAATAAAAGTAAAGATTATGCTGAAACACGATGTGAAGAAAACATCATGCAGTGTAAGTCTTGCAAAGAAGAATTCCTATGCCTGTTATCAAATGCTATTTGAAGAGCCCAAGAAAGAAGAAAGACTTGCCCAGGAGAAAATTAAAAAGAAGAAAGTACCAAGTTTTGGGGCACCAACTTCTAGTCACACGATAGTTTCTTTCCTGGGAGCAAGACTTTCATTTTTTCGGAAAACTCCTTGCACGAACATCTCTCTCCCCTTAGGTAGCTAGTTGTTTTTTTTTTTTAATTTTCTTGTTCTTTGCTTTGATATTCATCAGTGATCAGACTAAATTTTTTTCGACAAATTTCATGACCTTGCGTGGCTAAATTTTATTTTCTTGGATGAGAAAGACAAAACCTTAGAAAAATATATAACTTGTGAGATTTGATAATTGCACATAGTTTTGATTGGTTTATATTTTACTATCAATTGTTATTTTGTTTTTCATAATTTAATTATGATAATTCGTTTGAACCAACTAGTTTTCATTCATATAATCTACTGCTGAATAGATATTAAAATTCATAGTCGTTCGATCCCTCTAATTTGTTTGAATTTATTAACTCTTAGGCAAAAAAATTGACTAAATTAAATACAATTGCTTGTGTTTGTATTATTTAACTTCATCATTCTTAGTTAGTTTTTAATACTAGCGTTGAATTATATCTTTATCGTTTGCATGAGATTATTTAATTGGTAAGGATTAATTAGAGCCCATGTTTCTATTCAACTGATATAAAGGCTAGATATAAATTAAATTTTCAATGGTGTGTTTCTATTCAACTGACATAAAGGCCAGATATAAATTAAATTTCCAATGGTGAATATTCAAATATAAATTGAACTTACTGCATCAATGATCAAGTTATAAAATTCCAATGGTAGATGTGACCTAAACAAAAATTAGTTCTCATTGATTGTTAAGTAATTTTAATATTGATAGCGTGCTAATTAGTTTATTGTTGGAATTCATGAAACACCATTTATTTTATTTTTTATTGTTTTAAATGTTTTGCACATAAAGTCCACACCTCCTCGTGGGATTCCTACTCATGCTACTACGTATTAATTAACTTGATTTGACTGGGCTATGTTAGGTGAGACACCTATCGCTCCACACCATCAGCCAATACCATTAAATGAGTATTTTTTTTAATGTGAAACGACATTATATTAGAATAATAAAAGATAATAGTTACAAGGGGCATATAAGATATCTGCAGGTACGTCAAAAATAGTTAAAACTCTTATTATATCAACATATAAAACTCCAATCCTTAACTAAATCTGATATCAAGAAATTCTTAAATTCTGAATGTTTCTTAATCCAATCTGAAGCCCTGAATCTGATCTTTTCCCAACATTCTTCCGCTGATTCCCCTGTATCATTGAAAATCCTGCTGTTTCGCTCCAGGCAGATTGACCAAAAGATACAATGGACTCGTCATGTTGTTTGGCTCTAGCAAGATTGACCAAAAGATACAATAAACTGTCACACTCAAAAAATATCACATCTCTTTCCAATATCGCGACCAATATCTAAAACAAACAATTCACGTGCTGATCTTGGGGCAACCCACACCAGACCCAACTCTTCCAAAGCTTTGGACCAAATACTAGTCGTGAATCGACGATGAATAAGCATATGTTATTCAATAATTGTGAAATATATTTCTCAATCACCACCTACAAGGATGATCAAGCATTCTGGAGCTCGTCAGAAGATCATGGAATAGCTTGTTCGACACATGACAAACTATCATCCATTAACATGGACACCAGAATATAAATTCACCTCCAATTAGAGCACTTATTGATGATAAAACATGGTAAATACCTTGTTTCTGCCACTCTCTCATTGTTGACTAGAACATATGAGCCACTCATTAAACATAATTCGGTTTAGTATTAAGATATTTTCCTTTCTAAAACCCATTAGACTAGTTCATTAAACCAAAAAAACATTTCATGGTCCCCAACCAATGTTTTTCAATGATGAAATTTCATCATGGACGTCCAACAAATATGTTCCAATATATAATAAAGAAATTCACCAACTAATAGCTATTAATTCGCCTAGATTTCCATCAATAATTGCTAAAAAAGCGTTAAAATAAATTTCTATTTAGAATACTAGAATTATTTTTCCTTTTTTAGTAATTGCTAAATTTATTGCGCTTTGAATCTATCCAATCATTTTCCATCTCTTGTGGTTTTATTGAGGCTCGATTAATCCAAATTAACCATCTTAAATATCTCAGAACATTATGATTGAATTTCAAATAAGAAAAACATTCCTTTGATATTTTTGGAACGAAAGATGTTCTTTCCATTTTCCTATGCAAAACTAATGCTCATGCGGAATTTTGGCATCCTAAACTTGAGTACGATATGTAGTGTTGCTATCCTTGTTAGCATATTTTTCAGAAGAGAACTTTTCCGCAAACTTCGTCACAACCTCACTTGTGACACTTTTCTCTATGATCCTTCACGAGCTTCGGGGAATTATCAAAGTCAAAACATTGTTCACTATTTTGCATTTTTTTGGTTCCTAGTAATGTGATCTTTTTTTTTTTATCTGAAAATAGAATATATTATAATGATAAAAAAAGTTTACAACAAGCGGATAAGCAATCCGCACTCTAAAAAGGAAATAAAATCAAGACTACAACGCCATAATCAGAAGCATATATATTTCCAATCCCTAACTAAATCTGAGATACAAAGATGTTTATACTCTGGCAATATTGTCGACCAACTCGCGACTCTGAATTTTATTTTCTCCCAAACTTCATCCACGGATTCCGACTTCTCTTCAAAAATTCTGCTATTTCTTTCCAACCATAACAACCAAAATATACAATGGATTATCATATACCAGAACCTCGTATGTCGTCTCCCTGTTTGCAAACTTGGTTCCATAATAAACATGTCTTTGGCCTTATTCGGGAACGTCCACAGAAAACCCATCTCTTTTATCTCTTTTATCCAAATGTTAGTTGAGAAGGAGCAATGCAGCAATAAGTGATCATGATTCTCCTCTTGCTTTCGGCACAAACAACACCATTGCGGGCATAAGACACAAGCCGGCCACCTTCTTTGCACAGAATCGCAAGTTTGTAATTTACACTTGCTTCAGTTGCATTTAAATAGAAAATGAGGTTGGTTGTTTATCTTTTCTCGCCTTCCTAGTTCTTGTATTTTTCGATTATGTGCATCACTTTTTAAGCAGTCGATAGTGGACGAGAATATTATTGATAGATCACATGTATCTTTAATTTTCATATATTTACCTCCAACCCTAAGGTTTGTGGCAATTTTTCATCTTGTTTAAGAGATGGACAACTTCAAGTTCCATGAATCTGTTCAGAGTCATAATGTTCCAAGTCATCCTCTAGGTCTTGCTTGCTTCATGATCTTATTTTATCTCGGTAATGACTATGATTTTTGGGGGTAGATTGATGTGATTAGAATAATATCAGGTATCAATCATACCCCCCTATATTAACCGTTCCAACCCTGAGATGCATTTGTCTCCGTGAAGCCATTTGTTGATATATATACACCTTCCAGGCGCCTAACTATCGGACAAAGACAAATATTTTGAAAAAGAGATCGACTACAACATTTCATAACAAAGCAGCTTTAGGGCATTAGACACTTTAATTATCAGGATTGCTTTCTTTTTCTTTTTTCTTGTAATAACCTTGAAGTTGGAGTATAATTTAATGCTAAATATTCTCACATTTTCATTTATTGTCGATTTAGGAAAATCATGTAATAATATGTCCCTCCTTGATTGTCGATGAAATTATTAAATAACTAAAAGCTGAGACGAAATCCATCCAAAGACATGGAACTAACTAGTTTGGCATTCCATTTATTCTTTCCTTCATTGTAATCTAAATACTATTGATGATAGATTTGATTTATCAGTTTCTTCAATATTGATGTCTTTCTAAAGTACAGTCCTGTAAATCCAGAACAAATTTTCTTCATGAAAAATCGATGATATTATTGCTCTCATTGCTATTTTAACAAGATAACAGAGCCGTAAAGTTCTAAAAACAAAACAACATAATTGGTGGATAGAGACCTAATTTCTGCCACTCCGGCCCTTATCTATTCATGGAGCTTTATTCGATGGCATAATTTCCATAGGAAGATGGTTTCTACACCCTTCTATGCTTTTGTTAAGACACTAGATTCAGATTTGTGCTTCCCATTTCCATATATCTTCTTCCCCAACATCCAAACATTACTTATTACAAAAAAATTTAGAAAGGAGAGGAAAAATAAAAGCTCGTGCTTCATATTTCATTCCACTGTGGTATGGATTTCGTGAGGAAGTTTAAAGAGAAGAAATTTAGAAGAGATTTCAATGTTTCAAAAACTACTCACTAAAGAAGAAAAGCACCAGTTAGCACTGATCTGTGGAGGAGGGTGGAATGTTTTATGACCAAGTAGCATGGAACACTACTCAACCATTACAGAATAATGACATCCACGCAGAATTTTTGTGCAAGCTTGAAGCATGTGATGCTATAGCTTTAGGGGAAGGGCTTCGAAAATTAGAATTTTGTTCCCGACTAATGGCACTAAATTAGTTCGAGATTTTATTTATGCTTAGTTGAATTAGAATTTCGTTCCCAACTAATGCCACTAAATTAGTTCGAGATTGTATTTATGCTTAGTTACAGAACATTATCGATAAAATATTTGATAGACTAGTTCCATTTGTTGTAGAATGTCTTCTTAAATTACATGGAGAAAGCCCATGATTCATTCACAATTTCATCAATAAAAATAGATGCAGTTTATTATTCTTTTGATGTTTTCATATCGAGTCATTTAGGCAACACCTTAACCAAGAAAGGATAAAGTAAGATTGATGGTTAAGGGGGGAGATAAGATTAGGTTTTGGGAAGATAGATGGTGGCGGAATTCCTCTTTTCAGAATCTTTACCAGTCTCTATTTAATATTTCGACGGTTCATAATGATCTTATTTCTTTCTTTGCACAATTCAATTCTTCATCAAACCCATCTACTATTTCTTGAACTTTTTATTTTCAGCGGAATCTCAAAGATGTAGAGACAATTGAGTTAGGTTCTTTGATCGAATCTTTAGAGATAGGGTTAGATTGATCGAAGATGCAGAAGACAAAGGGGAATGGGTTTGGGATTCTTCGGGGTTGTTTTCAGTAAAATCTTTCTTCTAGTCCTTTTTTCCAGATTCTAGTTATCCGTCTTTTTCTCTTTATCAAGCAAATTGGAAGGTGTCTATCCCATCCAAGGTGCAAGTATTCTCGAGGATTGCAGTGCTTGGGAAACTACCATCGTCTGAGATGTTGCAAAAAATGTTTCCTTCTTGTTCTCATTGTCCAAATTGGTGTGTATCATGTAGGCAAGAGGTGAAGACTCAGGATCATTTGATCATACATTGTCCTTTTTCAAGCACTGCAATCCTCGAGAATAGGAGTTTGGTAATTTCAGTGCTTTGGTTTAAACCTTTGGGGGAGTTTGGCTTTGATTTGGGTATCGCTGAGATCAACTTGAGATCTATTCAAGGCGGTCTTGGACAGGATTTGGGGATGAGGGGCATAATTTTTTGGAATATGGTGGTTCACGGTTTGAGTTGGTCTGTGTGGATGGAGAGGAATAGGAGGATCTTAGAAAATAAAAAAGATTCGATTGAGCAGTGCTGTGACAAATTAAATTCAGGGTTTCATGATGAAATTCGAAGATTGTAAAGTTCAAATCTTTGTTGGTTTCAGATTTGTATAGGAATTGGGGTCTAGTACTCTGTTGATCTATTTTGACTGTGGATTTCAGTTCGTTTTATGTAGACCTTCGCTTGTAATTATTTTATTAATCAATATAATATTGTTTCTTATCAAAAATAAAAATAAAAAAAAAAAAGAAATGAAGCTTCGGTTGTAAAGATGAAAAGTAGGGCTACCTTGATGTGCCTGCAAATGAAAAGTATTGTCGATAGCATTTCAATTCTTTTGCATCTTGATGTGTAGGATATTAAGTTCCACATCAGATGCGGTGTGGGACTTATTTATAGTTTCTCAGTCATATCCGTCAAGATCCAAGTTAGACATATGTCGTGGATGTGACAGTTTAGCTCATCTCTATGCGTTTCTACTTTTGGTAATCCATGGACTCTTTTTATTTGCAAACACATATGGAAACTTGTCATGGTAATCATACTGGAAGCTAAGAATAAATAAACCCCCATAGTGAATAAAAAACAGAATGCATTTACTTACAAGCAAAGAGTGTACACAGAGTAAGAAACAGTAGGCATTATAGAAGAGACTAAAAAGGAAAGTAAATTCATTTACGCAGAAATAGTGAACATTCAAAAAGTGTTCCAAGAATTTCCAGAAAGTTACCAATAAAGAAGCTTCGACCAACCGATAAATTAATTTATCATCTTGCTGTGTCAATTTCATAGCTTTTCCCAAGTTACCAAGTTCCACCATGCTCTATCCTAGGATAATTTCCTTTTTTAGGAGTTTAATGGAACTATTCACCGATAGTGATAACCGATTTGTTTCAGGTGGAGTTTCACGTTTGGCAACTCCCCATGCAATAAAGATGTCAATTCAATACATAGTTACCAAAACCGAAAAAGTTCCACCATAGCAGTAGCAAAGCTTACGTACAATGTGATAATATCAATGTCATATGCTAATATTTCTAATTATTACTTAAATTCCATTTTACAAGCTTTTAAGTTTTAAAATGTATTATTCTTTCTGCTTTTGCTGTATAACCGCATTCAAAATTTTAAAATGCAAATTTCATGTGTTGGGGAACTATCATACCCATTACTTGACTATAATATACAAACAAAGGTTTGCAACTGCGTATTCACGTAGCAGCAACAGCAAACTCAATAAAGGTAAGGACACTCCACATGCAAGGAAGCTAACAATCAACAAGTTAAAAAATAAGGAATATCCGCAAAATAAATACGATGACAACAAACATATCTTGATTCTTGAGTTCTTAAAACTGACAGGCACTACACAGCAGAACTTGCACGAATATTCGTGTACCCATAGATGAAAGAACACTTTTAAAGAGATTCAGTCCTTACCGTAGCATCATCTTCTGAATCTTCAAAGATTTCTTCACGTTCCTCCTGGACTTCTTTGATCATCCAGCGCGGTATGGAACCTTCAGCCATTCCTCCTTTAAGTCCATCTTTTAACTCTGGCATTTCCCTTAAAAGATCATTTCGCCCCTAAATGAAGTTCAGTTAGATAGTATTCATGAAAGTGATCTCAATTTTAAGAACACTGAAGAGTTGGGAGCTATGATGTAAATGAAATGCCTTTTTTGCGATCAATAGGCGCTTCTCTGCTGCAGCTTCCTTCTCTTGGTCCAACTCAAAATGGTGCAGAGCATCAGAGAGTTCAGGTTCATAATGATTCTGAACAAAAGAACACGGTGAACCAATAAGTATAAAGAGAAAACAAATAGTTGAGCTCTATTTTAAATTTGTGGGTAAAACATAAATTTTCCCCCCTTTTGCAGCTTTGCATGGTAAGGGGCGAGGAAATGCCATGAATAAACACCATTTGAAGAGCTCATTCAGCTAAAAGAAAATGGAATTTGGATTTGGAAGTTGATTTGGATTTTAAAATCCATGGATTTAGAATTCATTTTGTTGTTTGGTAAATAAAATAAAAAGCTACTTAAAAATTGCATTGACAGTTAAAATAATATTATCTGACATCAACAAAATTCTATATCACTTTTTTTTTAAATATCTTGTTTATTAATAAAATTTATGTAATTATTCATATATTATTTATGATGATATCGAATAAAATTTTATTTTTGAAAAATAACAAGAAAAAACCATATTGTTATTAAATAATTTTTTTATAAATTTAAAAAATATATAAAGTTAATCAAGAGGAATCAAGACCAAAATTTGATGAATTAGACTTTTAGTACAAAAAATAATTGAGGTTTTAAGAGGAAGATATAACTTATGTTGCATTTGGATTGATGGATTTCAAATCCATGAATTTCAAATATATTTTTATAGTTTTAGATAAGCAAAACCATAAATTTCAAATTCACCTTTCATGTTAATTAGGATGAATTTCAAGTTGACATTTGAAATTCATTTAACTTAGTGTAACTAATGTGTAAATAAGTAAGGTATGAATTTAAGATTTTATTTATTGTTTATTGTTAACATTAAAATTATAATTGAAATTGATATATTTCAAATTCATCTTTTCAAATACAACCTTACAGAATTTTTCAAGAATAAAAATATTTTCATTTGATTTTAACATAGTTTTCTCAAAATATATAATAAAGAGCATGTGAATTTATTAGTACATACTTTTAGTAATATGATTTTTATAAAGTTCGAAAAAATGGACTAAAAATTTACGAAGAAAATATACAAAGTTAATATTGAAAATAATTTTTATTTTTTCCATAGCTCTAATCCTATGAAATCTCAAGAATTTTGTTAGGATTTCATTTTGAAGCTCCGTCTTTTCAAATACTTACAATGGTATTTCTAATTCCAAATTCCAAGGAATTTTATTTGTTTCCATGTACCTAACATAGGTCAAGGATCTTAGACTCTTTCAGAGTGCATAAGATTTTTTAATTAACAGCATAAGATTTTTTAATTAACAACACAAAGAGTGACATACACAGGAGAGGGACTCGACTAAAACCTCCAAAACGACACAACTACATCAAAGAAAAAGAAAAAGAAAATCACAAGAACTAGAGAAAATATTTCATTGAGGAGTTATTTTTCTTTCTCGATTCGATTTCTAATAATCCTACAACTACCACGACAGGTCATAGAAGCACGCTCCAAAAGATTATACTTTTCAAAAAGATTACAAAACACTAATAGACTTCGTATAGGTTCTTCAATCCATCATATATAGGATGCCTTGAGAAGTTTACAAGCTCGACCAAGTAGTCTCTAAATAATGGAAATATAATTCCATTGTTAAGGCATCAAGGGTCGAGATCTTCGGCATTAATTGGCAGTTTATTAATATGATATGCTGGAATTAGGATGTCAAGCAGACAGTTGACTACATTTTGAACGAGATATGTTTTCATATAGACTCCATTCCTGCAGTTCAGGTACTAATTTCTTGGCTACCTTTCGCAAGAATGTGGTTATTTAATGCATGCTATAAATCATGTTAACTATTCAGAAAAAGCGTAGAGGAAAGGACTAATAATCCAAAACTGGTTTCCTTCACTTACCCACAAACAAATAAGGTTCTAAAGAGAAGAAAACATGCAAGAACGGATACCTTGTTAATTGTATCCTCCAGATATTCAGGTGCAAGTCCTTTCCCCTTGTGACCCTTAGCTTTGTACTTCTTCGATATTTTTTTCTTCTTTCCTTTAAGTTGTCTATCAGCTTTCATAATTTGCTTTTCAGCCTGAAAAGTCATGGGAAAAAAGGTAAAATCCACTACTATAATAGCAGAACAAAAATTCTACCTTGCATTTACCCTCATTTGTTCTTCCGCTAAAAACTCTGGGTCCACGTTAGTAACATACTGCTTTACTTTGCTGCCCTTTTGATTTCGGGAATTAACCATAGCAGTCAAGACTTGATGAGAATTGGATGATAAGGATGAAGGCATAAACCTCATCTTTCTTGTGATTCTCCCCTGAGCCTGGTAAATTCCCTGCATGATTTATGGAGAAAACGAGAAGTGATTCATAAAAATAAAAACAGATAATGACGCGACTCAGAGATAGACGTACAGGAAGACAATATTTGTTTTGGACATGAAACGGTCATATCATTAAGGTAAAAAATAGAGGTACAAATACGCTGGCATGCCCAGGAGATCTACAAGGGCATTAACCCCTTAAATCAGCAACTAATCACCTGACATCTAACATACATAAATAACTCAAAAGCTCATACAACGGTGAACAAAAATCTGTATTTTCCAAAATATGTCATCAAACAAGGAACATCAAGATACGGCAATTACTGGATATCAGTAAGTCAAAAGCCCATGTATGTCATATAATTCATGTGTGAACAGAGATGAACCCAAGAGGCACCTTTTCATGCTTGAGCTTGACAAAAAGATGTGACTGAATGTCCTCTACAGCCTGCTCAGACACGTCAAAACTTTCATTTCCGATAAGCAACTGTAAACTCCCATCTGACCATGTAACAAAGCGAGCATTGCTTTCAAGCTGCACAAAAAATATATATTGACAGACAGATAAGCCTAATTTCTACGAATGTCATCGAGTGGGTTAATCAATAAATAGACATAACAAATTTCAAGTTCCGCAAATGCAGAAAGAAAGTCAGATGCTTCAAGGCACTAAATAGACACATATCTTGAAACATAGTTTAACGACGTACACAAAAAGAGTGCATAATATGTTCCTTACCTGCCCCTCCCAATCCTCATGCTCCCCATACATGGTATTAAGTTTGATTAAATGTTTGTTGACCTGGCCCCTTGAATCGCAATACAAGTTCAATACTTCAATTTTCAAAGAATTCATCCACAGTATTGATTTCATAATTTGAGCTAGGAGATTTGAACATGAGACACCTCAAAACTTATTCCTCGCTAGCTCGAACTGATGTATTACAAATGCATTCTTTAGCATTAAATTTTGTGACAAGATACCACATGATAACTTACAGATATTTTTCCACCAGGACCAGAAACTTGTCTCCATCGGATTATGTTGGCGGAGGGTAGATACCGTTTAGATCCAGATGTATCAGTCACATAATAGTTCTCTTCAACATATGTACTGGGATCAAATGGTTTGGGGTCAACGCCAATTACATTGGAGATGTTGAATGTTGCCATCTGCACAAAGTGAACATAACATAATGCAGAAAAACAAAAACAAAAACAAAAGGAAAAAGAAAGAAGAAAAATTGATCAGCAAAAATTCTTGGCAGCGTGACATGTTCAAGTGCGAGTTTTTGCCAAACTGTCCTAAAGAATAAAATTCATGTTTGGATGAAAGAAGGGATAATATAAAGTAGTCTACAATATGAAATTTCAATTTGGTGAAACTGATTCTCAGGCTCTTTTCTTCTTCAGTATGACCAAATTCAGATGGACCAACAGATGGGAGTGTAATAACGTTGCCAGATAATGTGTTTCACCACATATGAACAGGCACTGATCTTCATAATTTCAAACATGGAATTTTTTCCTCAGAACCAATAGCATTCAAGTAAAGAAGCAACAGGCCAACTTTGATAGGTAGGAAAATTAAACAAATTCTTACATTCTTTTCTACAGGGTAAAATGAAGACATCAGATCTGATTAGATTATGGAAACTCATTATTAAACAAGCACTATATCATATCTATAGAGGTTAATCATAAGAACACAAATTATTTAAGAATTTGAGTAAAGAAACAAATGTCACTGAATTCAATGAGAATAAGACGTAGTATAAACTATAAACCTTATCTGAGCAAGAAGAGTGAGGGCGAGAAGGAATCTCAAACACCAGTGGGAGCTTGTCGGCCGCATCAACATACTCGCCCTTGAGCTTAGACACAGCATGTTCTGCTTGACACTCGTATGACGAATTTTCATTAGGTGCAACATTGGCATAAAGTTTTTTGTCCACGGGTAATCCCTACATTAGGGAAAAATTTTGGAATATTAAATTTTCAATGTACTCACAGCATCATAGCAAGAAAAACAGAAACTGAAACTATTTTAGCATCTTATCTGACATTCTCCATTTTGTCAAACTGATTATGATCTCCATCCTCTGCTTTTTCATCACTGTCAGTGTCCCCAAAAACGTCACGCATGACTGAAGCTGACAGCACTGCTGGATCCACATCTTTCCCATTACCAGGAGATCTACATTGGAGAAAAAAACGATACTGATATTATAAGCATCTAAGATGAATATTTACGGGCATACAGGATAAAACAAGCTAGCAAATCTGTAGCATGAGGTTTAGCAGAGAAATACAGGGGAAAGGTAAAAAGATAAAGAGGAATTTTTTACAATATGGATGTAAAAAGATAAAGAGGATTCAAGAATCTTTTACAATATGGATAACATCCAAGATATTGATTTTCAATTCATTGCCCTTACAAATACTAGATGAATATGAGCCCAAAATCAGTGAGAAGTGCTATCATGAGCATGAACAGTGAAAAAAGATTTCAAGGAAGAATACAAATGGAAAATATATTTCATAGAGACGAGATGACGGAAAACAATAAAAATTTATGTATTCAACACTACGATGAGTGAAGTGTAATAGATTCCACTAAGATGAAAAGTTTACAACTTTTAACACTGAGAAAAGCAGGGACAGATATTTAATCAAAGACCTTGAGCTTTTTCCCTTACAATGACCCGAATTCTTTGGCACGCTTTCACTTGGTAGCTCAGCCTCTCCTTGGCTTTTAGCTTGGTGTTCATTCTCAGGGTTGGGCCCCCGGTCCTTTTCATGCTGAAGGAAAAAGTGGTTAATAAAACAACGAACCAAAGCTAACAAGAAACATGGAAAATCATGGTCATAGAAGTTTGTTTGTTGAAATCATTAAGGCGTTAAAACCCAAAAAATTACAAAAATTGACGACAAAACTGTATATGAAGCAGTAAACAAAAAAATTTTAAAAAAAATTTATACGAGTATCATTTGAAATAGAACAAAGTCAATGTGTATATTGTTTACACAAAAGGCATGAAAACCTCATTTTTGCTAAACATTAATTTATAAAATGTTCACGCATGTCAAGATAACTAATGTAACTAATTAATACAGTCCAAAAACTCCATGTACATCATGTGTCAGGGTTCCCAAGTGGGAAATGGGTTTGACATGCTGACTTGATCCTGCATGATATGGATCAAAATGAAACAATCGAGGCTACTACAACTGCTGCTGGGATTTCCTTTTTGGTACATTCAAATTTTAATCCGCTAACTTTTGTTACACCAACAATTAAAAAAATTAAATCAAGCCGTTTATTCACAAAAAAATTGCTCAAAACAATAGTTTACAGAACTAAGCAAATTTTTTTACTAATCCATGCATTGAATGAATTCCAAACAGAGAATGAAAAAAAAAATTTACAGCAGAACACGACACAAATGCTTCACGAGTGAATCGGAAAGAAAATCCATTTAATTTGCAAATGCATGTAAATGATGATGTAGGCTGAAATCTGAAGTTCCATAAAAAAGAAAAGAGTTCTAAGTTTCATAAAAATAAGTTTTCAACAATATTCGGAACAAAAACAACTCAAAGAATGCATGCATGAAATTCCAAAAACAAATTTAGGGATAAACGCCAAATGGATGGCTACAAAAAAAATTCAAGCAGATGATGCAATGAACATCAACTGCTTGTAAAAATCTTTAAAATAACAAAAAAAAACTGCATAAAGAATAATAAAGAAAGATAAATTAGGGGATTGGATTTTTGAATAAACAATTATAATGCGTTCAACATAGATTATCAATGAAAAATTTAACAAATAGATCCACTGATAAATTTGACTAGGAAAGAGGCACTTCAAAAGAAAAATGAAGTAACCAAGCATTTCCTTTGTTATTCATTGCAATTCAAAGAATCCCTCACACTTTGAGGATTTTAAACTGGTAAAAACAAAAATTATTTGAAACTTTTGAGTACAACAAAAATTAAAATCAAAATTCATATACAGACATGGCTTGACTGATGTGATTCATGTTCTGACTCAACTTTCTCATCTTCTGATTGGTCACCAAACAAGTTTCGCATGATCTGACGTTTCTCCATTTCTCCTATCATTTTATCTCGAGTAATTGATTCTATGTATGTGTGAAGTGACCAAAGGTGCTTCTGCCTTGAGTGTGCGGTTTATGCAAAGGGTGTGAAATTTGCAAATCAAGTTGGCACTATTCTTGTAGAAGTGCATGGGAATATGAATGTGTCAGTGCTGTGTTGTATTTTTGGAGTTTTCAAAAAGACTAGGATTGTAGGTGAATGTGTGTGAGTGTGTGCAAAGCTGTATCATAAATAAAACAGTTGAGAAAAAAGAATATTATTTAGAGGTAATAAATGACAGATTACATTAATATTTTTGGGATTGCAGATTACATCAATTGTTTGTGAATGTAGTGTGGAAAGAACTTTGTGCAAGTCAATTTTGAATTCATACACTCTAACATGGAGTTACACAAAAACGTGTATACACGTCATTTGGAAAATGTCTGCATACGTGACTTCTGATCATATATTTAATTTTTTTTTTTAAAAAAAAAAGAATGAAATGAATGCAATGTAAGTGTGTACATATAAGTAAATCTGTAAATGTATTTACAGTAATAAATAATAAATGCTCAGAGATCGCATGGATGTCATTTGGGATTACAGCATTTAATTATTTTAATATGAATACAAATTATGTTCATTATGTGTTGTAATCATGAATGAAACTATTTAAAGAAGTAAATCCAGGGAGGCGATTGCATTGATTTCATTTTAGATTTACTTCACTTGGTACTTTGTCCTTTTACCACTGATAAAATTGTATTTAAAGACAGCCCCCATACACTCAGCATCAAATTTCTCATTTATGTGTGAGCACTATCCACTGAACCCATGCTCAAACCATGGTTTAGGAATGCACATTTGTGATCAGTATGTGCAAACTAAATATTTGACCATATTCCCTCGCAAACATTGACTTTAAGTTTCTAAAAGGAAAAGTATGGGAGAAAAGTATTTTTTTTATTCAATCTGTGAAATCAAAGAATACATCGTACCATTTATAAAGCCTACCAAACCAATGAATGTTATCTAATCTAATCAAAATAAGGCCTTTGTCAGAATGTTTGCCACTTGTAGTTGAGTAGGTACGTTGCTAAGCATCACGACACCTTTCTCATTTATGAAATGGCTATCAATCTTAATATACTTGGTTAGATCATGATGAACCGGGTTCTTGGCAATACTTATTGCAGCTTGGTTATCACATTTCAACTCCACTGTTTGATGACCTTCTAAATTCAGTTCCTTTAGTAGTATTTGGAGCCATATCCCCTCACAAATGTCATTGGCTAAGGCACGATATTCGGCATCTACACTGCTTCTCGCCACTACTGATTGCTTTTTACTTCTCCAAGTCACGAGGTTTCCCCATACAAAAGTGCAATAACATGATGTGGAGTTTCTGTCATTTGTTGAACCTGCCCAGTCTGCATCACTGTATACTTGGATATTTCTTGATGAGGCTTTGCAAAACAGTAATCCTTTTCCAGGTGATCCCTTCAGGTACCTTAGAACTCCATATACGGCATCCATGTGCTTCTCAATTGGGTTGTTCATGAAATGACTGATAACGCTTACCACAAAGCCAATATCCCGTCAAGTGTACAAGAGATATATTAGTTTCCCCGCCAATCTTTGATATCTTCCTTTATCAACGGGTAGACTATCCTCTTTCATTTCAGTTTTCACATTTGGATCCATAGGTGTGTCGACCGCTTTCACCCCAACATACCGGTCTCATTCAAGAGATCCAACACATACTTCATTTGAGAGATAGAGATTCCACGAGTTAATCTTGCCACTTCCATTCCCAGAAATATTTCAAATGTCCCAAATGTTTCATCTCGAATTCTTTAGAGATTAGCAATTTTATTCGGTCTCTTTTTTCTCCATGATTGCTAGTGAGAACAATATCATCCACATACATGATAATGACTATGATATATTCTTCCTTGGAGTGCTTGACAAATAAAATATGGTCTGATTGGCACTTACTGTATCCATCTCCTTTCAAGACATTGGTGAATCTATGAAACCAAGCCCGAGGAAATTATTTCAAATCATAGAGTGACTTCTTCAGTCTGCATACCTTGTTGACAGTGGCTTCCGACTCAAATCCTGGGGGAATATCCTTGTAGATCTCTTCCAGTTTTCCATTCAGGAATGCATTTTTAACATCAAGTTGGTATAGAGGCCAATCAAGGTTTGTGGCAACTGATAAGAGTATACGGATAGTAGTGAGTCTGGCTACATGAGCAAATGTTTCTTGATAATCAATCATATATGCTTGCGTATACTTTTTTGCTACTAGACGTGCCTTGAATCGTTCAAAGCTCCCATCAGCTTTATACTTGACAGTAAAGATTCACTTGCACCCTACTGTTCTTTTTCCAGATAGAAGTTCAGTGATTTGCCATGTATTATTTTTTTCAAGGGCCCGTATTTCATCAAAGGAAACAGTCTTCCAGTTTGGGTCTTCGAGAGCTTCAGAGATATTTGACAGAACTTGAACCTGATCCAAGTTAGATACAAATGCTCGATATGCAGGTCATAATTTCTTAAGAGATACAAAGTTGCTTATATGGTGTTGGATGCATGATCTGATTTCTTTTCTTAATGCAATGGGCCTATCATCAATCTCGTTTTCATCAATTGTAAAAGATGCAAAGTCAATTGTACCTTGGTCATTTTCCTTAAGATCTGGCTGCGAAGAAAAGTTATGACTACCTGATTATGTACAGTGTCCTGATGATTCGTCAGTTGGAGTGGCCTTCTGCGAGAGTAGACATGATCAAAAGGTGGGATATGACTTTGAGGTTTGGAGTTGTCTTGCTGGTTGGTATGCATAGGATCGGATGCAGGATGGGCCTGAGAATCACTTTGTACAAGATTTTGAGGTTAAAAAACGAGTTCAAGATTTTGAGGTTCATTCGATATCTGCTCCCCCTGAACCAAAGAAGCTGAATAAAAAGGTTTATTCTCAAGGAAAGTGACATCCATAGAGGTATAAAATTTCATGTGACAGGAGAATATTATTTGTAGCCCTTCTGAATTGGAGAGTAACCTAGAAAAATGCACTTTTGGGAACGTGGATCTAACTTGCTTCGATTAAGGGAATGAATGTGAACAAAAGTGGAGCAGCCAAAGACTTTGAGCGGAATATCGGTAAGTAAGTGTCCAGTTGGGTAAAACTTGAGGAGGGACTGGATCGGGGTTTTGAAATTGAGGACGTGAGAGGGCATGCGATTGATAAAGAATGTAAGATTTAGTCAAAAAAATGTTAGAGCATTGGATATCACGATTAACATTGCTGACAAACTAAAATTGCAAGTGAGTTCAGGGACGAACAACACATTGTGTAAAGACAAACAAGAAGATAAATTCACTGAGCCCGAGACTGTAGTGCGAGACCCATTAGCAATACGTACTGATTTGGGCACTGAAAATGGGTGGTAAGAACTAAAGACTTCAAAAGTG
Source organism: Primulina huaijiensis (assembly GCF_012295235.1). NCBI lineage: Eukaryota > Viridiplantae > Streptophyta > Magnoliopsida > Lamiales > Gesneriaceae > Primulina > Primulina huaijiensis. The sequence continues at coordinate 1,419,539 of NC_133308.1, read as the reverse complement.
CCTGTCATATGATCCAAGGCACCCGAATCGATAATCCAACACTGTGAGAAATTTGTTTGTGTGAGGAAAGCAACAGGAATATCACCTCAAATTGTTGTGGTTCCAGTACCAATTATCGAAGCGGTAGAGGATGATGGCTGCTGGACAAACAATTTTTGAAGCATATCAAGCTGCTCCTTGGTGAATGGCGGGTTCGGAGAAAGCTCCGATGCAGCAACATGTGCTCAACGCTCAAGAGCTGTCTTCCAATCAACAGGTTTACCATGTATCCTCTAACAGGTATCCAGATTATGGTTGGGCTTATTGCATTTTTCGCACCAAAGAAGCTAGCCCCTTGTTTTCCCTTCGAAGGATATGAATATGGTGGTCCGTGAGCATCAGGAGCTGTAGGGCGCGAGTCGGAATTAGACACATGTTGGCACTGAACTGCTAAGGCTGAATTCTCAGTCGGGGTAGGAGCATTCAGTGAAGGGGCCAACATCACCTTTCTGTGGCTTTCAACCTGCCTAACTTCAGAAAATGCAGCGCGGAGGCTGCGCAACGGTTTCGTCCTCAAAATCCATCCCCAGACAACATCCAAAGTGTTGTTGAGCCCGAGAAGGAATTTGAAGGCTCGCTTATTCTCGACAATGGCTCTGTAAATCTGCTCATCATCAGGACATTTCCAGGCATGTAAATCAAACATGTCTAATTCTTGCCAGTGACGAGTTAGAGACGTGAAGTAGGTGGTGACAGATTTCTCCTCCTGTAGATCATGAAGGATAGATTCAATGGCAAAGATTTCTGACGTGTTCTCTTTGCAGGAATAGGTCTCTCGTGTGGCATCCCAAATGTCTTTGGCAGTGCTATATAGGAGAAAATTTTCGCCAATGTCAGGGTTCATAGAATTAATCAACCACGAAATAACCATGCTGTTTTCGGATGTCCGTGCCCTGAATTTATGATCGCCGGAGTCCCGCCGGGTCGCCTTGCCTGTGAGATGGTCATCCTTACCGCGTCTGCAGATGAACAACAATACGGATTGTGATCATGGTAGAAAGTTACGGCCATTTAGTTTATGGCACGTGATAGAGAGAGGTGAAGCATTATCGCCCACGGTAGGAGTCACGGTTGCAGAACCGGAATTTGCACAGGAGGAAGATGCCATACTATACTTAGTCATCGGCGTGTGCTTACATCTGATACCATGTAAGTTTCTAAAAGGAAAAATATGGGAGAGAAGCATTTTTTTATTCAATATGTGAAATCAAATAATATATTGTACGATTTATAACGCCTACCAAACCAATGAATGTTATCTAATCTAATCTAATCTATTTAAAATTTTAAAAATAAGGAATAAAATACAGCAGATAACTCTATCTAATAAATCAAACTCTTAATTATCCAATGTTCAGTTATTCAACATTGACCAATATGGGTAGATGAATCATGTTGATTATTCCGTATTTTTATGTCCATAACAGACCATTTCCTTGTATAAGGTTAGATAACGATTAGTCCGAGAGGTAATACAAAGGTTTATAAGAAAAATGTTAGGGCATATATGAATATTATAAGAATGAGATGCTGAAGAATGAAATCCTGAACTCTAGTCACACTCAAGACTTTGAGCAATATACGAGAATATGAAGAAGTATTTAGTGTTCTAAGTACCAGTTGATAGAAAAGGTATTGTAATTATAAAACAACTCCTACAAATGACATAACTACACACTTTAGCAGGCATTCAGCTTATCACCAATGGCAGACACCATCAACACATAATTTTGAGAAAAAATCCAACCCCTAGTGCAATGCATGGTCCAATTAAAACTTGATGCCTTTCTGCTAAAAAAATTTATGATTCAATACATAGAATAAGCAAAATCCTTGTTTAAGGAAACTCATACCTAACTTCACTGCTTGAAGCGACGGCAGCAGTAATGGAACACACCATTGGAAATAGTAATTTCACAAGTACCCAAATATCTTGTTCAGTTATTTTTAAAATTCATCATTTAAAATTCCAGTTTCCTGAAAATAGTAGGATTCAAAAATAAAAAAGATTCTCATTTTTCAGTGAAAAATAAATTCAAGGTTAATTAGGATGAATGGTCAAGTCAATACCAGTTTAAATTGCACGCAAACTGCTTTTGTAGTTAGTTAAGGTTATACGAAATTCTCTAGACTCTTCCAGAGGCATGGAATCACCTTAAAGAAAATTCAAGGCTGACTCCAATGTTATTGCATGGATAGTATAGGACGGAAAAATCGATACCAAAGTATTCCATGTAAACGAAAATATGTTAATGTAATGTACTCTTTGTGTAGACTTGTAAGCAGGGTACTGAGGCTACACATTTCTGAAGTAAAACGTTTTTCTAAGTTTGCCTAAGATATAGAATAATACACAATCAAGTACATTTGGATTGTCTCAGGTTTTCGGTCGCAATCCATCTTCAAAATAATTATGAAAAATCATAACTAAGAAAGACTAGGTAATTTTGCTACATCATATCCACAAGCCCTGGTTACAACCATCCATTGCATGAAATTCTCTATACTATATCAATATTTCTAGTAAGTTGTAACAGAACACTTAATTTGAAAGGCAGACCAGCACCGAACAAAACCGTTTTCCTCCACGCACACACACGATCAATATATTTATCTTTTTCATGATTTAAATTCTATTCCATACTATTTTGTCCAACACAACCCATACGGTTAAAGAAGACCTCATCTCATCACACTTTACAGAGATCCTGTCACGAGAATGAACTATGGGATGGAATTTGCAGTACCACGATACAAAATAATAAATATGAACAAAGTAACAGAAAATAAACAAATGGGTCTCCATGAAAACAATTGAAGAAGGCATCATCCATACCTAATGATTGAGAAGGAGAGAAAGTGGAACCCGCTTGTAGTAATATCGCGGCACCCGAAGTTATGCCATAACAATTTCGCCATGCTACGGAAACGAATGAAAATGAAACAGATGAAGGGATGAAGAAGAGAAGACGACGCCGAAGGATAGGAAGATATGACTGTTTTCACTTTCACGGGCCATAATGAGGCTCCGCGCAGTGTGGCTTAGGAGCAGCAGAGACATGACGTCATATTTCCGATCGGTGGGGAGACAGTCATCCTGAATGAGCTGCATCATCTGATCTTGTTTTACTCTAACCGACCATTAGATTTTCCTGTTTTGATATATACTAGTTTTTGATAACCTCAATTTTTGAGGTATTTTCTCAAGTTTGTTATGCAACACATTTTTTTTCATTAATAAATGAAAGATATTTTTTTATGTTTGTATAAGGATTTTACTATCAGATTGTATAAGAATTTTACTATCAGATGAGAACCTTTTCAGGGGTTATTGGATATTGATTATGTTAATAGATTTATCCTTTATTAAGCTTAATTTTTTTTAGTATTTTAGAATATTAACGGTTATGTGATAATTGAACAATTAATGAGAATATTTAAAATAAATATTATTAAAAGATGTTTGAGGATTTCTTTATTTCATATTTAAGAGCTTAGGTAATATATTTATTAGTCTTGCCACTTTATTTTTTGAAGACATGAAAATATAGAATTTTATTGAATTGTAGAACCACCGATAACAACAGTGTAACAAAAGGTTAATTTAAAAAAAACTAAAAGATATGAATAGAATTATCTTAACTTTCATGGCAAGGAAAAAACAAATTTTAGTATGCTATATGTAAATTAGATTTACAGAGGGGATAAATGTATTACAAGGCAAAACAAATTCATATAAATAAGAAATGAGAAACAACTTTTATATATGTAGATTAGATATAGTACAAACTAAAATTCTTAATAGGTAGATACAAACAATTTATAACTAATCATTTTATACAACACAAGGAAAAAATTTGCTTATTTATTTAGTGGACAATCGGTTGATGTTGATGCATGCATATCTTTGATATCTAATTCTTTCTCAATATCAGTTGCATATTCTAGCAAAAGAGAAAGCTTTGCTTCCACTGTAAGCACTCGCCGGAAGATGACCGTCCATACTTGGTTGGAGTAAAATCTTTTCATCGTAACTTCAACTTCTTTTTGAAATAGACAGTTGTAGTAATATTGTCCACAATCGATACAAGTATAATATGGGTTGTTTTCCATTAGATTTGATAATGAACAAAAGATATAGCTAACAAAGAGAGTAAAAGTATGGTAAAATAATTAACTAACTTTGAAGCAATAAATAAGGTAAGAAGATATCTATATATGAAAAAAGATGTGATTTTTTAAATGAGTCATTAACAACTATTTATACGTGTTGGATCAAAAGCTACTATTTTCAATCAAAAAGAAAGACAGATCGCTGGGCAGAAAACAAAGCGGACGAAAGGTGCAAGAGTCGAAGTGAAGGGAATGAGAATGACGAGACAAACAAGCGAAAGAATTCAATTGTACAAACCGGACACTCAAGTTATAGACATGTGATATCCCTGTGGAGATGGTTGTCGGTGCATATGTGGAGAGGTGCATGTGACCCACGTATAATGGGAGCAACCGGCAACTTGCCACAAACTGGTCAAAAACACATTATTCCTTCTTTATATATACACACACACACACACACATACATACATACTGTTTTGATATATATTGTATTATTACGGGAGTATCGATGAACGGTTACACATTGAATTCATGTGATGAACATAAAAAAAAAATTCACATTCAATCGATAATTACATAAATATATATTATAGAGCAAGTATTTTTGTGAGACGGTTTCACGAATTTTTATCTGTGAGACGGGTCAACCCTACCGATATTCACAATAAAAAGTAATATTTTTTCATGGATGACCCAAATAAGAGATCCGTCTCACAAAATACGACCCGTAAGACCGTCTCACACAAGTTTTTGTCCATGAGGAAACATAGTCGTATTTATTAATTTTCAAATTTAATTATATATATAAGTTCCTATTTTTTATCATTATATATACACGGTTAATTCATGATTTATTTTTTTGCAGTCTAAACTAGATTGAAAAGAACTACTACTTCAAAATATAATTATCAGAAAGAAATAAAATAAAATTATAAATGACGGATTATTATAATTGATTTGAATAATAAATATTAATATTTACACTTTTAGAATAGAAGGGAAAGTTTAAGAATAATCAAGTATTTTAAATAAAGCAAAAAAGACTTTACCAAGTGCAACAAAACGGTTTTTAACAATATTTGTGTACGAATAAAAATTGATTTGGATTTGGAGTTGGATTTTGACTTGAAATTGAAATTGAGATCTAACGATTTAAAATCCAATTTTTATGTTTGGTATAAAAGTTAAATATGATTTAAGAATTGAATTTTGATAGTTAAAAATAGTATTATTTGACATAAAAAAAATTATACATCACCCATTTTTAAAAGCTTGCATAATTATATTTTTGTAAATATTGATATATTGTTTATCATGTTATAAAAAGAACAAAGTATTTCAAAAATAACAAAAAAAATCATATCATTATTAAATAATTTTTTTTAAAAAAGTTGAAATAAAAAACACTCGTGAGGGGGTTTTGATCAAAATTTAATAAATTAAACTTTTAAAATAAAAAATAATGGAGGTTTTTATTAGTTATATGACTTTTTAAGTATACAATATTTCACATCATAAGAGTTTTCTCCTTTTATAATATATTAACATTACTGTGTACGTGTGTTGTGTGTGTATATTTAAAATCAGAGTCTCATTGCAAATATCGTGTTCTTGTACAATCTTTTATTTCTTAAAACCTATTTTTGGATTTTATATATTTTAATTAGTTTGATTTATGCTATAAAATAGAAGTATAATTTTGAAATTTCTGTTAGGACTAGCAAATACACTAGGTTAAGTTGTAATAAATCGGATTTAGAATACGAGTCATTCTCACATAGGCCGGTAGACTTAATTTAGATAAATAAATTATAGTGGATGTGGTGAATTTATAAGAAATTAAATTATTGAATATACAAAAATTTAAATAAATAAATTATCGAGTGAAGGTTACACAACTAGAGTTTCGTACGACAAATTCAGATGACCAAGACGCACGAAGATACCATACCAATTTATATGCTAACGTGTGACAACGATTACAATTTATGTTTAATTTAATAACGACAAATTCCCTAAAATATTCAACAATCAAGTTCTAGAATTGTTAAGTCTATTCAAATTAGACTAATCAATTATTTCTAATTAATTTTAGTTCGATTTAAACTTGTGTTAACCATTGAAGTGAAGTTAAAATTAATTCATAATCTTTCGAATTATAATTAAATAATATCTGGAATAAAAAATATTATTTTTAAAATAAAATAATATTTTTTATAAATCGGATAAATTATTTATCTCATAAAATTAACCCGTAAAATATTTAACAAGAGTTTTCGTGTTAATTTTAATACTATCCTGGCCCCAACCCCAACAGAGAGAGACCTTTTTGGTTTTAAATAAAGCTATAATGACATTTTTTCCAGAGTATCTATCGCTTTTGGAGGAATTTTTCTTATTTCAAGAAATGGTGGAGAGATTTTTTATGCTGCCAGCCACTCTCAAGCATCGGTCGGCGCTTAAAAAATATTCAAATATCACATAAGACGACAAACATAATTAAAAATCTTAAATATATTTTCAAATAATATTTCTAAATAATTATAAAAAAAATTATATGAAAAACCGCAGAGAAATTCTGTCACCAGTGGTCTTGGAAACTAAATATTCGCGAGTTCAACTACAGCGAGAGATGAGCGGAATAATTTGAATGTATGTAACTTACAATTTCCTTCCTTGTAGAGTAAACAAAACGTAACCCGCCCATGTAAATAGATCAACAAGGCTTGAAGTATCACCCGCTAGAGATCGTCAGCGGTCTCCACACCAATGTATGGGAGCAACATAAAGTTGACACCGACACAGGGTGGAAATAAAGTACAGTAGAAAATGAAGGTAATGTTGCTGCAAGATGAAGTTTCGCCTCTGCCAAATGACCATTTTTGTGCTTTGGACCTCCAATCATGCAAAGTTTCAGCTCAACTATCAAGTGCACCAAGGGCTTTCATGTCCTCTAAGAATGCGGTATATGAGTCATCAATACTTTGGGGCTTTGTTGCGGAAGAGGATGTAATGGATTCTAGTTTTTTCACGGGTGATGCTATAGACCGGTTTGTGGGTAAAACAGCTGATGATTTCAACTTCGGTTTTGGGAGTGCAGACTCTCTCCTGACACGTACAGAGGCAGGAACCTGAAAAAAAAGAGAATAAACTTTAACAAAAAAGGAGCATTGCATGGTTCACAAAGGCGAGATAGGGGAAGCAGCAGTAATCCTCCCACCAGATCATAAAATTTCAAATTTTCGTATATAATATTTTCCCCGAAGTAGAAGTTCTACTCTCCTCCCTCAAGAACACAAGAAGTAACGATCATTCAAAATTCTTGGGTGCTGTACACATGGCTAGATATTCTCTATCCCCAATTTTTATGAGCAACGCATATTGGCATTGGACTTCACGCTAACGAATATAAAAACGCTCCACTTTTGTGTGCATACCCCTTTACTCAAAACTTGTCGGTTCACAATTATCCTCAATACTTAATACTGATTACTGAATAAACTGTGAGGACACATTATTCTTATTTGACCTTTTTCAGGAATGCAATATATTTATTTATTTTTTTGATAGGAAACTAATGTTATTAATTATAAATTAAAAAGGATTACATCAGTGGACTAGTAGTCCACTGTGATAATGTATAATGTCGCACAACCTACTAAAAATAAATTAGCAATACACATATTCCCAGTGTCTCAACAAATCGAAAAAGCAATATATTTATTTAACTAACAGTGAATCGAAGACAAACTTAAAACACAAACGTGAAAGCCCTCTGTGCCTATTAATTTTTACCCCATCACCTGAATATCAATACAGTTAGAGCACGGGTCTGAATTCCATTTTCCTTTAACACAAACCACTCTGTGCTAAAAATTAGTGAGATTCAGATTCATAACTCAATCTTAATCCTCAAGAAACCAGCTTCGCACATTATTTTAAAGCAATCTATTATAATCATTAGTATCAGTTACTATATGTTACATTTAATTAATCTCTTGCAAACAACAAATACTTTACACTACCAGGAACACTTTAAGTGAAATTGGTGCACGATGTGTGGGGGTTGGGGAGTAAGGTAGATTGATTGCATAATGATTGACAACATAATGTGTAAAATTCAGCAACGATTGAGGTCTCTCCAACATTTACTAACCAGGAGTAGACCGAGTGTGAAACCAATTTGATCTATTATTGAGATGCACATATATCATCATTCATGAATCTTGCACCAGCACCATATTCAAAACTATTTTGATTTGGTAACAGGGAAGGAAAAATTACTAGAGAAACTCACCATAGCTGTAAGCTCGGGTGTATGCTGTGCCAGAGGCTTCTTTACAACAGTTGAAGCAGCAGATTTAACATAAGATGGCTTCTGAGGAGCAGACATTCTAGCAATAAAACCATCTTGTGCAATGGGAGGTGGGCCAGGTGGAAGTGGGGGTTGCATCATTAGTGGAGGACCAGTAGGAGGTCCAAAAGGTGGCATCGGTAACAGTGGCACCATGACCCCAGGTGGAACAGGTTGTCCGGCCATTCCAGGAGTGAACAGAGGAGGGCGCATATCATTTGGAGGTGGAGGTGGTGGAAAGCGCAAAATTCCTGAAGGTGGTACATCTGGCTGTGGCTGCAAATTTGGGTGCATGGGAGCTCCAGACACTAGTGGTTGTTGCCTTATTGATGGTGGTGGAGGAACCACATTTAGAAAATCTTTGCCCTCGGAACTAGCTTTTATTACAGATTCAGAATACGAGCTTTCCGGTTGATTATTTCCACTCTTCGAAGACAGCCCTGGTAGTGGAGGAGCTGGAGGAAGAACAGTAGGCATCTGAGAGAACCAGAACAAGATAATCATCAACTAAGAAAATGATTTCACAACTCAAGTAATCCACGAAATTTTTTATATCAAGGCTACGTTTGGCATGGATTAAAAAGGGAATTGGATTTCAAATGAATTTAGAATAAATTCCATTTCGGATTTCGTCTAAAACTTTAAATATTATTTAAAAATTACACATGATTAGAAATAAACATTATATGACATTAAAATGGTATCATTTTATGTACGGTAATAGTAAAACACAACTATTACATTATAACAAAAATATTAACATTAATTTACGTAACTGTGTCTAACAATTTTTAGACATAAATAGATCAATTTAGAATATGATAATTATACGAATGGTGGTATGATATATATTAATATAATCTCATGTAAACAGTAAAATGTATCCATAATAAAAAATCATTTACACATCCATAAATATAGATTTAAGAAAATAAAACCAAATCATTCAAAATAATTTGAAAAAAGAATTGATTAATATGAATCAACATGTGGTAAAAAGAAAATATAAAAGGCTCTTGATATTCATGCAGTTGTCATTATTTACCAAGGCATATAAGAAAATCACTTCAGAAAATAAGAAGAAATATCATGTTGTTATTAACTGTTTTTTTTATTTTATAAAAACAACTTAATCAGGGTGACTTTGAGAAAAAAATACCAGAATTTGATATATCGAGTCTTTTATTATTAAATACAGTAGAATAAGCTTTAAATGAAAAAGGTAACATACAGAAATCTCGGGATATGAAAATATGTTGAATATGCTATGAAATAATTTTCACAAAAATAGATAATAACGTCTGCATGAATTGACAGTGTCTATTTTGATGGGAAAAAATGATATTTTATAAGATTGAAGAGTAGACCAAGAGTTTAAAAGTGAATTAAGTTAAAAGTATACCTGATTTGAATTCATGGTGGTTGAATCATCTGATTTTGCCGGCTTCTCACTACCAAAAGTACCAGGAGGTGGTGGTTGAAAAGATTGGTGAATAGGTGGGGGAGGAGGAAGAGGAGGACGAACAGCAAGCAGTTCTTTTGGAGGTGGACCGGGTGGAGGAGGCGGAGGCGGAGGCAAAGGCAGTGGAGGCAATATTGTGGTAACATCTATATTTGCATGCTTTGGAGGCATAAGGGGTGGCGGTGGCAAAGGCAAACCCGCAGGAACAGAATCATCTCCAGAATCTAAATCAGAAATAGGCAAAGGGGGAGGTGGAGGTGGAAAAGGCGGGACTGATAACACAGCATCCTCTGACTCGGGATTTGATGAAGATGCGATATTACTTGCTGAAGCTTCTGGTAAAGGGATCCTGGGTCCTGCAGTTCAAAATAAACAGCAGAATCCAAAATGTAGAGATTATGGATGAGGTCGCTAGTAGGGAAGAAGAAATATGTTGTGGTACCAAAGAAAAAAGAACAATTAACAGACACCTGGATGACTTAAACATTGAGTAATATAAAGTAGAAGAACAAAGAATACCTACGGATGACTTGAACATTGGTGGTTTTCCAGGCGGAGGAGCTCCAGAAGGATTTAGAGTTGGGTGATAATACACAGAGTCCTGCGTCAATAAATCTCCTTGTGTGGGGTCACAGATCAACAAAAAAGTTTGTAAACCATGGAAAACTACGAGAACTTACTTCAGGTCCGGGATGATTGACTCTTTCTTCCTCTTCTGTAGTCCGCCTTCGAACAGGCCCCAAATGGCTAGAAAAGAGTAGCATAACAGAACTTTGAACTAAGAATTGATATGAATATCCATATGTAAAATAAAAGAATAGTTTTATGAGTAAGACAAGGGAAAGCTGACCTGAACATAACAGTTGCTTCGCCTTTTTCCTTTGATTTGTCTTCGTATTCCTGGTCGACAAAAGGGAAATTAGACTATTAATGTCACTTTATACTATCCTCTAGCTTAATACACAATATACAAATTGTGAAACACCAGAGACATCACCAATGTCCTCTAACTTGATATATAGTATAGATGGATTATTGCACAACATTTCTGCAAAACTCTTAACAAGAATGTATATAATTGAGCAGCAAGAGTAATTTTTCTAGCGAAGCAAGCTAAAACGCCCACATATATCATAATGGCAAATATGTTTCCAGCGAACAAAAGTTTTCCATAAACGTGTAGGCAAAAAACTGTTCGAGTGTTTGATATTGCATTACATTCTAGCAAGTGAAATATGTGCATGCAGTCATCGCTGAATCAATACCCATAAATCAAGATGACAAATGGTATTACTAGGCACATCTTGAGCAGTAAGGTTGGCTGAGTTTTCATGATGAGTAATACAATTTGAAGTTCCAATATAATCTATTTTTCTAAAATCATCAATTGTGGAAAACATGAAACACAAATTCATTGTTTATAATGCTGCAGAATACATTAATCTCAGAGACTATAATCCTATATGATCGAATTTCCTCCAATGTGCATACAGTTTAGCAATTACCTTTCTCTTCTTGATCACAAGATTCAGTGTATCCTCAAGTTGCCGCTTTTTGTGCTTTCTAGCTTTGTCCAAGGCTCCATCTGCTTCTGCAGAATCAATAGAACACAGATCAGGAGACCATATAAAATCAGATTTTTCTCTTAGGGAAAACAAAATTCTAATAGTCTAGAGCATCTCTCTCTTCCCTTTCCTTTCTTTCCTCCAACCCTCTCTCCGTCATCACTCAAACTGATCATGTGTGAGACACAGTGATACAAACAAAATATGCAGAATGTAGACCTATTCCTGGACCAAACATAGAAGTGACAAGTGTTTCATTTAACTAAAACCATGGTTTGAACTCTTCAACTGCAGGACCTAGAAGCAGCAACAACCATATCTTCAGCACACTAGCACAAGCATGTGAACAGACCATTATAATGACAACCACCAGTTCAACGGTATGTCTCAAGAAATTGTGTTCTTATAGAAGCAATAAATGACAAAAAAGGGAAAACAAAAAAGAAATTTAGGCAAAAGAAGATGATATAATTATACTTGCAAAAGAACTGGGCAATCACATCTTCTACCACAAAAATTTCACTGGCTGGTAATTAGTCTAATTATAAATTTACTGGAGATGCCATCATGCTGATTCTAAAATCTCGTACCCCTGAGTTAACTAGTGCTACAAAAAATTGTGAATAAGGAGGCAGAGTATAGCTTGTTGCTTTAATAGAACCTTTCCCAATAAGATTTACCCAGTTGAAAGACCACTTTTCTCGTGCAACAACAGTGGATTATGCCACAACATGGCATACTGTGATAGCTAAAGTTACATGGTTAATTATGTGACAGGGTGTAGTACTATACAAAAACAAAACCTCATGACTTACTCATCGCTTCCAGCTTTTGAATTTGCTCTCTCAGCGACTCGGGATCCTTCTTCAAGATTCCAACTTCTCGCACCTTCTTCCGTTCCTTTTTATTCTGTATAACAACGCTCTCATCAACTTCAGTCAGTTGACAGTGCCCAATGAAGATTCATATTAACTACAGTTCATAAAATCCACCATGGGAGTACCAAGGGAAGTGAAAAGGCAGGCAATCTCCGCGAATAAAAAAATATTAAAATCCTAGTATTTTTTTGAAAAGTAAACGATCACGATAAACTGTAATCTTGATTAACAAGAGCTAACCATGGGTCCATAACCAGTTCCTACCACTTTAGTAAAAAAAAAATGAACCACTTCTAAACCATCAATTATCAAAATTTCCTTAAAAAAAACGAAAAATTCTAACTCAATATGCTCGTGCCTAAATTTTCTTACTCAGGTGCCCATCAATTCAGCTTCGAAAAATTCCAATTAAGGCCTATTTCGAAATTTAAATAAACAAAAAACTTAACTGAGCAAAAACTAGAATCCTGAAGAATAAAAAAAGCAGAGAAATAGGGGAAAGCGAAAAAAAAAACCCAACCTATTCCCAATAAATAAGTACGTAAATGAACGGTGAAAAACAAATCACAGCACGAGATAACCCACCCGCTTCAATTCCTTTTTACGAATCTCTTTCCGATAGGCATCGGTCGGATTCATGGTTTTTCCACCCTTCGTTGTCTTCACCATTGCGACGCTTGTTCGCTGATTGCTTCAATTATCCTTTCTCGACTTGTTTTCCTTCGGTTTCTGGTCTCAGGCAACGTAGTATCCGGCCGAGGCTGTGGAAAGAGGGAAAAGGAGTATTTGGCGAACTGTAAGCGGCGGTATCGGGTTTAGTTTGTTGAGCTGGTTTCGGGTATCCAAGTTACCATTTGGGGTCCAAACCGTCCAATGGCCCATTTTCTAAAGGCTCCACTCAACTTGGATTTGTTAAGGAAAAAGGGTAAATTGTTTTTAAATTTTCAACTATATCACGAATCTTTATCAGTGAGACGGGTCAACTCTACCGATATTCACAATAAAAAATAATATTTTTAGTATAAAAAGTAATATTTTTTCATGGATGACCTGAATAAGAGATCTGTCTCACAAAATACGATCGATGAGACCGTCTCACACAAATTTTTGTTTTCAAAATTTGGCTTTGGGGTTGAATGAGATTATTTATTTGCACTCCCGTGATCCACAAGAGAACTTTTCTACTCCCTCTACCCCTACAAATCTTCTCCGATGTAAAACTTAGGTATAAATAATTAAATATATGGTATAAATATATAGTACGAGAAAAATGTTTATATGTAATAGTTAATATGATATAATAGATTTTTGAAATTAAATTAAGATATTTTAATTTTAATAAATGGGTTTTGACATAATGGGACATGATTATTCGATTGAAGGAAAGGGATCAAAGATACAAGATAAAAACTTGTGTGAGACGATCTCACGAATTGTATTTTGTGATACGGATATTTTATTTGGGTCATCCATGAAAAAATATTATTTTTATGTTAAAAATATTACTTTTTATTGTAAATATCGATAAAATTGACCCGTCTCATCGATAAAGATTAATAAAACGGTCTTACATGCAAAAACGAGTACGCTCAATTGACGAGGTTTCAGCTCTGTCTCCCGTCTCTCGCTCACGACACAGGTCAGCACTTTTTTCTCTCTCTGCATTTTTCAAAAATCTCCATGTTTATTGCTTCGAATCAGTTTCACTGAGATTACATTGGCTTTCAATGTTTTTTCGAATAAACCGTTTTAGATCTTTCTGATTATTGTGATGAAAAAAGAAAATATCAGTAGCGACATTGCGTGGATTTCTTTTTTTGTATTTCATTTCCAGTCATTTAGATCTGAGCTCCTTTTTGTAGATTTTACTAGAAAATATCTGTAGCGACATTGCGTGGATTTCTTTTTTTGTATTTCATTTCCAGTCATTTAGATCTGAGCTCTTTTTTGTAGATTTTACTGCAACCAATACATCTGATATTTTTATTCTGTTAAAAAAATCAGTTGATTTGGTTGCGAGGTTCTTGGTTTTGTTTATAATTTTGATCTAATTAAAATTATCTTTTCGGTTTGTTTTCTAAATGCTAGAAAGATTAGCATGGCTAAAAAGAGAAGTGGCGTTTGAAGGCATTTATTTATTTTTGAGATTAGCCTAAATTAAAAAATAAGTTATTGCAATTGAAATCGTCGAATTTCTGAACATTTCTTGAGCGAAACTTGGTATTTTCATCGATGTTTCATAGTCATTGGTGGATCCAGGATTTCTAGTGGAGACGATTTCCATGATTTTCAAGGGGACTGTAAAACCACAATGCCAGTCTAAAATTGGAGGGTTTTAAAAAAATTTAAGGAGGATTTTCTGACACTTGGGCAGCTGTGCACCTAGGAGTGAATACCAGTGTTCTCGATTATTATTCTCGATAGCTTTTAGGAGAATCTTTTACCCATTAGTTTATTAATCTGATTTATTTTCTGAACATATTCTAGTGATATGTGTAAATAATTGACTGAATTTGCTGTTACCCGGGAATTGAACATCCTCCAGAATAAACAGATGGACATAATTGTGGGTTTAATATTTTGTTTATGTGTATTTTATCTTGTGATTTTAGCAGGATTTTTTGGGATAATTTGAACCAAACCTAGAATGGGTCGAGGAGTTAGCAGTGGTGGAGGTCAGAGTTCTTTAGGGTATCTTTTTGGAGATGGTGGAGCCCCTGCCCCAAAACCTACCACAAACATCGTGGAAGCTCCTCCTCGGAATCAGGCTCCAGTGGCTGCTCAGGCGATACCAGAGAAGGTTCCTTCTGTTTCTGATAAGCAAATTCCAGCTGGCATCCATGGAAGCCAAACGAACAACTATCTCCGAGCCGATGGCCAAAACACTGGCAACTTCCTCACAGTATGCTTATAATCCGATATCCCGATTGTTATTGTTATGCATTGGTTTTTTACTTATTTGCAATGCATGTTTAGTGGGAAAAATGACTCGACAAATTCTTACTTATTGTGTTACTTCCCAGAGTTGAACAAGATGTAGGCACGCCACATGTGATTCTAGGACTATAAAAGTTAACCAGTAAAATCATCCTATTAAACCTTTTTTATATGCAATAGCGCACAAATAAAGAACCAAGGAAAAATCATACTTGAATCGGATCTTTATTCTTTTCTCTTTGATTATTTCTCTTTGATAATTTACACTTCGTGATTTTTTTCCCTCTCGCTGCAATTTCTAGACACACATGCACTATTTCAATGCTACTGTCATACCATGAAAATTGAGAGGATTTTTGTCAAAACTCATATGAATATGCTAACCATCTTCATTGAATCCATTATATGCTATTAATACTATAGATCTAGAATCATTAGGCTTGAATAATATGCTTTATTTTTCCCTGTCCGCTGAAAGTTGTCTCCCCCAATATTTTGCTCTTTCATAAATCTCTTGTTTGGTTATGACAAACTCACTTCTTATTCCATCCTCTTTGTACATACTGGTGTTTGCTCTTTAGGATTTAATTGTGTAGATTGTGTCACCATCTCGCTACTCTACTGATCTGGTTAGATTGTTGAAATTCATAATATTTAACTTTTCTGGTAACAGGACCGACCATCTACTAAAGTCCAGGCTGCCCCAGGTGGTGGATCTTCCCTTGGATACCTTTTTGGAGACGGCTCCAAATAATGCCTTTGTCTCAGCACATTCGAAGTTGAGTTTGTGATTTAGTGTTCGTCTTGTCGTCTCTCGTTTGATTCGGGTCATTGTCAGTATGTTCATCTTAAATTTCGTCTGACACTGAATCGTTATGTAACCTAACTTTGTTGTCCTAAATAGAGTTTGTTCGTGAGCATTTCCTTGCTTCATGGACAGCTGTTTCTTTATTAAAGTTCTTGTCCTTGTTGGTGCCAACTAAAATGTGTGAGTGGTGATATTATTGAATTTCATTTCATGCTATTGTTGCTCGTGGACCTTGTTAATAAGGTAGACAAAAATTTGAATGCGCCTCTATATTAGGACTAATTCAATTAAATTAGTAAATTGTTTTTCATCCTACGCGTATTTCGGGTGAACTGCCTTCAGGATCTAGGTTCTAATAAATCAACCCTTTCACCACTCGTTAAGTCAGCCTACATTAAGAGGGCCATAGGAAAATTTCATCTGTGTTGTTTGCTTAATTCCATGGATTAGTGGACTGTACTAATGTATATGTTAATATATAATATTGAATACTGTGTTCCCACAAATAAGATTTGAGTTGGATCAAAAGTCACAACCTAGTAGTTGTGTAATTCTAATAGAAAAGTTGACACGATATACTTTTCGAATGGCAACCACATTTTATGTACATATAATGTATTTGTATGATAGAATAGAATTGCACAAGTCGTTGTATTGTACCCATCCACAAATAAGATTTGGGTTGGATCAAAAGTCACAACCTAGTAGTTGTGTAATTCTAATAGAAAAGTTGACACGATATACTTTTCGTAATTCAAATTGAAAAGTTGACACGATATACTTATCGAATGGAAACTACATTTTATGTCCATATAATGTATTTGTATGATAGAATAGAATTGCACAAGTTGTTGTATTGTACCCATTTCCTTCGTACACTGATGTGCACCTCATCCGGAAGCCGCATAAATTAACTGTTAATCAAAATCTTTAAAGAAAAAAATAAGGTATACATTTGTATTTCAAATCTTCACTAAATAGGTGAAGCAGCTATGTTTCTAGGACACTTGCAAATACCAATATAGCAGAAGCTCAACAATTTCATCAGTTAATCACTAGTGATATTCACGGAAAATTTAGGGTCTGATTCTAGCAAGTGTCACTAGTCTAGACGCAGACTTCAAATTTGCAAATTTGCTCTGAGCCTGAAATCACGAAGAAGAGCGTTAGAAGGGGGCCAGGAGGGTGTCTCGGCGTAGCTCCTCCGACGCTCAAGTCAGAGACTGAGTATATAGGTGGAGAGCAGCTAACAGTGCTGCTGAAAAACAATATAGTGAATATGTGAATTAAACACTCAAACATGGTATTTATAGGAGAATACACGGGCTTGTTTTCCATTTGGACTAGGGATGAGCTAGGAGTAGTGGGCTCATCCATAGCGTATCAACTAGAAAACTGATAACGATCAAATGATTCTATTTGGACTAGGGATGAGCCAGGAGTAGTGGGCTCATCCATTAGGTATCAACTAGGAAACTGATAACGATAAAATGAATAAAAAGACCCAAATCATGGAACCTGCAGTCTTTAAAAATGTCACAAGATTTTTTATGTGGGGAGTGGGTAAAGTGGGGTTGGTATGCATCAGGTTGGGGAAGCTGGCATTCATCGCCATTGAAATATATCTTCCTTGGAAATCCCCAGCCTTGCTTAAATGTAAATGTATCTTTGTCCTTTAAAAGTACTTCAGTTTGAACATATCCCAAGGGTCCTGCCGCCATCAGCAGATCATTATAAAACTTCATCCCATAAAACATGCCTGTATCATCTGCAATCAATAGAGCACCACTCAAATTTGTCAGCATGCATGTTAGGGAACTCTAGTTATTATGCACGATGTTAGAAAATGAGACTCCATTCTATTGCACCGACTCCCAAAGATTACACCATTCTTAGGATTTATGCTCAACAGAGTCTAACTTATAAGCTAAGAGCCTCTCAACCTTTGGTAGCATCTCATAACTTAGGGAACCAAACTTAGGATCATAAGAAGAGGTAGACGTGTCATACAAAATTATAATTTTCGCGAGAATTACTCCAACTTTGAACCTAAAAAATTATTAAATCACAGAGGATAAATAAGAATATGACTAGAAACCACCTATGGAAACAAGCGAGAAAAAACTGGAGCATAAAAAAATTGTCAAAAAACATATACATTTCCAAGATATAGCTACAGGGAAAGGTAAGATTTTTTGTCAACAACAAAGAATAGCACAAAGAAGATTAATGTTGATTAACATATGAGGCGTGCATAGACACTATAGTTAGTTCCATTTACTGACTATCAATGGGTTGCATTCAAAATAAATTATACAAGTAAACGAGGAACTTATGGATGAACAAAAATTTAAAGCACCATTAAGAACATTCCATGGAAAATAAAATGAGCAACTTCAACACAAATTCATGTACTTAACCACAAAAGTCAAACACGAAACCAAATTTTTTATAAGAAATTAACATCGAGTATACCAAGTGAAAGGAAAAATTCAAACAAAGACTAAGCAGAATCTCTCACTAACCTGTTCCCTAGCAAATGCCTCAGCTCCATCAATGCAAGATATATATGATCGAGGAGTTTTATCCATTACCAGTCGAGCTAAAGATATGGCGTTCACTGTAGTGAGACCAGAAACAGCTCCACATATCTTCGTGTTTCCATCCATGATGCAAGCTTCCATCTCAACAGTGCCGTTGCTGGTCAAAACGCACCCTTTGCCAGCATTAAAATGTGGATTATTTTCAAGTTCACGCACCTGCTTCATTCAACGTATGCAATCAATCTAAATATCCAAAACAACCATCTCCTTATTTGTCCATAACAAATTGATGACTAAAAACTTGCAAGAACCTTGTAAATTTTGAACTCCCAGTTCATTATTTTTTCACCAAGAATACATCAGAAGCAAAAAAAAAAAAAAGACATACACAGAGGATGATAAAAATTTTTGTACGTACGTACAACGAGTTCGACAACGTCCAACGGTGTTTGAGCAGCTTCGAGAGCATCGACGCCGATCTGGAGGCAAAAGTGAATGGCAGCTTCTCTGGGCTTCAAGCGTTCCGGCGGCATCGAACGAGGGATGTCACCGGCGCCGCCGTGCAGTGCTATTGCCCAACGACCCATTGCCACAATGATCACCACCTCGCGTGAACTGGAACACCTTGGGAGTGCGTGTCTTTAATGCATTGGTAGTTGGAGTGAGTAAGTGAATTTGACTTTAGTTCGTCTTTGTTTTTATATGATCATATGATTTTGTATACTTAAATATCTCACATTGATTGATTAAATCATAAATCATTGGAGGTGGTATATATGAATTTAGATAATATATTTTAAATTAATTTTTGAATAAATCAATTTTAACGAAAACTTTTTCTTACTCTCTTTTCTGTCGGACTGTCGTATTGATCATCCGATTTTGTATAATTAAATATCTCACACTGATTAAATTAAATCATTGATAGTTGTCCCAAATGTTGGGCCTTTCAATGACGACATTGGCTTGTTTGTTACATTACATATATGAGATTTCGTGATATGACGAACGATTTTGACTTTTTATCGAAAAATATTGTTACAATTGGGGCATTGGATATGGAATTTGGTCTGATATAATTATATAACTCATCGTTCATCCTATATTTGATTGTAAGAACTTCAAAGATATTTTCTTCTAATTTTATGAATTCCTCAATTTTCAAATTTTACACCAAAAATGTTTTCCACTATCTTATTATAAAAATTTATCAAATTTATTGTATTCCTTATTTATCCGAATTTGAAACACGTTGATTATTATTTTTTAATATTTCTCAAATTTATTGCATCTAAACCTATTTTCACACGTTCCTTTGATTATCATTCAGCAAAAAAAGGGATGGAACTCCACAACGATTTTATGACTAATGAAAACATGCATGCATGTGATACACACGAAAATCAATAATAAAATTTTCTCATATTTTCATGATATCTTTTTTCCTTAGTTTTTAATTCATATAATTATTTCAAAAACTTCACATCCATCACTTTTTTTAAAAAAAAAATTTGCGACGGAGACGGGATTTTTGTTTTAACGTGGATTTAAACTCTCACGTCTTTCTTGCTGATAGATGCTTATGTCTACACGGTGTTGCCTCATCCAACACTATTGATCATCAATAAATTTTTTTCTACTTTGGTTAGGATTTAAGGGGAAAAAAAATCAAAATAGTGAAGCCAACTTTCTCATGGATAGTTACCTTATAAATCTCCACATTTGACTCACATCCCATGTTTACAAAATCATAACCGACTCTATTCTCCTCACTAACTCCCTTTCAATGCTTAATTTCATCTCATTTCAAATTCAAATTTTAGAAAAGATCTCACCAATTCCCTCTTCATAGCCTAAACTATATCTCATCCATAACTAACACAGACAAAACCACCTACATACCCAAGCAAAGCAACGAACTACAAGGATCATGAGCTCACCTTGTACAAGGCTCGTTCGATGTCGAGTAAAAGATCTGGCCTCGTGTTTTAACGCTTGCAGATTTCCCTTGGGTAAGATTTTGCAATTCAAAATCATCAAATTTTCTTGTATCAAAAGGATCATTTTGTTATTGATGTATTGCATGCACGTCTTACCTTACGCTTATTGGGTTGGTTCAAGTGGTTTGTCAATCTTGATCCTAGCTAGTTCAAAAACGTGGAGTTTTTGCAAGAAACTCATATTATTTGTTTCATGTAGTTAGACGAAGAATCATCTGATACTATCCGTAGCACTTTCCCTCAAATGCAAAACGCAAGCATGACTGCCAACTCGAAATGTTCGAGTAAAACCCACGATTCGGGTGTGAAAACTTCGGTTGCAAACAAAAAATGCAACGAAGAAGAAAAATATGAGTCATCTGCTCAACGTTTGACAGCAAATAGTATTACTAATGACAATGAAGTCGAAGAGGGAAGCAGAGATCGAAAATGGCCGGAAGAAGATTACATAGTTTTTTGCTTTAGAGAAGATGGAGCTATTCATTTGATCAATGAAAGCAAGCCATCAAAAACATATGGTGACAACAACAAAAAGGTTAGTTCCTCATGACATATATAAACGCAACTCGGAGAATTCGATGCTTCCAAAATGATTGGCGGATTTTATATTTATTTCACTCATGTACTGTATGATGATTAGTGCGAGAAAAAATGGAGCAATGAGATGGAAAGTGAATGGCCTGAAGATGAAATCAAAGAGATTGACTCTGCTACCATTGGGGCCAAGGGATGCGAAGAAGACTCTTTCGAGTCTTGTAACTCAAATCAATCTGATACTAGCTCAAACTCCTTCTCCTTCCCAAAGTAAATCTCATCCCACCATGCATGCACATTTATCATTATTGAAATCTTTTGCTCAATTTGGTTTGATCACATTGCAGATTGGGTATCGAATGGATAGGGAGTCCGGTTCACATGCCCAAATCGGCCGAAAAACACAAGGCTGCAAGTGTGCTTCTTCACTGCTGCAGATTCTAAACGAGAGCAGCGCCCGATTCAGTTCACGACGCGATAATAAGCTGGCCTGCATGTTATATGTAAATTGTGGGGTGTTTGGTATTCATTACTACAATGTAATGCAACTAGCTCGTTTCATATCTTACTTTCCTTTTGCTTTTGTTTGTAAATCTTTTTGTTGGAATGCTTTAACAAATTATCGTGCTTAGAGTCTAGGGAGCATGAAAATTTAATGCAATCTTAAAAAAAAATTGACTTTTTGGCAATTCTGAATTTCCATAAAATTGAATAATCTCTTTTTCTAAACAGTACTGATACAATTCTCAGATTAATGTTGGCTAGTTATCTAGATTGGGGGAGTCTTTGAGACTCGATTAATATGTTGATTAAAACATCTTTGAAAAAAATTAAAATGTTGGCAAGCAATTGCTAATTTTATTTTTTTTAAAAAAAAGAACTGATTAAAATATTTTAAAATGAGCTCTTAAAATCATATTAATCGTTATAAAAATAAAATCATACCAGCTTAACCTAAAATCTCTTTTCCCACTATTTTTAAATTTCTCACTTACAAAATCTGTTTCCATTTCCTGTTTTGCTTTTTTCTTGCTCTCAATGACTTATTTAACTTGAGCACTTTAAAAACTTGATTTTAAAATAAAATATAAGAGTTTAAATGTTATGTAAACATTTTATCGACTTTATAAACTTATGGTCTTAAAGATAAATTTAGCAAAAAAGACTCATCTTTTCATAAGATGCTAAAAACATAACAAAGGTGGAAATGTGAGTTATATAACCTCACCATTACCCAATTCCCTCTAATGGCTTAACACCACCAAACGTATGACATTATATAGGACTATATTACAATCATTTCGACAACTAGACTAAAATACGTAAGTTATGAGCACATGAAGAACTTGGACACCCCATGGAGTTGGTAATTTTTCCCAATATTCATGTTCATTTGAGAACAACCGATTGCAGATGAAATCTAGCTTTGGCAGCAGCAGCAACAGATTCATCGTCTTGTTTTTCTTTTGCTTCTGCCACTGCAGCGATATAAGCTACCCTTGCCGCTTCCAATTCCTGCATCTCTATCTCAGTCAAAGATTCCTGCCCATTTTGAGGAAACAAGCAGTAAATAGTCATCCATGCATGCTCCAAGGCATTAAAAGTTCATGTAATCTATACTTCTACATTTACCTGGTAGCACAAATGAATTTCACATATACACAAGGTTTTTTAAGATCTCTCACACTTAACTTTTAAGCTATACTTTCATGTCAAATCTTTAAATGCAAATAATACTCACTTAAATCATGCATCAAGCTTATATATAGCAATATATTGTTACATTTCATCAATCTAATATCCCCTTACCCCACACACCCTTACAATATTTTAAAATTTTAAAATAAAATAAAGAAAGAAAAGGACAAGGGTCTGAACAATTATAAAAGTGGTGGACAGTAAAAGCATAATAATTGTGCATATATAATGCACTTGTGCAGACAACTTTTTTAACTTGAAACATGGAACATAGTTTCTAAAACAAAAAAGCGGAAATGGGGGAGGGGTGGTCAGAAGGAGAATTGTGCTTATATGTATAAATAACTTACAGACTCAAAATTCTCTTCAAGAGAGTGTGAGAGAAATTCATAGTTTCCATCAGAAAGAGTCAAATCAGTCCTTGCCAAGCCTTCGATTAAGGACATGAAACATGAAATTTCTCCTTCTACATTTGTTAGATCTCCCTGAAGCTTCTCTACTTTTTTGTTGGAAGTCATTGCCTCCCATTGTAGTTTTTCCACAGCAGCTTGTTTGTCTGCTAGCTTAATCTGTAACAGTATATATCCCGCAAGAATAGAGAGAGATGATAAAATAAATAAATCACATGTCAGTGTACCTTTGGTCAGACAAAAAAAAATCACTATCAGCAATCAAATTTTCAGGTAGGAGACATACAAATGATAGTTTTTTTTATCTAACAGCAAGTTTCAGATGCAACATTACAACTTTTACAATGAAAAATGGAGAACCATGGAGAAGCGCACGAGAATAAAGTGTTGAATCACTGTACCTGCTCCCTGATGATTAAGTTTAACATGTATAACACAACATTTTTGTATATCACCACCTCCACAGTTGGCCACATCCATTCAAGTATTATGCAATGACCTTGTTCCACTTGACAAGTTTCGATTAACCTCACTATATTCCAATGTAATATTCGCATATGCACATTTACCCTCGATTAACAAGACCTAAACAAGCCATAAATCAAAACTAAAAGGATTGATGATTTGGTGTGGCTCACCTCAAATATTAAGTTTTGGGTAGGGTCTTAAATCTTCGGAAACGGTTATGTGTCATCACAAAAAGGGGTGCTTGGTACGGATGATTAACATATATAATTATATAATTACATATAAAAGGCATTTGTAGGAGGTCATGGTAATTTTAGCTGTTTGTTTTAAAATTATAATTATATAATTACATATAATTAACATATATAATTATATAAGCTGTTTGTTTTAAAATTGTTATTAAACATTGTTTAAAATCACCCATTTGTAGGAGGTAGGGATGTTAATGAACCAAACCGTTTGTGAGCTATTCGAAGCTCGATTCGATAAAAGCTCGTTTGAGCTCGTTTAATGAGGCTCGTTAAGATAAACAAACCAAACTCAAGCTTTACAGTATTCGGCTCGTTAGCTCGTGAACGTGTTCGTTAGTAAGTTCATGAGTAATCTTTTAGATGAAACAATAATAGTTTTGATATTTGATTTATTGATTTTGCATATTATTTATGAAATATATAGAAAAATCTATTAAATTTATTTATTATAATAAATTTACAAATTTTAATAAGAATAATATATTTTTCTTTAAATATATAATTTATTTTTAATTAATTTAATGAAAATTTAAATGTATAATTCATATTTATTAAGTTTGTTTAGGCTCGATAAAGGCTTGAATAAGCTCGTGAGCCATGCATATATTCGTTAAATAAAGCTCGAGCTCGGCTCGATTATAAACGAGCCAAGCTCAAACATTCAAGAGTTCGGCTCGACTCGGCACGACTCGATTACATCCCTAGTAGGAGGTCATCGTAATTTTAGCTGCTTAGATCAGGGTGAACCAGCCGCTGGGAAAGTTTTGAGATTATCATATTGTGACAGTTATTGATAAGAAATAGCAAAATAGAGAGAGAGACTAATGGAATCATTTTTCGGATATCTTATAAATATTGTCTACAGAAACAAATAAAATAAAATCTTGATTTTACATGTTCCGGTTATGTCTATGCCAAATTTGGCCAACAATTACTCATGCTTGGGAGTTATATTGGATGGGGTGTGGATGAAAATGCAAATGGAAGTCTTCCAAGCAAAGTTAGTGAGAAATGAGCACAGAAGGTAACATCCAGAAAAAGAAACGTTTTTTGATAAGAGTGGATAGATTCAGAAAAGGTAACAAGGTGCTCCGGTACAAAAACTTGACAAAGTAATGAACTTAGTTCTAGTAGGGAATTTTAGATTTTGAGGACGTTCATACCTTTGCATCAGAGAGCTGTAATTGTGAGGATTTAATCAGCGAGTCCTTTTCTGTAACCTCGTTTTTCAGATCTGTGAACTTCAAGTGCATTGAAGTCATCTCACTCTCTAAAAGCTCCGCTGATTTCAGAAGTTCATCCTTTTCTGATAATTGCCTTTTTAGATCCTCTAGTTGGTCCCGTAATGCCATCAGTTCTTCTCTATCTTTTTCAGATAGTAACGACCTCGAGGAAAAAATCGAGAAGTTGTCATCGCAGCGATCTTGGTTATTGGTTGTATTTTCGTTTGGCTCCTCCCTTTGTTTTTTAGTTTGCAGAGCACTCCTTCCTGTTGTCTGCGGCAAATATTATCAAGAGCATGCATTGCAATCCATAAAATTTAACTCACTTGACAGTGGACCATAATGAGAACAATGAATATTCATAACCTTTATGGAAAACTTGCAGCTAAGGAAGGTAAGTCAAAATCATGATGGGAATGGTTCATAACAAGAACTAGCAGATTATCAAACATGGAATTTAACAGCCATTTGGAGTTTAAGCATCAAAATCCTTTCTCTATTTATGTTTGTAAGTGAGTGTATGTGAGCATGCAAGGCACGATGAAGACAAGAAGTTTAAAAGAAAAAAAATTAGGTGAAAGCCTTCAAATCTAAATATTGAAAAAAGTTAATATTCTTTGAGGGGTAGTTTGCCCAAAGTCAATAAGAACACATCACCCAACACCACTGAAGTTGGAAGAATAAATGCCATAAACCCTGTGGAACACTTGGAATAGCGAATTACTTGTGCCAACGAGATAGCCAAGAACAACGGAGTAATCACATTATCATTGAACCACTGGAAAATTTTATTTTTCTCTCGTCTCGTTACTTGATTATTTGATTGCTAGCGTTTTGCCTGAAGTTGTATAATTGAGCATTGATTAATCTGAGAAAATCACAGTGAATAAAAAAATTGATCTTGAACCGAGTTCACCTTGTATTTTAAAGTTTATCAGCATTTTTCTGAAGTTGTATACTTGTGCATTGATTCTTTGCCATTATTGATTGCCTAAGCAGCCAAGATTACCGTCCGCAGTGGATGGTTGACAAGAACACTAAGAATAAATCTCATCCACTATTTCCATCATAGTAACTAGAATTTTCAAACTCTTAGGACCAAAACGAAGTAGATCGTGGGTTTTTTCAGATTGATGTACTTGACAGCAAAGCTGTAATAATTTTGAATATCTCGTGCACATTGGAGTCATTTCATCTTCATATCTCAAACAAATTGCCGTCCATAAACCTTAAAAAATTAACGAAAAATGTACCTTCTTGTAAAGGGATTCTCTAGACGGAGTCTTGGTATAGATCATTGGAGCCTTTCTGGTAAACGAAGAATTCGCTTTCCGTTCCTAGCGTTTCAATTTCAAAGAGGAAAAATACAAAAATACAGTAAACACATCTCTCCAACTTTCTCGAAAATAAAATAAAACGGAAAGAACTGAAACGCAGCGGTTTTCTTACAATTAGAGACTGAACGAGAGGAACCATCTCGACAAGGTCGTTAAACAGAACACGGTCTACATTGCCTGTGGCTGTGGCGGTGGCGATGGCGGCGGACAGAGAGGAGAAGGTGCGACTGAGTGAGGAGTCGTCCACGCCAGATAGCCATGACGCCGAGTCAGGACCGGACCCGGCGGTGTCTTGTAACTCTACCAAATGCCGCTGCTGAGGTTTATACATTTTGCTCTTCAATGGTTACAGCAAAAACACTGTGAAGTGAAATGGGTATCGATTCAAAAGTAGATCTGAAAATCGAGGATAGATTTATTCCAATTTCCCGAAATTATTTTGAATTTTTTTAAAAAAATCTAATTTGAAATTATCGAATATAAATTTATTTTATTAAAAAAATCTAATTTGAAATTATCGAATATAAATTTATTTTAATAGGTCCACCATCTTTGCGTAATTAAAATATTAGTTCATGTGTCCCTATCATCATTTTGTATTTGTAAGCATGAAAGTTTTTTTCAATTTTTACATCAACTTCCTAAAATGTACCTCAATCACACTATTTAATGAGTTGTTTGTCTTCTTCATCTTCATTGTACAAGTCAAAGCTATGGGAAGAAACCGTCATTGAGTCCGAAGCATGTAGAAATGCGACCATTTAAGGTATTCGATTCTCCTCGAAAAAAAAAATCCATGGGTATGTTGTATTATAGTTACACATTGAACAATTGTGAGTTTTTTGGATGGTGCAGGCCGGAGATATACTCGTCGATACCGAATGGTGGCGAAGATGAATCGTTTAATGATTTAAGAGAGAACAATTACAGCGATTTCAGTGGTCCCGAAACTCTGTCCAAGTCTACCAAAGATGGCGAAGCTAACTCCAAGGAGTAGAAGATGATGCAAGATCCATTTATCATTGGTTATGTGCTTGTTTCATGGGTTGGCTGTGTCTTGATGTTTTTTGTGCTCATTGGTCTTCTTGCTAAGTAATGGAGTGCTTATGTAATGGGGTTTATCCTCTTTATGAATTGATGATGTACTGGAGTTCTAGTTAGGCCATAAGTTTGCTGTAGTAATGGAAGAAGAGTACTAAAGTATGTATTTGGCCTGAATGAATATGTGAACATATCTTTGCAAAAGTAGTTAATCTCATTGTTGGATATGCTTGAGGTTGTTTCATGGACACTGAATGAAGTATATTATATGATAATGCACCATCTGCATGTGGTACGATAGTTGATTGTGCACAATGCTGCTAATATTTATCCTGCCATGAAGATTATTCACATTTGTAAATTGAAGCATTAGAATTCCTGAATTTACTCAGTCTGCTCCTACCATGGATTGTCCTGAATGATGAGAAGCTTAAGATGATAATTAATGCGAACATCTAGATTCCTCCTTTGCTGACGGCCTTCCAGAGGCTTGCTTCGATGGTCTAGATGAGCATGCCTGACTGTGTCATGTGTTTTCATGCCCCTAGCAAATCATAATTTATAATCAATTAAATTCAATGCCAAAGAGCTTAAATATATAAAAATATATTGTTTACCTTAAACAATTTTGATTTTGAATGAACTTTATTAGTACATGTTACTATACTATGACCGAGTTCCAAGAATCTTGAATAAGCATGCTTGACTCATTTCCTCATAGAAATGCTACCACCTTCATATGCTTATTTTATCCACAATTTTATGGTCATCCTCTGTGTTTCCTCTAAACAGGTGCATTTAAGGGCTGATAGTTTTGAAATAGTATTATAGCCCAAGCATAACATGAATCATATAAGACTATGTTTTCAAATACTTCATCTTGCTATAGTATTTGCTGACAAAATCTTCAATTTTCTGTTTTCATTGACCATTTTTTTTGCAAATGTGAGAAAAGATAACGAACTGCTGGAACATGCCACAAATACATGTCATCTTCCTCAAGTCGGCCACATATTGTCCCAAAACTCCTTGGACAAACAAACATTGAACCTGATATTCTTGATCTCCTCAGTATAATGCATAATATCTCCTGAAAATTTTCTGAGTTTTATTGATTCTCCTCGATATGTTGGGGCAGATGTCACCGTCATATTTCTCCATTCTAGTATTCTTTTGTTGCATCCTCTTCATCAATCTATTTTGTCTGTGTTCCAACATTGTGATGATTGGCTTGTCTCTTACATCCAAAATGTAACTAGTGAATGATATATATATATATATATATATGTACTTAATAATATTTTATTTATTTTTTAAATATAATGCTAAAGTTCGTGAACAATCGAACAATATAATTTCAGCTCGAATTCGATTCGAAAAATATTCGAACATTTTCGAGTTCGGCTCGAATTCGATAATTTCGAATTCGAACCGGCTCGAAAAGTTCGTGAACGTGTTCAGTTCGTCTACACCCAGCAAAAGCAATCAAGTTGCCCTAGAATTCCTAACATGCATTACATTATTTGGTTAAAAAATGTCTTACACAAGGTATCCAACCATTGTCACTCAACTATAATTCGAACTTATCATCCACAGCGACAATAATTTTATGATTTACAGAGTTAAACCCGGAACACAAATTTTTTAGATTCACCCCAAAAAACCGGCTCAGCTTGCATTGGATTTCCGAGACAGGCTCGATACCCTGGCATGAAAAAAGGGGAAGTTAGAAGGGTAAGGCGATCAAGATGGTCGTACCAACAAAGGCAGACCAAGGAATTGCCCAAAGGACAGCGAAACTGGTTAACTCTTTCATTTTTAAATTCACCTTAATAATAACCAACCCCTCCAAAATCAACTTTTGATAGCTTCTCGGCATCATTTCCGTTCCCTAAATACAAAACCCGACCTGCAAGACCAAGATAGTCGTAGTTCAGACACAAAGAATCATAATTCGGAGCAGAAGGCCAGTCCAAAAAAGTAGCAAGAGCCTACTTAGATTAGACACGATCCCACAAATCACAGGTTTGATGAACTAAACTGGGTTTCATTCATAACTAGATAATCAAGAGAAAATAATATGTGGGCATTTTCCATAGAAGTGGAAAATACATAAGGGAACAAACAAGTTCAACTCGAGTCAAGATTCTAACAACGTCTGGCCTCATTCTCAGCAGCGCAGGCTCATTAGAAAATCTTTGAACTTTAACTCAAGCTAGGTTGTTTACCTATTGATGCTTGACATAGTTTAAACAATAGCACCGCATGCAGTATCACGACGCCAAATTGGGCAAGTTTTTAATAATGAAGACAATAATTCAAAGGCTAAATATCATTTATAATTTTCAGAACATGTAATCTACATGAGGTCATGAACATCGAATTAAAATAATTACATCTCACAAGCTTTCAAGGTGGGATCTCTATCTTCAGATTTAGGACCCACAGACTTCACTAGTATATGGATATAATGAAATAACAGGTTACTGGCGGTAAACAACCAATCGCATAAGGAACATTAACACGATGAAGCATATATAAGTCAGCTTACCATTTCTCCTTACAGCAATCTCTCGTATTCGCCGAACAAGACCACTTATGGGATCATTGAAGATTTTTGTCTCTAGATTCCCTTCCACATACAAGATAGAACTACAATGGGTAAAATTCAATCAAAAACCAGAAATCAAAACAAAATACGTAAAATTTTATGAAATGGGGTAAATCGGAAAGGCTGGATGCAGGGAAAAATAGAACCGATGGAAAAACAAAGAAAAAAATAAAGGGGGGGATCATGAGTAAAGACTGTGCGAGCTGAAAGAAAATCACTCCATGCTATGCACAAAAGTCACGAAAGTCGAAAAAATATCAGTTCAACCGTGCATGAGAGATTGACTTCTCCATTGCCACGAAAAGTTGCACACCAGTTCATCTCAGTTTAAAACTATTTATAGTTTCACGTAGTAATAGGATCAGTATGAATGACATCTTCACATCGCTGGCTTAACAATCCCTTTTACCCTAACTAAATTGCATAAACACAATAATCGATATTAAAAATTCTTGACCAGCTTATTTCAAACTACAAATCACAATCCATCCCCATTCTTTTCATTTCTTGGAGCTCTTCTCATTAAATTTCTGATAACTGAAAACAATTAACATTTTCCATTTGCACACAATGCTCAGACAATGCACCTGTCCACAGACCCAAGTTTTACTATAAATAGAAAGTTACCCGGGAACAAAATTCTTCACTGCAAGTTCTCCCAATCTCTCAGGATATAATGAAACCCTATGCCACTGCACGGCACAACGATTTGCATAGTCCTTGGGTTCTTCATTATCCAAAGGCCTTCTGTTGTTCCGGATGCCCCCAGTTCCAACAGAGAGCAGAGTCACTATCCTCCCACTCTTTAATTTCTTTGGTATAGGAGCCTGTCCCAATTGCCCAATCAATATTGCCTGCTTTTCAAAATCCAAACCAGATCAAACATCACAATTGTCAACCAGTATGGAGTGACAATTTTGTAGCACAAATAACGTAACAAAATGTTATGCACATAACATTTTCTGAACACACTACCACAAGTTATGCTGGTATACAGTCACATTAAATTGATATGTCGTCTGTGCTTAATCAATGAGAAGAAACATGCATGATTTTAATGAGAGAGATCAACACTGCCTAAAACCTGATCAAACTAAGCCAGATCATAATACATAGTAATCCATTCAATTGAGCATTTGACAGAAAGGCACAACTAGTTCAGCTATGCTGAGTCCATAATTAAGTGGGCATTTATCTAAATCAGGTTTCAAATCCCAAATCCAACATATATATCAACTGCATGCGTACAGCCCCGTACAGGCATGAAAACAAGAAAATGACGCGTTGCACCAGAAAGACTTGAACAGCGTTGATTGGATTCGAAATTGCTGTGCAGAGTAGTTTTTTTAAAAAAATGACCTTTTCATTTTACACTTGGAAAGGGTCATTTTTAAAAAAATGTACGATTGAAAATGAAAAACAAGTAACACTATTAGAAAAATACCTTGTAAATCCCCAAGTCCAAACCGTTTTCGAGGGTTCGCTCAGTATTTCCCGTAAACTGCTGCTGTTTTGATGAGGAAACATGGGTCGTTTCAAAATCAGAGTCAGAATCTGCCTCTGTCTCTGCAGATAGTAGATTTTTTGTGCAGAATGAAACGAAAGGGGTGTTCGCTATTGCGTTGTACCTGGTACAAATTCCACCGCAAAGCTTTCTTGAAAGCGAAGAAGCCATTGATTCGCTGCGTATCCCTTGAGCTTGAACCCTAGAGTGTGTTGGAATGAGCTTTTTATTTCACATATTAAAAAATTATAGGTATAATTTACATAATAAATTTACATTGTAATTATATCTAGTGAGTTAAACATGTCTCGTTTTTTATGTGCTTATATATAAACTAGTTTTGATAACCTCAATTTTTGAGGTATTTTCTCAAGTTTGTTTTGCAGCATATGATTTATTTTTCATTGATAAATGAAAGATATTTTTTATGTTTGTATAAGGATTTTTCTATCAGATAAGAACTTTTTAGTAGGTTATTGGATATTTTATATTGATTATGTTAATAGATTTATTAATATGTTAAGTCTAATTTTTTTAGTATTTTAAAATATTAACGGTTATGTGATAATTAAACAATTGATGAGAATATTTAAAGTAGATATTACTAAAAGATGTCTGAGGATTTCTTTACTTCATATTTAAGAGCTTATGTGATATATTTATTACCCTTGCCACTTTATTTTTTGAAGATATGAAAATATAGAATTTTATTGAATTTGTAGAACCAACAATAACAACATTATAACAAGAGGCTAACTAAAAAAAACTAAAAGATATGAATAGAATTATCTTAACTCTCATGGCAAGGAAAAAGCAAATTTTAGTATGATATATGTAAAATTGATTTACATAGGGGATAAATGTATTACAAAGCAAAAAAAAATTCATCGAAATAAGAAATGAAAAACAACTTTTATATATATAGATTAGATATAGTACAAACTAAAATTCTTAATAGGTAGATACAAACAATTTATAACTAAGCATGTTCTACAGCACAAGGAAAACATTTGCTTATTTATTCAGTGGACAATTGGTTTATGTTAATGCATGCATATATTTGATATCTAATTCTTTCTCAATATCAGTTGCATATTCTAACAAAAGAGAAAACTTTGCTTCCATTGTAAGCACTCGTCGAAAGATCGATGACTGTTCATATTGGGTTGAAGTAAAATCTTTTCATCATAACTTCAACTTCTTTTTGAAATAGACAGTTGTAGTAACATTGTCCACTGTCAATACAAGTACAGTATGAGTTGACCATAAAGGAGATAGACCGGAGAAGTGCTACAAAATCTGTACATGGGATGTATTCAATCTCAGGTTTAGCACTTGCTTCTAACTTGGGCTTTGCTTTTGGGACAAGTTCTTGCAATGCTAATGAGATTGCCCTGGTCGTTGGTGAAATTGCTGTTGGAGAGATAACACCTCTAGAGCAAACAGTTAAAGAAGCTAGAAGCAGCTATGAAAACGTAATTCTCGCACAAGCCACAGTTGATTGAGTTAAAGTTGATGGTATTGACACTTACTTGGCTATGATGAAGGTATTAACATTATTTTGTGTAACAGATTTTCATTTACTTAAATTTAGGATAGGAAGCAGCTGGTTTTTTGGTGCTTTTGTATTCTATTAAATATTAAATATGGTGTTTTGAAGTGATGTAACTGAATCCCTTGTATTTGAATTTCTCTACATGGCTTTGATGTATAAACTGATGATCACCAAGACACTAACACAGCGGTCAGAACAAAAAAAATGGTTTTGAGCTATAAATCATTCTATTATTTCTCCCATCTTGTTGTTCTAAAACTTACTAGCCTTTTACATTTTGTAGTTGTCAGGTTGTGCATGTTAATGCAGGAATTGCTTTCTCCCATGACAGACATTTGGAATTGGATTCTTCTTCTGCTCTACTGGGAACGCCCTTGGAAATCTCTTGCATTTTGCTTGGTTTCCACTTACATTTTGTGCAGGTGAGTACATTTTTTTAGCTGATTTCATTAATCATGCAAGATTATTATATCTAGACTTCCATTTATGTCGTCCTGCTCGCGGACGACAGAAAAAAAAGTGCATGAGGCATTTGGAGCCTGTGTTCTGGATTATCAAGAATGACATTGTTCGTCAATTGATAATGTCATAAATAATTTGGTCGGATGCTGAAAGAAAAAATATTGCAATCTATATTTAAAACTATTTCCCACTTAAGGTAAAAGCAATCCCAATATTACTATTTGTGCACGCATTTGGGAACAATATGCAAGTGGATGGATTTCTAAGGAAAACAATTGTCTATTGAGTGACTTAATATTACCTTTTTTGCAGAGGCTTGTTGGGCCATGTGCTTGTTTCGTTACTTTTATTTTGGCATTCTTCATGTTGCTTAACCTTTTTGTTCAAGGAGGGCCTATTGATGAACTGAAAGTAATGGCACCTCCTGCCATGAACGCAATGGAACAGCTTTTAGCAGTTCAAAATGCAGTTTCCCTAGCTGAAAATCTTATCCAAGAAGGAAACATACTTCTTCTCAAATGCCGCGCCTTGCTACTCTCGCTTTTCCCACAGGTATCAGTAAGTTTTCTTCCATCCGCACAATATTCTCTTAATAGTTGTTTTGTCATTGGGAAACATAATTTTGTGGGCCATGAAAGGCTAATACTGTTGGTCGTCTCACCCATTTAATATTAGCCAAGTGGAGAACTTATTGGCATATACATTTATTGAGGATCATACTCTTGAATGTTTTCAACTTTGAGTATGCCAGTTCCTGATGTATATGAACATGCTTCCTCAAATTTTTCGAATCCTCAAGTGCATTATTGATGTAGAACTAGAATTGCGAAAAGGAAAAGCATTGTTGACCTTCACAGCTGCCACTTATTGTCTGGTTCTTGTCAACTAAATATTTGATTGTTTTTTCTTGGTTCTTGAAACTCTTAGAAGAATGGGCATCGGTTTTTAGAGAACGAGTGGTCACCTATATTAGTTGAAAGGAGTTTACTTTCATTTACTATGTGCATCTTCTACTCAGGCTACAGAGAGATGCGCTGGAGCGCTTTTGGTCATAGCTTTACTTCTGGCCTTTGTTCCTGTTAAATATATTATTCTAGTGGCTTTTCTGGAAACATTTACCAGATATTCACCTATTAGAAGAGCCAACACTGAAAGGTGGCAAAGACGATTTCGAGATGGGTGGCTTAGCATACCAGCAGCTCCCGAATCTCTTGAAAGATATAATGACGATAAAAAGAAAAGGTGGACAACATCATGTTCCATTGTATATAGTTCTGTGGTTTCATGAAATTCACCCCAAGTATGTTCCTCATGTAGTATCATCTTTATTCATCTCTGCTTTCATTTCATGTAAATGAATGTTTGTGCCAATGCTTCGCCTCCCATATGTAAAAAAGCGCTGCACATAGTTTTTTTTTTTTTTTTTTTCTATGCAAAAAGTTTATTTTATTGCCGACCGGAAACTACAAATAAAATATATTACACAATCAAAGTCCATACAAATATTCAGGCTTTTTTATTTTTATTTTTAATTATAACATATGGAGAAAATGCAGAATAGGGAAACTTCTGTAAATATTGGACAACATGAGTGGGTATGAACATTCAGGGGGAGAGTTGTATTCCCCGCTGGGCACAAAAAGAATAGGCTATTTTGTGGATGAACAGAAGGCACAATTATACTGATTTACATAGATAATTCAAGACGTATACAAAATTTTATTGATAAAAGCCCTTTATCGGAAAAAGCTAGATTTAAGTACTCACGACTTGTTCAAAATTCAAATTCAGAAGATTGGTTCTCAAAGCCATTGTCAATTTCACAAGCTGAAGTTCTTTATTTTTCGCTCAAAAACAGGGTCTCCGTTTGATGAAATGTTTTGATTTAAGAGTAAATCTCTTGTAAAACGATATCATATTTTTATATTCATTCCATAATTGCCGTGAAAACTAATATTTTCACGAGTAGGTCAAGTCGAAGTTTTGTCTTATAAGATAAACAAGTGAGACTGTTTAACAAAAATTTTGTGTTGGTTTAAATATATAAATATGATAAGGGAATTATTTGTTGGGACTAAATGCTTTTATTTTCAAAAACATATTTTCTCTTTTTATTTCTATTTGCACGAAACAAATGTAGTTCGATCAATGCCTGCACACTCAATCTTTTGTAGAGTTTAAATTCGTTCTCTCTTAATTTTTAGGCGGAAAAATTATTCCCATACCCCTAAATCTAGATACAATTACACACAATTATTATCATAATCATTATTAATCTAAGAACAAAATTTCCTGTTCATAAAGTACAATATAATCAAATTGGTAAATATTGAAAATAAAACCAAGGTTTGCCCTTACCACTCACTTAATGAGCCAAGAGTTTACTTTATCTCACTTTGGCTCCACGAAAGTGACATAACACATCCTTTGTCTCCTTAGATTCTCTTTTCTTTTTTAAAATTTTAGATTCTCTTTTCTTTTTTAAAATAAAATAAAAATTATGTGACTGGTCAAAAGACATATCTTACAGAAGTGAATTATGATCTTATTTTCCCAATCCCGAGATAGTGGGGGCATCTCTCTTTTTAGCTTTATTTACTCTTTTAATAGTTAATTAATTATTAAATGTGAAAAGACAGAGAAAATAAAATAGTCAGAAAACAAAAGGGACAAATCAGATTTAGTCTCTGCTTGGCCTTACCAATCTAAGGTGCATTTCAGACATATTTTTTAAAGATTTTTTTTGTTAATGTTTTGTAACATATTTCTTCTGTTTCCATAAGTGAAAATAAATGCTAATTATTGTAAAGATTTTAATAATAATAATAAGTATATATATGTATAGGACTTGGCATCCTGATCATTAATCTCCACGAGTCATAATGAATAACGAGAAAATATCCACCAAGAAGCATTTCCAGTGGACAACAAAGATCAGCAATATTGAAGAGAAAAGTGATAAAAGCAATGTGTACAGCTTTTTCCTCCAAGAACCACAGAAGATATTGAAATCTTCGTCCAAGAAACATGATCAGAACGATTTCACAGAGGTGGAAGCAGGAAAATCTTGTCGTCCAAGGAGAAAGAAACTGCAAACTTCATTCGCTGTTTCCAGGCTGCAAGCCGTGCTAAATTCCTTCATAAGAATTCGAGCATCGCGACGACTAGTTCTGGGAACCCTTTTTGGAAACAAGCGTGGAAATGCGCATCTGGCTTTCCAGAAGGATGCGAAATCAGCCCCGAGTTTGTTGGTTGAACTCGCAACACCAATAACAGGCAAGAACAAACAATATAATATATCATGCATCGTGAATGTACCTATGTATGTCCATGCATACATGTAATTGTTAGTTTGCCTTATCAATACTTCGCTGTAATTCAGCAAGTAAAGCTCGTGCTCATCCACTTAAGTGTTGTTCAAAATCTGGCGATCTATATGTTCGGATCTTATATACGTTACTAAGAACATATTCCTGGATTTTTTTGATAGGGTTGGTCCGAGAGATGGGTCCGGGACTAGTTCGTATTGCCTTCGAGTGTGACAACAGAGGTCGGACGAGTCAGGCTAGTCTCTTAGACGAGCCCGCGTGGAGGACTTATTGTAATGGGAACAAGCTCGGGTTCGCGACGAGGGTGGAATGTGGGGAGAAGGAGTGGAAGATATTGAAGACCGTGGAGCCAATATCTATGGGAGCCGGTGTTTTAGGAAAAGAAAAAGAAGAAGAAGATGCAGTGATATATATGAGGGTTAAATTCGAAAGAGTTGTGGGAACTGCAAATTCTGAGGCATTCTACATGATCAATCCTGATAACAAGACTGCTCCTGAACTTAGTGTTTACTTTCTCAGAGCTTAGTTGATGTTTTTTTAAAAAAAGCAGATCTATTAATTTCATTTACATCCCTGATCTTCTAATGTCTTTCATGTAATCTGTTCTGACTCTCGTACAAAGAACCTAAGAACAAGTGGAAATTAGCTAGGTACTTTAATCATCGTACGCAAAATGTGTGTTCTTTAGATCCCATTTGTTATGTAGTAAATCTCCTTAAAACTCTTGTTGGATCTCAGTAAATAGCTTATATGTAAGTGTCAAAAAGTGTCTGTATGCCAAAATGCTTAAATCACAGGTGGATAACAATTAGATATGATACAAATCAAGAACTTAATTAGAATATATAATACTTCGTTTTCTCCTGTTTTATCGATTTGTTCAAAATCATTCATTCTTGAAATCCATAAAAATAAGTCTTCCAAGGCTTCGGGCCGACTCTGTTTATCTGTTATTGAAGCCGAATAGTCAGTCCATGACGGGATCTTTTATGAACCAATTAGTTCTATTCTGGCAAGTAGAGGTGGAAGGAGAATAGTTGGTGTGTTTCATAAAATCCCACATCGAATGAGGAATCAGATGAAAACATTACTGATGGTAATATAAATTGAAGGAAAGTTAAGAAGATCCATACTTACCTGGACGGGGTCAATGGGCGATCAAGAAGGCCCATGGCCTAGGACGGTGACCTTCATTGCACTTGGAAGGGGCATTTGCCTAAGGTCGATCCAAGTGGTCGAACCTACGTCGTAATTTGTGATAGAGGGGGCCAGCGTTCGCGCGGCCCCTGCCAATTTTAGTCTTAAAAAATTAGTTGTCAAAACTGCTACACTAAAAGTTCTTTCAATTTTATGTGTTCTATCAACATTCTTCCGTATTTAATGGATTTTGATTGTGGGCACACGGTTCATTAATTGTGAATTTATGGGCCAACTA
This sequence comes from Primulina huaijiensis, assembly GCF_012295235.1. Lineage (NCBI taxonomy): Eukaryota > Viridiplantae > Streptophyta > Magnoliopsida > Lamiales > Gesneriaceae > Primulina > Primulina huaijiensis. The sequence goes on along the minus strand of NC_133308.1, from coordinate 1,380,979 downwards.
GTAACTACGACCTATTTTCTTCATCGAGCCGAAGGGTTGGGAATTTTACAGACGGAAATACGATCCCACATCGGAAGATTATATACGAAGCTGGTGACTCCATCGTATAAATCTAGCACTGAAGCTTCGAAGCTACTTTTATCCTTTTACTAAAGAATACCTTGTAATTCAAACAGCTTACATTACACTACTCTTTGGAGGGTTCTTCTCTTTTGGAAAGACCCTAACATGAAAATTATTTATTCTAACGATTGTTCAATTGGCAATGTTAATATTTTGGTAAATGAAAAAATAAAACCATATTTGTGTAATTGGCACTAATTTCCTCATAAAAATGGGTTTATAGGGCCGGAAATTCGCTTTAAGTCTCCAGCCGTCGTTTTTTTTTTGTGTTCAGTCCCTGGGTACTTTTTTAGTACCACATTTCCACATGAATTGTACCACAATTTGTTTGACATAGTACCACAATTTTGTGGGTAGAAAGTGAACCCAAAGAAATGTTTTAATTGGGGATTTTTCAGCAACTTCCCCTCGGAGGATAAATATTTTAAATAATCGTTTCTTAATCCATATTAAAGCTATATTTTTTAAAATAGTCAAAATATAATGTAACATAGTTTTCTATTATTTAAAAATCCTGAAACAACCTTTATTTATCATTTTCACATCCCAATTAATTATTACAACTCACATGAGATTAGTTTTTTTAAAAAAATAAATTAAATAAACTTGTTTCATTATGCAAAAGTTAATTGAAATATTATTTTCATCATTTTCGGATTCTCTTGCGAATTTACACTATTTTCATTTTTTTACTGATTTTTAATTAGCTATATTTTTTTATATTTATTTCTATTTAAAAATAAAAAAGAAGAAAAAAATGAAGAAAAAGAAAGTTCGACTCTGCTCTAGTACAATCCCATATTGCAAAATAGGAATTGTTCTTACTTCGTTGTTTATTTATTGAGTGATGCTATATCTACAACCATATTTATACATCAATTTGTACAACATAACAAATTGAATGCAAAAATTCAATTTGTCAAAATTTCACTATATAGGTAATACAAAATCTCGCGATATAACAGTAAAATCTCGCGATATAATGGTTGTAAATATCGCTGTAACGATATATTGGTTGTACCTTTAGCATCATTCTTATTTATTTTAAAACAGACGTCTGTTTATCTTTTATCTTACTATCAATTTTGATGGAAATTACTTATTATAGTTGTAGACCTTTATATATACGTACATAATATGATTTTGTGTTCGTGTAGAAATGAGTCGCTATATAT
>NC_133308.1:1292037-1379664 GCF_012295235.1 Primulina huaijiensis | reverse complement strand
TATATATATTGTGTATATCATCAAAGATTTTTTTTTTGTTAGGTAAATTAATTTGTATTTAGCACTGTAATAAATGAGTGTTTTAATTAGAAAATATTCTCTAGTAAGTTTTTTCCTTTTTTCTTTTAAACTTTCCTTTGCAATCACTCAATACAATGACACTTTATTGCCACAAATTTCAGGAAAACCATAAATAAGAAGATTTTAGCATCTACAATAACGACAATTTGATATAAAAACTACCTAGTTTTGTAGCCTTGGGAACTAATAAAAACTGTTGGTTCTTCTTTCTTACATGGATGAAAATAATTCAAATGGTGTAGTTATGTACTTCTAATCTTGTCATGGGTGATGGGTGCTCTCTGATCGATTTTATGAGACGGATTTTCAATTCGATCCAGCTCGGGAAAATCATTGATACTGGCTCTTGGGACGTCTCTAACTCTGCAATATTTCGGTAATTTGGCGAGAAAAACCAGGCTAAAAAGTCGTCATGGATCACACGAGGCAGCAGAAAAACAAAAAACATAGTTTAGCAGCACCTAAAAGCTATTCAAGATTTGAAGATGAAAAAAAAGAAAGCAATGACTTGAGATATGAAATTCTTGATCATGGAGTACCTGTAAAAGCATAGAAGGGGCTTCAGCACCAGCAAGAAAATGGCTTCTAGTCTTTCGTCCAGTTAATGTAGCGACAGAAGGACTGTTAGCTGCCGTTATGTCCCAAAAGGTTCTTTTCTTGGCAGTCGGGGCAGGAGACAGAAAGCGATGAGAAGGGCATTTAGAGTCGCCCTTAGTTGGTTCCTTCGCCTTCAATCTTGATCGGGTGATAACCCCTGCCACCCCTTCGCCACCACCCACTCGGCTTAATGCTTCAACCTTCCGTGAAAGCTCGTTAATATAACCATCCTTTTGTTTTATCAGCAATGTGTGATCCTTCTTCAACCTCTCTATTTCTGCCTCCAACGCCTTTACTGTTTTCGAAAGGTCTCTGACAGATTCAGTCCCTATTTTTTTCTTCGATTCAGGTGTGAAGCAGTTTCTTTCCAAGAAAAACGACCTTGGTTTTCGTTTTTCGTTTGGCTGACACGAGGATGGAGCCGGGGATAGTAGAGAAGAGACCGTGGAAGGGGTGGGTGAGGAGTTTAAGGCCAAGTTTTGTGCTTGGATGGTTAGCAGCTTTTGTTGTTGACGAGCCAACTCCAATCGTAATTCTCTGTTTTCTTTCTGTAACTCGAGTAACAACTTGGCTTGGTCTGTTTCTGAATCTGGTATTTGCATTTCCTCATTTACTTCAGAAGCCTGAAACCAAATAACAAACTTACTATGTAAATATTTTGAAAAGTGGCTTTACTTGGCGCTAGGTGGTCACTGGAGAAGTTTGTGTAGACATAAATTTGGTGAAGAATCAAGACAGAGGGAAAAGGGACAAAAATCAAAGAATCGGAGGAGAAGAAAAAGAAAGAATAAGAAGCTGTACAATGGACAATTGAAATCATTAAGCTAAAGCAGCTTCTCCAACTACCAACTACCAACTACTTCATACCTGGAGAAAATTACTTAAAAAACAAAAGTTTAATTAATTATTTTCCTTGTCTTTTTTTTAAAACACATGCAAGAAGCTTAATATTTGAAGGCTGACCTTTAAACGGATCTCTTTGGCTCGATCCGCCCAGTGAAGTGTGTTTTGTGTTTCCCCAAATGAAAAGCTACTTGGACCAATATTTGCAATCATCACTGTATTACAAGCTCCACCAAGGGAGTCTTTTAACAGTTGAGTGAGCTTCGAATTACGATATGGGATGTGTTTTTTACCCTCAACCAGGGCATTAATGCAACTGCTTAAGGCAAGAAGTGATTTATTAATATTGGCACCCTCGAGAGATCTAAGAGTTCTCTGATCAGTTGCGATAGCTCTCTCTGAACCTGCTAGATCAATAAGTGAAAGCTTTCCTATTCGGTTGACCACATTCTTTAGAGCATCTTTTGTTCGATATTCAACACTGACCTGAAGTTGTATGGCATATTAAAGCAATATTAGTAAGCAGTTTTTGTTATTAAACTCTGCAAAAGGTAAGGATAAGAATCACCTGCAGAATTGCATGTGATCTGGAAGAAGTTTCATTTGCATGAGTTGGTTCTGTTGTACGATTTAAGTTCCCTTGCTGAAGTAATGCCATTACCTATATATTTTTTTTGGGAAGAAAATTTCAATATTTATTCCATGAACTTTGGTGAAGAGAAGCCTTTAGTTAATAACGAATCAAGTGAATAAGAAAATAAATACTTCATCTGTGGAAATTGCCCTATATCGAGTAAGACCTGCTGCCAGAATACCCTGAAAAGTTTTGCACAATATTTGGTCAATAAAGAAATTTAACAGTAATATGATTTTTATATACATTCAAGGATAATGACGTATTTTTGTCCACTATACTTTTATCTTTGATTCATTTATCTCTGATTCACACCTCCAACAAGAATTTATCTCTGAAACTCTTTCCATTGTTCGTAAAACAATGACCAATATCTAGAAGCAGAGAGTCCTAAAGAGCCAGAATATGAACATGAGAAGGAATTAAATATGATGGCAAATATAAAGAAGTAAATTTTCATATTTTCAAAAATCAAACCTGCTTATCTTCTCTAAGAACTAGAGGCCTTCCGGGGGACAGTAAATCTCTTACAGTTTCGTTATAGACCTCAAGGTAAGATAGATTGACTTCATGATGTCCATCAAAACTCCTTTGCCTTATTTTGTTGAAGAGATCCTTAATAGCTAAGACCATCACCCCCGGATTCTCAACCGTACCAAGCATTGTATAAGTTTTTCCTGCTCCTGTGGCACCATAACAGAAGACTGAGCCATTTCTTCCCTGCAAAACAGCTTCAACAAGTTCTTCTGTTCTGAAAAATAAAATCATATTAAGGTAAAACATTTTGTCCATAAAATTCCTATAAGGAAACGGAATATGCAAGACCAGAAATTATAATATGAAACAATCATATGACTCAATGTAGGTATCCTTCCAGGAGATAAATGATGAGTACAAAGCATAAATCTAGGATCAAAGAACCATTAACATGAAGCCGTAATGAGGAAGAAGACATCACCACCCCCTGGAGACTGGAGCTACATTGTAGTTACCAAAAAGCATTTCAAATTAGCATGATTTCTTCGGTTCTTCTGGTCGAACAACTAAAAAAAATTATTTACATACCATAAACAAACAGTATTACACTAGGATTACCATTGGAGATTGAGGTCATTAATTACTCCAAAGTTTCTCAACAACCAAGGAAAAGTAAAAGTACCCTCGGACTATATGTTTCATGCCATCTGACAGAAGAAATGAGTGTTTCGGATAGATAAAAGTCGGAAAAGATTTGAATAAAAACGTATAGGATTTCCATTCAGTAAAAGGAACAAGAAAATTGATACAATTCAATAATTAAATAAAGTCCATGTTTAGCAGGAATTGTATGCATTTGTTTTTTTCCCTGTTAAAAACAATAACAATGTTACTTAAAGTTCAACAAGTTCATGAAGTACAAGGACTCCAAGGCACCATTCGTGTAAGTCATGTTTCATGAAAGACAAAGATGAACCAGATGTGTTTTATAATTGGAGGAAATCAGTGAATATCAGGAGGAATATGAACAAGAAAATTGATTGTTATAATGTACATCAGAAATTTAATACAGTCCGTATTTAAGCTCGAAATGGACAAATTTCTTTCATTATAAAACACAATAATATTACAAAACATCATAAAAAGGTCATTCTCTAATTTCTCTGTTAAAAAAGAATGATTAGCAGCTACTCTGCCTTTAAGCTTCTGACGATCAATAGCACCAAAAGAAATGCAATCAAGCAGTTTCCGACCATGATAATTAATTGTGGTTCATTTCGAAACACAAGAAAAAGGATACTTGAAACTAATTTTGCTGTCTCGCAGCAATCTTATGAAAAGATAACGAAATGGATTATAGAAGAGATTATCATAGTTTAAGCGCTCACGTTGTGCAGTAAACTTCCTGTTGGTTAGTAGACTCCGGAAAGGAAGCATCAAACGTGAAGTGTCGTCCACGGACCCTCTTTAGCCTAAGATAGTCTTTCTCATTCGAGAATTTCGTCAAATAAACATCTCTTTTATTCACGATTCTTACACAACACTTTGATCCAGATTCCTTTTCCTTCTTCGCCATAGGCCTCAACCTCACAAACACAAGAATCCGGCTCACCCCGCCTTTCATCTTCTCTGCAAGATTCCCCATTTCTTGGGAATTTTCCTTCTTAGCTTCTCTTAACTCCACATTAGGCCCCATCGAGAGTTTCCTAACCACTGTACTCGACCTTTTTGTCTCCTTAAAATCATCAATAACTGGGCGTGGCGGCAACTTATACGGCAAATGAGCACTAAATGCGTACTCCCTCATCACATTCTTCAAAATTTTGTTCTCTTTCTCATCTCTCTTGGAAGAACCGACGAGGTCGACACTCGGGTGCGTCAAAAATCGAGGCTCCTTGAGGCCCCGTTTCTGCTGCTCGTACAAAAAGGTCAATGCTTTCATCTTCTCTTTGAGACCATGGTGCGGGTTTACACCTATCTTGTGGGTGTATTCTTTTGGATCTTTCTTTGGCGCTCTGCTTCCCCTCCCTTGATTCCCATCATTCTGTGATTGGCTGCTCGAATTCTGTGATCTTGTCGATACGGGCATCCTACACAGAGTGTTTTCTTGATCAACGCAGCTGGGAAATTAGTAAGTCGTGACAGAGAATCAAGATTGGTTGTGATTTTGCTTCGGGGTTTTGGGATTCGAATTGTGAACCGTAGATATGAAAGAGATTGACGGTTAGGTTTTGAACTCCAGAGTGCAAGGAGGATCAGACTTGTAACGGTCGGAATAGTATCAGCTGGGTTGGGTCAGTGGCCCATCAATAAATCCGAATATTAATTTTCTCGGCCCAGTTTTGCAATAACACAATATTTTGTTTTGTTTTTTTTAAAATTTTAACAGTGTCTTGTATCATGATACCACAACATTTGGCTAGTGACATGTGACTATTGACATAACGAGATAATAAATTAAAATCTAAGTATTATATAACTATTGAAAGTTTTAATTATTAAATAATTTGAGTCTACGTTGAATAATACAAGTGTATTAAGTTTTATTCACACCAAACCGTACAATATCATTATGTCACGTCCTGAGCTCGGGCTCGCGCATGCGTGACTGCACAATGTGCATGACCTTTATAACAACTACTTCGTATTCGACCTCGTTTTATGAGAAATGATCAACCCAAATTTTTATAGAAGTCCATTTTAATCTCATGATAAACTCATTTTAAATATTTAATTTTTAAGATGTGGGATAATGGGTATTACAATCACCCTTCATTCAGAACGCGACGTCCTCGTCGCGGCCTGACCCCTCATCCAACAGGACTGAGAATCAAGAGGTGGCTTTCATGCACGTAGCACTTTGCCCCGCATAGCACTTATTTCCCAGTGTTTCTCGCTAGTGACCGTCTCTGATATCATTTTGTCATGACCCGAACCCTGTCCGCGCCTGCGTGACTGTACAATGAGCTCTTATAATAACTACTTCGTATTCGTCACTGCTTTACGAAAATTATTAACCAAAGTTTGTATAGAAGTCCATTATAAGCTCATTATAAACTCTTTTTAAATATTTAATTTTTAAGACGTGGGACAAGAGTATTACACATTAATTAATTTAAATATGAATGAAAATTCGGGAAAACACCGTTGGTTAAATCAAATAGATAGTAAAATATTTAAAAGATAACCTAAAATATATATCAATATTGTTAATTATGTTAAGTCAAATAGATAAATTTAAATTTAACCATATTAGACTCTCTAAAATATTTTTTTATCACATTAAAAATATAATTAAAAAAAACAAAGTTTACACTTAAATTTCTTATTTTATTTTTATTTAATTTATTTAAAAACTGTTTTATGTTTTTCAAAAATTAGTTAATATAAATATATATTAAATAAAAAGGGAAAAAAATATTACTATTATATGTTTGGAAATAAACGATATATTCAAGATGAGTGAGTATTAATTTTTACATATTGATTTTTTTATTTAAATTATATAAAAAATTTATAGAACAGAAACAAAAGGCGAACAACCCGAAATCCCAATTCCAGCGAAGATGGGAGAAGAAACTGAGAAGAGATTTGAAGCGATAATGAACAAACTATTTGGTACTCCTCACAAATCCAAGCTTAACGCTGCTAAGAAAAGGTTAATTTCTGGTTATTTCATTCAACTGAAGTTTTTGATTTCTTTTATCTCCCTATTGGTATAGAATTCCCAACTAAATTTTTATTTGAAAAGTTTCCAAATTAATTTTTTTCCATTTTATTTGATTTTCTTAGCAAACAAAATCTTAATGGCATGCTATATTTTATGGATACGTGCAGTATACAAGGTGTTCAATCACTACGAGGGAAGAAGCGCTCGAGCTCATCATCTGCGGGTGTGAGTTTTGTTGGGAAAGTGGTGGATGAGTCAGAAAGCTCCATTTCAGCCAAGGCCGCATCAGATCAAGCTTCACTGTGCAGGCCTTGGGACCGCAATGATTTGTTTCAGAGGTTGTCAACTTTCAAGTCCATGACATGGTTTGCCAAACCTAAGGTTTGACTTGCAAGCTCCTTGCCTCCGGTGTTTATAAGTTTACTCACTGTAATTCAGAAATGGATGCTGAATCTGTTTTTATTTATCCATGTTTCAGCTAAAAATGTTTGGAAGTCTGCTATATACACGATAGGCCATTGCTTTGGATTTGGATTATGTGGATATCAGTTAATTGAAAATATTGCTTACTGCTTGACATGATTTAAATCTTGATTGCCTTCTTAAAATTTGACACTTGTCTGCTAATTTTTTAAATAGTTTTCTTTGGAATCTATCCCAAAGCCAGTCAGTTGTTTGTGCCATACAGATTATTTTTATCATGACAAAATTAGAAACATATAATTTGTTGATGTGATTAGCAGGCACAAGCCTATGCATATGTTTAGTTTGGTTTAATGAGGGTGGGTAGTATCTTCTTTCGTTTGTTAGATTACAGTACTTCATATTTGAGAGAAGATCATTACAATGACTCATCACGAGTTGAGACGTAAAATAACACCTTTAAAATTGATGTCACACAACAAAGAGATTTAAGTGCAGTAAGTTAATTCAATATTTCACCCAAATTGATCCGCAGAGGGTTCTCTCCGTTTTTTTACCAAAAATGTAGGTTGTTGGTTGTAACTTCTATATCGACTTTGGATATGCTGGCTAAGGTCTCATCCTCTATACATTTCTTGTTATTTGAGAAGTTAAAAGGTCATTTTTAATCACATATACCTGCATATGAAAATCAATTTGCTATTTTAATCTCCTCATTTGTCGTGAAGTACGAAATATCAGACCATTACTGGTAAATTCATTTTAAAAGATTATGATGCACTATTTTAGGCGGTCAGTCCTGTGAATTGTGCTAGGAGAGGCTGGATTAATGTAGACATGGATACCATCGCCTGTAAATCATGTGGAGCTCGTCTTCTCTTTTCTGCACCAACAGCTTGGTCACTGCAACAAGGCAAGTCATACTTTTCTTCCAAATAGCTACTTTACTGTAATATTATCCTTCTCTCTGCTGTTCCTTTTATTTCAAGGAAGAAAATTATTCAAGAGGATGTGGAAAAAACAAAACTGTGCACTGACTCCTTTGTCTGGTATTTGATGTGCGGACTGTGGACAGTTGAAAAGGCAGCCGTAGTATTTAGCTTGAAGCTAGAAAGTGGGCATAAACTATTATGCCCATGGATTAACAGTGCCTGCTCTGAAGAACTTGCTCAGTTCCCAACTGTGTCAAGGGATGATTTGATAGAGGATTACAAGAAGCGATATGATGCACTATCTCAGTTGACAGCTCTTCCTGTCATTTATCCCTTAGCTGTTGATAACATGAGAAACCCAATGTTGGAGAACTTTCTGAGAGAATTTTCTACTTCAGTGCATTTGGTGCCTGACGAAACTTCCAGGAAAGACTGTGTTTCGGATGAACCCGATTCAATTTCCCCTGTCTCATTTTATCAGGTTTGCTTCTAAGCTGCAAGAAAGTACTAAAACTGGTGATATGATGTCAAAGAATTTCTGAGTTTCGGAAAAAAAAAGTTCAATAGAATGTATAATCCTTTAACAAATTTCAATGCTTGAAAAGTTTTTCGCTAACAAAATCCAAAAGTTTAGTGTCTTCACTCCCTCTGCTTTCAGAAGACTTCATTCATCATTGCAAGTTACGATTACTACGGTACTTGGTGGAATACGATATCAAAGTTCCACGAAAACTGGTGTAATCCTGCCTATGTGAATTTTGAAATTCTTGATAGCCGTTGTAAAATTTCACCTTTTTTCATTGGCAGATATTGAGCAGTGTTCATGTGAAGAACTTGGGTGGAAAGAAAGTAGATTGTAGTTATCAAATTTCCCTCAAAATAATGAATTTTTGTTTCTTCTCGGCTGTTGATACCACGTAATCCTGATTTATGGGTCACTGGGTAATAACTGCACATGGTGGTTCAGCTATGTTACTGTATGCTGATACCCAACTCCATTCTGATCTATATGTGCTTGGATAACCATTAAATAATTTGTCTTTTCATGAATGAAGTGATATCATGTGTTATGAACTTGCATATAAATTGTTTCATGGAGAGTGATAACTTTTGGAAGTCCACGCAGGTGCAGAAGCTCATAAGTTTATGTGGCTGGGAACCTCATATGTTACCTTACATAGTTGATGTCAAGGATGCGGAATATCAATCTATAAGTGATACCAATATCATGGCTAGTGATGGCAAAAGGCAAAAAGTTAGTGTTTGTTCTTTGGTTAGCGGTAATGAGGATGCAAAGGCCTCTACTGAATTCGATCTCAGTTCTGTTGTTTTGAATTGCAATCTATGTGGTGCCGTTGTTGGATTATGGGCTTTCTGTAAAGTTCCTCGTCCAGTGGAGTATGTAAGATTAGTTGGATTCACAGAAGTTACTGGCATAAATGATTCTGCTTCAGGTCAAGTAAGTGCACCAGAAGGTTTTTCAAACCACTTGATTCATGCTGGAAGCAGGGAAGGCATGACAGATGCTATTACCACTGCTTCCACGTCTTTAGGCGTCACGATTGCAGGTGGTCCTCCACCTGCAATGCTGAATTATAATGCCTCCATATCTTTGCCTGTAATTGGCAAGAGTTTGATTGCACGAATCCCAGTTCAAGCTGAGTCTAAGGATCAATTAGATATTAAGGAGTTGTCAAAATTTGGTAAGGGCCCGTGTATATCTCCCGAAAGGGTAAATACTGTTACAGATGGAACTCTTGGAGCCACTGGAGCGGATGCTATTGTCACAAATTCATCAGAAGTTCTTCAAATTGCAGCAGAAGATTCTAGTTTAAATGTGAACATGGTGGAGAATGAAACTGAAAGAACAAATGTGGTTCAGTGCGTTTCTTCACCTGGAGAGTTTTCTCGGCAAAAGCCAGAGGATCATTTCACTTGTAAAAATGGTGAGGCAAGCAAGGGTAACAGAGAAGATACGGTTGAGGCGAGAAATTGTCAAAAAGATAACTATCGGAGTAAGTGCCAAGATTGTGGTGTATCAGGGGCATTTATAAAGTATAATTCTATTACCATTAATAAGTTAATTCATATCTTAGTCTAAGTCTTTTAATTCACAATTCCAAGGTGAATCTTGTGTTCTGTGTCGCTTACATTATAGTCCTTTATTCAATAGATGAGTTTTTTTTAATATTAAGTAAGCTTTTGGCAGAGATAAAATAAAGTCATACATCATACTGTAAGAATTGTTGTTGTCCTGCATTTTATTGATTGAGCTGCCAAGTATCTTGTTTATGCTACCAAGCCTTTGATTGACATGATTTTCCTCAAAATTTAGGACCAAGTATACTTAAAATTTTAGGATTGAAGAGGCTTTGATATTTTACATTTTGTGCTGTAGGTTTATATACATTGTTTCCGATATGATAAGGATTCTAATATTGTGCATGCAGGACTAGATCCAAAACTCCCATCATTTGACAAAACATTGAAGTTTGATCCAATCAAGCAGCACAGACACTTTTGCCCCTGGATTGAGTCGACTTCTAATTTTTCTCCTGGATGGCTACAAACGCTATCCGCTCTTCATGAGAACAAGGAGTTCCCTTTTTCTTCTCTCAGAAACGTGGCTGAATCTGCCGTGATTGAGGTAAAAGAAAGGCAATGTGTGAGTACTAAAAATACAATTGTTAAGATGGTGATGGTCTGATAGCCAAAAGAATCAACCTATGTAAATGGTTTATCTGCTAAAAAGCAGAAGGTTATAGTTCTTATAGGAGATACTTTCTGAAAAACGAATTAAGGATAAATACTACCATTTTTGTTATTATCAGTCAAAGAGTTATTATGAACCCCCTATACTGTCAGGGAAGCATCAATTACTGGCTCATTACGCAGGACGGATTTTAGGAGTTTATCTTTTGAGATCTATTAGAAGTTTTTTATGTACAATAAATCCAGAAAGATTTCAAAGGCCAATTTTAGTCAATATCAGAAGCAAATCTAAGAGAAATATATTTAGAACTTGGGTAAATCTATGATGGGTTTTGGATGGTTAAGATTTGTTGTTTATGGGGTGACTTGTTTTCAGGATGACCTTGGTCCCGCGAGTGACGATTATCAATATCTTTTTAAAATGAAAAGAGTTGTCAATTGGTGTGTGAAGGATGCCTGGTCACAGAAGTTTGTCCCCGTGTATGTGATTGCTTTCCTCAGTTCTGAACTGGCGCAGGACAATTTACTGGAATTAGAAATAGATAGCGATTGAAATGGGAGCAAACGAAGGAAGATGGGGATTAGTCATTTAAGATGATTTGTGGTTGTTCAACATCTATCTTTTGATTTGTTTGTTAGGATTTAGTAGAAAATACAAATAGTAAGTTCTAATAAACTTAAATGAAGTGAAGAAATTCAGAAATCAAGAGGACTTTGATTTTTAACATAATATGATGGAAAAGAGAGACCTATAAGCCAACTCCAATTAGATCATGGCTAACACTTCGATGATGATGATTTTGGTTGATGTTCTAGTGCAAGAAATAGAAATATGACGAGTTTCATCTTCAAGAATTCACAAGGTGCTGCAACATGAGGTGTTTTTATTCCCTTGAAACAGTACTCTTGTAGTGTTGTATTTTCATAGTGAGATGGTATTAGTGCCTTTGTTGCAACTTGCAACGTTTGATATAGTCTTTCCCAAAAAAACTCACTTCTTTTTCTTGTTATTCCTTTCTCTTGAAGATACATTTATCCCAACCTCAGAGTATTTGAAATTTTGACTGCATAATTTTCCGGGAATGTCGTTATCCCATAAAGTGCGCAAAACTTTTGGTTTATCATTATATGATCTGATAGTTTCTATTGTTATTCCTGTGAAGGTGGATGATCCAGTTGCTTCTGTCAGAAAGCTTTTTACGTCTCCGAACGAGAAGAGGGCTAACCTTTTCATTGAAAGGTAAAGAATGATATTCTACGTTATCGTGATGTATGGCGTGCAAACATTTGAGTTGAATTTTGGCTGATAACATGCATCATTTCTTCATTTCTGTACTCCAATTCACAATGTGGTCACATTTTGAGGTGGCGTTCATTCAATCGATGCAAATGATTTTGTTTCCGTAAAATTATGAGTTCTTTCATCCCAGTTGAAATGTTCCTTCATTTTGCTTAGCTTTGGTGTATAATGTGCTGTCAAGTCTAAAATCAAGTTGTGCCGGAGCCGGTGCCGGACACCGACTCGAAAAATTTGTCAGTGGTTTACTTTTATAGTTCTAATTCTATTGTGGTACTAATAACTGGAATAATAACAATCTCGCTATTATAATTCATAAAATGAATGAAAGCTTACTTTAATGCAACAGACCTAAAATGACCGAATAGAAAATTAACATGGCCTAAGATGAAACATCAAAGAAATAATTTAAATGTTGATTCTCGTTTAGGTAAATGGGGAGCGTCTATGTACTCTGGGAGCCTATTATTGACACATGTCTCAATGTTCATTCTCTTATTTATTTTTTTATCTTCTTTTTTTAAAAAAAACTACATTGTTTCTTTAAATTTTTTTGTTAAAATCGATCATTTTAAAATTTGAACTAAAAATTTAGAATAATTTTATATTTATCAATAAAATAGTAATAATAATAATAATAATAATAATAATAATAATAATAAATTCTGCAACTAGACAATAGTATAGGTTTGTTTTTTAACTTCAAATTTATTCAACATTCTCATTTTGAATGTAAAACTCATTTTTTAGTCAGAAATTAATATTTAATACAATATCTACTATAAAACGATTCGTAAAAATATAGAGATATAATTTTGATATACCAAAATAAAAATCATATAATTAAGATTTATGTTGAAAATTAAGTTAAATATAAAAATACAAACTACATAAATTTTAAGCTAAAAAATATCTATATATTTTGTGTAATTGTAACATTTGGTAACTTAATTTTTAAAAAACGATAAATATATATATCATAAATTTTAATGTTAAAATATTCAATTTTAACAAAACAATTCATAGAAATTGAGTAAAACGATGCACGTTTAATGCTATAAGAGTTTAAACTTTATTCCATAGATTTTGTATTTCGGGAAATTGGTCTTCAGTCTCCGGCCGTCGTTTTTTTTTTTTGTGTTCAGTCCCTGGGTACTTTTTTAGTATCACATTTCCACATGAAGTATACCACATTTCCACATGAAGTGTACCACAATTTGTATGACATAGTACCACAATTTTGTGGGTAGGGAGTGAACCCAAAGAAATGTTTTGATTGAGAATTTTTCACCAACTTCCCCTTTGTATTTCACAGTAAAAAAAAATTTAATTTATTTGTGTAAATATTAATATTGATGGGAAAATGGACATGAAATTTTTTTAATTAGTTATTGTGTTAAAACAAGTAAGGAAAAACAAAAACAAAAAAAATCATATAAAAGAGAAATATGGCAAAAGCATGGACAACACATGTGCCAATAACCTAGGGAGGGGGGAATACACCTCCCGAGTTGCATAGACTCTAATTAGTTTCGCAAGTTATTAGAGGTCAACTATTTTTTTCCTTTTCAAAACTATAGATCATATGTCTCCTAAGCATGTGTTAATTTAGTGATTGATATGCTTATTTATGTGTGTGTGTGTGTAGAATATTTTATAGTTTATAATAATAATTTTTTTTAAAAAAAAAAAAAAACTCAATTTTTACATCATTGAGAGGAACTAAAAACTTCGAATTTAGTATTTGTGAGGCTCGTGGAGTGGGATATACTACCCATAACCCAATCATGGGATATTGATGTTTAGAAGGAGTTATTTTCTGAGAGGGATCAACGTTTAATTTTATCTATTCCTCCATTGAGCCAACAAGAGAGTGATGATATCTGGATGTGAGCAGAAATGTGTAGAGTGGATACAAAGCCTTAACGAATGAATGACAGTGGGTTGGTCTCTATCTCGGCAAATATCAAGTACTGGAATATGGAATGGTAAGTGCAAGCAAGCAACAGCTATTTTCCAATCAGCTCTCTTCACCTCTATTCGCAATGGCATGTGGCTTCTAAATTTTCTTCTCATCAACATCGACCAACACAACATCTTGAGAATAGAACGAAGTTGGCAGCCTCCAACAGAAGAGAAATATATATAGATGCAGCGGTGTTCGATACTGCTGATCATATATGAGAAATTCTCAAGGCTTGGTGATTGATGCGATGCATGGTTCATTGAGGGGAGGCTTCACTCCCAAGTCCCACGTACCCTAGCTGATCGATCGAAGCTGTAAGCGTTCGAGAGGCCCTCAGTACAGTTGGATAAAAAAAAAAAAAGCACGTCTCGCATGTCCTAGAGGAACCTGACGTTCTGGTGGTTGAACAATCCTGAGCCTGATTCTTCTCATTTAGATCTTATTATTATCAAAGATTGTAAAGTCCTTATCCAGGGACATACCATCTACGTTCATTTGCAATGTAATTATTCCGAATATGTTTGAATAATATTTTATCGGTTATTAAAAAAATTGAAAATGTTAATAAACAATGAAGATATTTATTATTTTATGACTTTAAAAATATGAAGAATAAATATTTATATATACATAGTCATACTATGAATCTATGAATCCACGTCGTGCGAACCAAACAAGGAAACCAGCCATCCCCTGTTTCCATTTCTTCGTCTTCACTGCAACCTCTGAAGAAATTGGGTGAGTGAAGATGGCTGCTCCTTCGCTAATGGAGTCCCTTTTCCAGAGATCATTGGAAGACCTTATCAAATCCATGCGTCTCACCCCGCCTTCCACTCTTCCCGACTTTATTTCCAAATCCATCGATGAAATTCGTCGCGAGATCAAATCAACCGATCCCTTAACCAAATCAACCGCCCTCCAAAAACTTACTTACCTCCACTCCCTACACGGAGTTGACATGTCTTGGGCAGCTTTTCACTCCATCGAGCTTTCCTCCTCACCTGCGCATTCCCACAAACGCATTGCGTACCTCTCTGCTTCGCTCTCCTTCGACCCTTTTACTACGGATGTTATTCTTCTTCTCACCCATCAGCTGCGGAAGGATCTCACCTCATCCAATGTACACGACGTGGGTATTGCTCTTTCCACCCTCTCCTCTATTGCCAACACTGATTTGTCGCGTGATTTAACTCCCGAATTGTTTAATTTGCTTGCTAGTGGTAAGTTTTTAGTTAGGAAGAAAGCTACGGCTTGTGTCTTGAGAGTCTTCGAGCAGTACCCGGATGCGGTTCGGGTTTGTTTTAAACGGGTAGTAGAGAATCTTGAGTGTAATGATGTGGGGGTGTTGTCAGCGACTGTGGGATTGTTCTGTGAGCTCACCGTTAAAGAACCCAGATCATATTTGCCTTTGGCGCCTGAGTTTTATAAGGTTTTAGTGGAGTGTAGGAATAATTGGGTTCTCATTAAGATTTTGAAGATATTTTCCCTGTTATGCCCGCTTGAGCCCAGGTTGGGGAGAAGAGTGGTGGAGCCAATTTGCGAGCATTTGGAGAGGAGTGGAGCGAAATCCTTGGTATTTGAGTGTGTCCGGACTATCGTTGCTAGTTTGAGTGGGCATGAATCTGCAGTGAAGCTTGCAGTTGGCAAAATACGAGAGTTTTTGTTAGATGATGATGCAAATCTCAAGTATCTTGGACTGCACGCACTTACCATTGTTGCTGAGAAGCATTTGTGGGCTGTTATGGAGAATAAGGAGGTTATAGTTAAGGCTTTGAGTGATATTGATGTTAACATTAAACTTGAGGCCTTGAGGCTTGTGATGTCTATTGTCACTGAGGATAATGTTGCCGAAATTTGCAGGATTTTGATCAGTCATGCACTAAAGTCTGACCCAGAGTTTTGCAATGAGATTTTGGGGTTCATATTGTTGACTTCTTCAAGAAATTTCTATGAGATAATTTTCGATTTTGATTGGTATGTGTCATTTCTCGGGGAAATAGCAAGGATTCCACATTGTCAGAAAGGGAAAGAGATTGAGGACCAGCTTGTTGATATTGGCATGAGGGTTAAGGATGCTAGATCTGAGCTTGTTCATGTTGCTCGAGATTTGTTGATTGATCCAGCTTTACTTGGCAATCCATTTATCCACAAGGTTCTATCTGCTGCTGCTTGGGTTTCAGGAGAGTATGTCGAGCTTTCAAGAAATCCATTTGAGCTTATGGAAGCATTGTTACAACCACGGACTAGTCTCCTGCCACCATCAGTAAGAGTTGTATATGTTCAGTCCACATTTAAAGTGCTGGCATTCTGTTTGCATTCATATCTCTCATTGGACAGAAAAGATACTCCACCATCGACAGAATCAACAGATTACCAGGTTAGTTCTGATGTTGTAGCAAGCTGTTCGTTGCCTAATACCAAAATGGATGGAAAAATTGCGGTTATTGCTCCTGACTTGACTTCTGCAGCTTCGTCAATGGCAAGTCATCTAACTCGTAAATCTATGATGGACCTGGTACAGCTTGTTGAATCCAATTTGGGACCCTTGGCTTTTAGTGATGAAGTAGAAGTGCAGGAGAGGGCAAATAATGTTCTTGGTTTAATTAAGTTCGTGAAATCAAACTTGCATGGCTCTTTAGACCAGCTTGAAGGAGATAAAATGAATGGAGAACTTGAAGCTTTAGAAATGATTAAGTTGACTGTGGATACATTTTCAGAGGAGCTTGGTCCAGTTTCAGTTAATGCCCAGGATAGAGTACCTGTACCAGGTGGACTGCAACTTAAAGAAAACCTCAGTGACTTGGAATCAATTCTCAGTGATTTTAAGTTACCAATATCAACTTCATTTTCTCTTGTAAAACCTTGTTTGACGGAGAAAGATGCCCTTAGCATTCCCGAATGCCAGAATAAGGATGAAACTGAGTCATCAACTGAGTCAACTTCTTTACTTGCGGAGCATCGGAAGCGTCATGGGCTATATTATCTTGGCTCATATGATAAAGAAATGATCACCGGTGTCTACCCACCTGCTAATGAGCCTACACTAGATTCTACTGATGAAACAGAGGGTCTTCTGAAGCTGGCTGAGCAATCAATTGTCACTAAGAAAAAACCGAACCAATCAAAGCCAAGGCCCGTGGTTGTGAAATTGGATGATGGTGAAGGGACAAATGACACCTCTGAAAGACCGGAGTTCAAGAATGATCGTATCTCTGGTGCGGTGCAAGAAGTGCTTTTAGGCAATGAAGCTGTACCATCGACTTCAAGAAGTAAATCATCAGACAAATCAAGTAAGAGACGGGAGAGTACTGAGTTTGTTGTTGGAATACCAGGATCAAGAAATATGACGACGAAGATTGATGTAACTGAACCAGTTTTAGCTGGTTCAAGAAGACAAAAAGATCATATTCATGGTGAAGACAGAAAAGATCAAAGTTCCATGAAGGAGAAAGAACACGATCAGCAAAGCGAGCAGAAAAAAGGTCGTCGACTTGGTAAGCACAAGAGTCGGCAAAGAGCAGAGGTGGCCGTAAATATGGAAGCAAAATCACCTGTAATCCCAGATTTCCTCCTGTAGCATGGTTATATGACCTTTACTTCTGAGTTTTAAGGTTGGTTTTGCTGTATAGATGTATCTACACCCACGTGGATTTTGGTTGTGTAGATTCTTTTGATTTACTTTTCACGAGAAGAATTTTTTCTTAAAAATATGAATTTCAAAGGTTTTTTTATTCCTAGATGTGTAGTAAAACATGAATTTGGAAGGAATTGTATTATGTTGGTTCTGATTTTGGAGATGAATCCTGATTTATACAGTGGACAGATACGAGGTTCCTGTCACCAGCTTTAGAACATTGTGTGATAACTCGGTTTCTTTCTTCACCTATATGTTTCTATATTGATATTCCCCATAGCCTAGTTTTGAGTTGAGTGATACATAATTGGTTGCGTTGTGTAATCAAGAAAATGAACCCACTTGTCAAATGATTAGGCAGTCATTGTGATAAGCAAGTTTCTCTCTGTGCTCTTAGTATAAAGAGAAACAACATACTGTAAACTTGAGTCGACAGTGAGATGCTGGTCTTAACTCTGCTAGAAGGCATTGTATAGCAAGGAATTTGCAGATATACAATCGGGTCAGTTTGATTCGAGCCTGTTTGATGTTGGCTCATTCAGGATCCAGTCAAGGCTTAAGCCTTCATCTATCTGTCGGCAAAGAAGTCAACAAGTGTGTGCTAAGAAATATACATGAAATGCACATGCATTTATTGTGACGGAAGCGTTCAGACGAATAACGCGTTATACACGCGTTTTCACACTGACAGGAGGCTCTATAAATAGAGTTCCACATTCATTCTGAAATCATCAATTCTTCGAGTTTTCTCTCATCTTATAAGCATTTGAGTGCTTAGTTCTATAATATTTGTGAGGTGTTTGTGCTCCTGTATCAAGAGAGTGTGTGTTCTCTTTGGAAACACAGTGAGTGAGTTGTACACCACAAAATATTATAGTGGAAATTCTTTTCATTTTACCCGTGTTTTTTACCCTAATAATTTTTTAGGGGTTTTTCACGTAAATCTCGGTGCCCAGTTTATTCTTTATTTTCGGGTTTTATTATCTCAAATTCCGCAAGTGGGACCAACAAGTGGTATCAGAGCCTTGGTTTAAAATTTCTTAAAAATTCTGAGTATGCTCTGTGGTTGCAGCCTAGACTGATCTTCCACATCAGAAAAGATTTTTTGAGATTTTTTATTTAAGACGAGATTATTTTATTCAGTCTACTAAAATTATTGCAGACATAATGACGGGCAGGTACGAGATAGCAAAGTTCAACGGAAGCAATTTTATGCTGTGGAAAATAGAGATACAAGCAGTTTTAAGAAAGGAGAATTGCTTGGCGGCTATTGGAGAGAGACCGGTGGAGATTACGGATGATGGAAAGTGGAATGAGATGAATGATAATGCTGTTGCCAATTTACACTTGGCTATTGCAGACGAAGTATTGTCAAGTATATCTGAGATAAAAACAGCAAAAGTTATCTGAGATACTTTGACAAAGATGTGCGAGGTCAAGTCGCTACACAACATGATTTTCCTAAAGAGAAGGCTTTATACTCTTCGGATGACAGAATCCTCATCGATGATCGATCATATCAACACACTAAATACTCTATTTGCCCAACTCACTTCCATGGGGCATAAAATAGGAGAAAATGAACGTGCAGAGCTTCTACTTCAAAGTCTACCAGATTCATATGATCAACTTATCATCAACATTACCAACAATATTCTTATGGGCTTTCTAAGATTCGATGATGTCTTAACTGCGGTTCTCGGTGAAGAAAGCCGACGCAAGAATAAGGAAGATAGGTTGGTAACATCGAAGCAGACAGAGGCTTTACCGATGATAAGAGGAAGATTTATGGATCGTGACTCCAGTGGGAGCCAAAGACGAGGTAGATCAAAGTCGAGAAGTAAGAAGAAAAATATTTACTGCTTTAAATGTGACGGTAAAGGGCACTTCAAGAAAGAGTGTACGAGTATCGAGAAGAGTTCTCAAGGAAATGTGGCCAGTACTTCAGGCAGTGGTGAAATTTTATTCAGCGAAGCAGCAACTGTTGCAGAAGGCAGACACAAATTTTGTGACACATGGATTATGGATTCAGGAGCGACGTGGCACATGACGTCTCGGAGAGAATGGTTTGACCATTATGAACCAATCTCAGGAGGATCTGTATTCATGGGAAATGATCATATCTTGGAAATCGCTGTGGTAGGTACTATCAAAATTAAAATGTTTGATGGCACCATTCGCACCATACAGAAGTTACGACATGTGAAGGGACTGACGAAAAATCTTTTGTCCTTGGGGCAATTGGATGACATCGGGTGCAAAACTCGTATTGAGAATGAGATCATGAAAATTGTGAAAGGCGCGCTTGTGGTTATGAAGGCGGAAAAGGTTGCTGCAAATCTGTATGTACTTTTGGGAGAAACACACAAAGAGGCAGAACTAGTTGTTGCATCAATTGGTTCAGGAGAAAAATTAACAGTGTTATGGCATAGAAAGCTCGGGCATATGTGAGAACGGGGGTTGAAAATTCTCTCAGAATGGAAGCTGTTGCCTGGACTTACAAAAGTGTCACTACCCTTTTGTGAGCATTGTGTTACCAATAAACAACACAGATTAAAGTTTGACACTTCTACTGCCAGGAGCAAAAGCATATTGGATCTGATTCATTCGGATGTTTGGCAAGCACCGGTTGTATCCCTAGGAAGGGTGAGATACTTTATCTCGTTCATTGATGATTTCTCTAGGAGATGTTGGGTGTATCCAATCAAGAAGAAATCAGATGTTTTCCAGATCTTCAAAGATTTCAAAGCGCGGGTTGAACTTGATTCAAAAAAGAAAATCAAGTGTCTGAGGACTGACAATGGAGGAGAATATATCAGTGACGAATTTGATGCATTTTGTCAACATGAGGGCATCAAAAGACAATTCACGATGGCTTACACACCTCAACAGAATGGAGTGGCGGAGTGGATGAACAGGACCTTGTTGGACAGAACAAGAGCTATGTTGAGGACTGCAGGTCTAGAAAATTCATTTTGGACAGAAGCAGTCAAAACCGCTTGTTATATTATCAATCGTTCTCCTTCAGTGGCGATTGATCTGAAGACTCCAATGGAGATGTGGACTGGGAAGCCGACGGATTATTCTCATTTGCATACATTTGGAAGTCCTGTGTACGTTCTGTACAATGAGCAAGAAAGATCGAAGTTGGATTCGAAATCCAGAAAATGTATCTTCTTGGGTTATACTGATGGAATAAAGGGGTTTCGCTTGTGGGATCCTACTGTCCACAAGCTTGTCATCAGCAGGGATGTTATCTTCGAGGAAGATAAAGTAAAGGGAGACAAAGGCACACCGAATTCAGAAACTACTATATTTCAGGTGGAAAATAAGACGGATGAAGGTCAAATTTCTTGTGAAGCAGTACCAGAGCACGAAGAACAAGAACAAGTTGAGTCTGAGGTTTCCAATGTGAGGCAGTCAACTCGAGACAGAAGACCACCAGGTTGGCTTTCAGATTATATCACTGAAAGAAATATTGCATATTGTATATTATCAGAGGATGGTGAGCCATCGAGTTTCCACGAAGCTACTCAAAGCTCGGATGTATCCTTGTGGATGATAGCAATGCAAAAAGAATTGGAGGCATTAGACAAGAATAAAACTTGGGATCTTGTTACACTACCACGATGAAGGAAAGCCGTTGGTAACAGATGGGTCTATAAGATCAAGCGTGATGGCAATAATCAAGTGGAGTGGTATCGTGCTAGATTGGTCGTAAAAGGGTATGCTCAGAAAAAAGGCATTGACTTCAATGAAATATTTTCTCCTGTGGTTCGGCTTACAACAGTCAGAGTAGTTCTAGCATTGTGTGCGGTGGTTGACCTACATCTAGAACAGCTAGATGTGAAAACAGCGTTTTTTCATGGAGATCTTGAAGAAGAAATCTATATGCTCCAGCCAGAAGATTTTGCGGAAAAAGGCAAGAGAACTTGGTTTGCAGGTTGAACAAATCTCTGTACAGTCTCAAACAGGCGCCGAGGTGTTGGTACAAGGGATTTGATTCCTATATCATGAGCCTTGGATACAACAGACTGAGTGCAGACCCTTGTACGTATTTCAAGAAGTCTGGTGATGGTTATATCATTTTGCTGTTGTATGTGAACGATATGTTGGTAGCAGGCCCCAACAAAGATCAGGTCCAAGGATTGAAGGAACAGATGGCTAGGGAATTTGATATGAAGGACTTGGGACCAGCAAACAAGATTTTAGGGATGGAAGTTCACCGAGACAGAAGTAACAGAAAGATTTGGCTTTTCCAGAAAAGTTATTTGAAGAAAGTCTTGCAACGCTTCAACATGCAAGATAGTAAGTCAATATCGACCCCTCTTCCTGTTAACTTCAAGTTATCCTCCGAGATGTGTCCTAGCAGTGAAGCAGAGAAGATTGAGATGTCTCGAGTACCATATGCATCAGGAGTGGGAAGTTTGATGTTCGCCATGATCTGTACAAGACCGGACATTTCTCAAGCAGTGGGAGTAGTTAGTCTGTATATGGCGAATCCTGGACGAGAGCATTGGAGCACTGTTAAGAAGATCCTTAGATACATTAAGGGTACCTCGAGTGCTGCATTATGTTATGGAGGATCGGATTTTACACTCAGGGGCTATGTCGATTCAGATTATGCAGGTGATCCTGATAAGAGGAAATATACTACTGGTTATGTGTTTATACTTGCAGGAGGAGCAATAAGCTGGGTTTCAAAACTGCAGACAGTTGTGGCGTTATCTACAATAGAGGCAGAATACATGGCAGATACTCAAGCTTGCAAGGATACAATATGAATTAAAAGGTTATTGGAGGAGATCGGGCACAAACAAGAGAATGTTCCTTTGTTTTTTGACAGTCAGAGTGCCTTGCACATCGCAAGGAATCCAGCCTTTCATTCCAGGACGAAACACATTGGAGTTCAATTTCACTTTCTGCGAGAAGTAGTAGAAGAAGGTAGTGTGGATATGCAAAAGATCCATACAAAGGATAACATAGCCGATTTTCTGACCAAGCCAGTGAACACTGATAAGTTTGAGTGGTGTAGATCCTCAAGTGGTCTAGCAGAAACGTAAGCAGCGGGGAATGGCAAGATTGAAAGGATGTGTGGAGATATGTTTGATTCTCAATCAAATCTCCAAGTGAGAGAAATGTCGGCAAAGAAGTCAACAAGAGTGTGCTAAGAAATATACATGAAATGCACATGCATTTATTGTGACGGAAGCGTTCAGACGAATAACGCGTTATACACGCATTTTCACACTGACAGGAGGCTCTATAAATAGAGCTCCCCCTTCATTCTGAAATCATCCCTTCTTCGAGTTTTCTCTCATCTTATAAGCATTTGAGTGCTTAGTTCTATAATATTTGTGAGGTGTTTGTTCTCCTGTATTAAGAGAGTGTGTGTTCTCTTTGGAAACACAGTGAGTGAGTTGTATACCACAAAATATTATAGAAGAAATTCTTTTCATCTTGCCCGTGGTTTTTACCCTAATAATTTTTTAGGGGTTTTTCACGTAAATCTCAGTGTCCAGTTTATTCTTTATTTTCGAGTTTTATTATCTCAAATTTCGCAAGTGGGACCAATACTATCATCTAACATTTGAGCATGACATTTGAGTCGATATAGTCGTGAGTTTGGCTCAGCTTGTACCCTCCAATTCTTTATGGCTTTCAGGACTAGAATAATTATTTAGCCTCAGCCACACACGACGGGATGACGTGGGTTTACACGAATCAGTGGCCAAGTCGATGAGTTAGATACAATTTTCAAATGAAAAAGGTGAAATATGTTTAATAGAATATGATGCATGCACGCTAATTGATTGTTAATATATTAGATGATCAAAAGCTTTTCTGTTTCTGTTTTTGTTTTTTAGTGTTTTATTTGGTAGCCTATTCGAAAGTATAGAAAATAACTATGATTTAATTTCATAAAAACAAAATCAATCCAACCCGAGATAAGATAATCAAGTGAAATTGTCCTTAGGAAGCACCCTATTTATTTGATGTGATTTATTAGATAATCAACACACACCAAATATCACATGATAAATGACAACAATTGATAAACTTGTTATCTATCATGTCATCGTCACATTCCACGAGTCAAATATTGTCTTATCATTATGTGCAAATGTGCTAATATTAAATGCCAATAACAATATCTTAATTCTTAAAATTCAATATTGTATCATATGAATGATCTTTGTACAAATTTCATGAACGCATACATAATTCACGAATATAATATAAAGAAAAAATGTTTCTTATTTAATACCCAATAAAAAAGAAGAAAAAAAAACATAGAGAAATTAGAAAGCCATTAGTTGACCTCATACACACACCCACGTCAATAGTGGATGCAAACTTGAAATAAAGGCATTTATGTGCGCATGAAAACGGTCTCAACTAAAAATTTGTCCACATGAAATGCCTTCCCTCGAAATAAGGAAACAAAGCAAAGTATTGGACGTTTGAAATCCACTTGGCACTCCATTCTCTCACAACTCTCCATCTCCCTTTTCGCTACTTCTAATTTTTAATCACTTGTCCTCTTAATAAAAACTGTTTTCTTTCATTTTCCAAATCTTACACATATTAAGTAGGTGTATTTTTTGCCTTCCACAAGTCAATGAAAAATGTCTCTTTTTGTAGTGCTTATTCTTTAATTTTGGGAGGGTTCGAAGATTACGAGTGATGTAAGCTAAAACTATTACTAGTTTGAGTTTCGGATCTTGGGAAATGGAAAGGTCAAGCTTCTTCTATGCCACAACATTCTTGAAAACTCTTTTAATTTATCAAATCATTAATGATCAAGGATATATAAGCTTTTGATCAATACCATCAAAAGTTCATTTTTCTTGATTCTTGAATTCTCCCTCTCAAAGCATTTGGTACGTGTTCATCTCCATTAATGATCAGAAATGAAGAACAAACATGAAGAAAAGCAACAATTGATCACAGCCGTTAGTCTCCTCAATTCTCAAGGTTACCTTCATAATCTCATTATTTATTTCCTCTTCTTTGGTTCCGGTTTAGTCATTGGAATCATTCTAAGTTCTTATCTAAAAGAAATCCCACTTGGCTCGCAACGCAAGCGATTCACCGATGACATCGTTCAGTCTTCTTCATTATCCATATCATCATGGCCACCACCGCCGCCTCCTCCTCCTCCTCCTCCTCCTCTGCTACCGCCTCCCCCGCCTCCTTCAACAACCGTGCTGCCTCATCCGTGTCCACAGCCTCTGCCTCCGATCCCAGCAGGAAGAATTGGGCTGAAAGAATATATCAAGCCACCAATTGCCATGCATGACATGAAGGAGGAGGAACTGCTCTGGAGAGCTTCGATGGTGCCCAAGATTCGTGAATTCCCATTCAAACGTACACCGAAAGTCGCTTTCATGTTTCTGGCCAAAGGGAATTTGCCGCTGGCTCCTCTTTGGGAGAGATTCTTCAGTGGCCATGATGGGTTGTATTCCATATACGTGCATGCTCAGCCGTCGTTTAATGGGACGATGCCGGAAGATTCGGTGTTCTATGGCCGAAGGATTCCAAGTAAGGTATTAATTCATTTCTTTTTTTCTTTTCTTTTTTTGGCCTGAATCTTCCTAGCTAGGTGACAGCATTTTTGTTCCAACATTATTGAATACGACGATGCAGCTCCAACATATTTTAATATTTTGAAATTATAAATTCGATCTTAAATTATTTTTATATAATTTTTCATAAGTTTTTAATGTTTTCATTTGAAAACAAAATTACACGTCTTCATGAACACTCACACCTATTAGATATGACATTATTGATATATTTGAGAGTTATCCACCCTGAGACAACTAACACACGACATTGGAGAACGAGTGACCCAACCATAAACAATTCAACACATAACGGTCGAGACTCTTAAAAGGGAGAATCCACTCGATGTGGACAACTACTAACTTGTATAGTTTAAAATTAAAATGTATAAATAGAAAATTATAACTAGATGTATACGAATTTGCAGGAAGTAGAATGGGGAAAATTCAACATGATCGAAGCCGAAAAACGACTTCTAGCAAACGCATTGCTGGATATGTCGAACCAACGGTTCATTCTGTTGTCCGAATCTTGCATTCCATTGTTCAACTTCGAAACAATCTACGACTACCTGGTCTACTCGCACACGACATTTGTCGAATCTTACGACCTGTTGGGTCCGGTGGGTCGGGGGCGATACAACAAGCGAATGATGCCACACGTGACTTTGGAACAATGGCGTAAGGGCGCTCAATGGTTCGAGATGGACCGGGAGATGGCCATAGAGGTGATATCTGACCACAAATACCACTTTTTGTTCAAAAGATACTGTAAGCCGGCTTGCTATTCGGACGAACACTACTTACCCACGATGCTCACGATGAAATTCCCGACGAGGAACGCGAACCGGACTTTGACTTGGGTCGACTGGTCCAAGGGTGGGCCCCACCCGGCGAAATTTCTCCGGCTCGACCTAACCGTGGAGATGCTGAACCAGATGAGGATAGGCACGGAATGCGTGTACAATGGGAAGCCTACCAATGTTTGCTACTTGTTTGCCAGGAAATTCACCGCAAACGCATTGGATCGGTTGCTGAGATTTGCTCCAAAGGTGATGAACTTTTGATTAATATGAGTTAGCTATTAATATTAATGAGTACATATCATTAAGATTCACAAGATTTTTACATATGATTTATGGTACTTGTTCCTCGATCGATGTAAGAAATTTGGCTGGAAACTTTGAATTACTATTGTAAAAAAAAAAAAAAAAAAAAAAAAAAAAAAGGAAACCACGAGAAACGATTTTACTTGTATAACATAGACTTGCTAGCAAACCTACAAAATTTGAGTAGTTCACCGCATCACAAAATTATATCTATAAAATAAGTCTACTCGATTTATATTTGCATTGAAAAGTAATATTTCGACAGTAAAATATTATT
This sequence comes from Primulina huaijiensis, assembly GCF_012295235.1. Lineage (NCBI taxonomy): Eukaryota > Viridiplantae > Streptophyta > Magnoliopsida > Lamiales > Gesneriaceae > Primulina > Primulina huaijiensis. Next base: position 1,353,444 of record NC_133308.1, on the reverse strand, counting down.
TTTCATATTTCGAAATATAACAAATTTTATATTTTCGATCGGTATGCACATTTTTAAAGTTTTTTTCTTTCAATAAACTAAATAATTATCAATAGACTAATATTCGACAAATAAGTATGACATATCTATTAATGAAATTTAAGTTTGCACAACTTAAAGTGCGAGCATCTTATTGCAAATTTAGGGAGTGTTTTTAATAGTTTTATTTTAAAGAAGTGATTAAGCTTATAGATTATAAAGAAGTAAGAAAAAAACAAGAATTGAGTAATGTTTGAATCAATGAGCTTTTAGATTTGAATTAAACTAATTAGTAGAATTTAACATATAATCTGAGTGTAAGAAACATATAAACCTAATTTTTTAAAATCAAAAATCACTTTTTTGGTGATCGGAAACACTACCTGATTCAATTATTTTTTTGATACCATAAATTTTATGAAATTATATGATATATTTGTTATTTTATATATATATATGTATGTGTGTGTGTGATATGAAATAAAACAATGTTTTCAAAAATGACCAATGCTCAAATCATTCTATTATAAAAAAACTGCCCAACCAGTCGAAACGGTTTAACCGGATGATCGGACCTGAATATTGTTTTATTATATAAATATTAATATAATATAATGAATAATATATTTTAAATTTTAAAACCTAAAAGTTATATATAAATAGAAAAAAAATATACATTTACCAAAAAGTTTAAAAACTAAATAACTATATAAATATAATCAAAATAATAATTATAGTTATATATATTTTTAAAACAAAAACAACTGATTAAATAAATTGTTACTAAAATAATATATTTATGAAGTCCAAATTTCAAATAATCAATTTATATATTTTACAAAATATTAAATCTAATATTTGAAAAATAAGAAAATTAATTTTTTTAAAAAAAATTCGAAAACTCAGTTCAATACCGATCCTACTGGTCTTATTGGTTGACCGATCAAACGATTTTTAAGCGATGTTCATATCGGACTTGTGATCGAGTATCGGTCAAACCGGCCAGTTCGGTTCTAAAAACAGCTAAAACGTACTCTACTGGGGTTGGTTGCATGAGTCATATGGACCTCTTAGTTCTTTAATACAGTGACCTCTTAGTTCTTTAATACAGTGATAATTTCCGTGTAATGATCTTATCAAATATGAGCGACTCTTAGCAATATCTATACTTATCGACAAATTGGTCTAATTTAATATTAATCTTTCGATGGTTTCGTACAGTAATACTTTCAAATTTTAGTATATTTTAATTATTTTAAAATAGAAAATTGAACGGATTAATTGAAGGATCAAGTAAAAAAGATAAAAGACAAAAACTCGTGTGAGACGGTCTCATAGGTCGTATTTTGTGAGACGGATATCTTAATTGGGTCATCAATGAAAAAATATTACTTTTTATGCTAAGAGTATCTCTTATTTGGATCATCCATGAAAAAGTATTACTTTTTATTATGAATATCGGAAGGGTTGACCCGTCTCACAGATAAAGATTTGTGAGACCGTCTCACAAGAGACCTACTCAAAAGAAAAAAAGACATGGACGACAATTATATATTTAAACAATAATATAATATATATATGTATGTAAAAAAAAATCATATATATACAAATTATTTATATGATAATATAGATGTGTATGTATATATATACGATGTCACAGATTTATCAGATCCAGTGTGTTTTGTGTGGGAGTGGACTTGTAAGAGTTGACGTCAAGGTGATTGCGTCACCACCGTCCGACCTGTTCCCAACCCCTCCTTCCTACCTTTTTCCTACGTTGTTCCACGAAATTTCTGACAAATATTGTCTCGAATATTATATAAAAACATCACTTTAATTATTTATTTCGTAAGCCTCAAGTCTCTTATTTTGTGGGGTCTTGATTAATATTAATTCCAACTCCCTTATATATAAATCTCCATATGGGTTGGTTTCTAAATTAACTAAGTTATCAAAATCCGATCTAGTTCAGTTGGTATACACTGTACGTAATATTTTTGACAAATGGCTGCGAAACGGCTTCGTGACGACGGCTCTGACGATGATCATCAAGATCAAACGTCGAGACTGAAGAGGATGAGAGGCGGGCGATCTTTTGCTTCGTACGTACAAGAAACATTGTTGTTGTTTTTTTCCTTGTTTTTCACGAGCACCGTTGTTTTATGTTATTGAGTGATGATGACAGGGTAATACGAGAGGTGGTTATGAAGAATTTCTTCGACAACATGTGCTCAACTTTGGAACCGTTGATTCGTAAAGTGGTGAGTGTGTGTGTGTGTGTGTGTGTGTGTGTGTGTGTGTGTGTGTAAGCTCATGTTATAATTTATTATCCATTCTTGATTTCATTACGTTTCTGCAGGTAAGTGAAGAAGTGGAAAATAGACTGAGGACTCGTCGGTTGGATTGGATCCCGAGATGTCCATCCGGTGCCATAGGAAGACTTGATCAAAATGAAGAGTACTGTCGAATACCAATGAACCTCAAATTAAGATTCACCGAAAGGCTTTCGCTCCCGATATTCACCGGCACCAAGATTTTGGACGTCCACAACAACCCTCTTCAAATAATCCTAGATGGCCATGATCATCATCAATATATTCCCCCTTGCTCGTCCATCAGGGTCGAGATCTTGGTCCTGGATGGGGACTTTCTCGGTACTAGTACTGATAATGATACATGGACTGAAGATGAATTTTCTCGGTATATCGTGAGGGAGAGAACGGGGAAACGGCCCTTGATTGCAGGGGAATCGAAGGTGAACTTGTGGAGTGGCATCGGTGTGGTCGGGGACATCGAGTTTACAGATAATTCGAGCTGGATTCGGAGTAGGAGATTCCGGCTTGGGGCTAGGGTGGTGAAAATCCAAGGTGGGAACAGCTCGCAAAATATGAGAATACGTGAAGCCGTGACCGAACCTTTTGTTGTCAAAGACCACCGCGGTGAATGTAAGTATTATTGTGTTAAACTTAATTATTCCTTCCTCTTTTTTAATATATATATATATATACACAACCTCTCTCCTACTCATTATTTGTTGGAACCAAATGAAAATATGGGTAGTTTGACCGTTGACGGAATATTTTTTGATAAATATTATGTTATAATAAATCAACTGTACGCAGTGTACAAGAAACATCATCCACCAGCTTTAGAGGACGAGGTTTGGAGACTGGAGAAGATAGGAAAAGGGGGAGCATTTCACCAGAAACTAGCATCTGAGGGTATTCACACTGTCCAAGATTTCTTGAAGCTTTCCATGGTTGATTCCACAAAACTTAGAACGGTAAAAAAAAAAAAAAAAAATCTTTTAGTTTACTACAACTTTAATATATATGTGTGTGTCGCGTGAATTGATAAATTTGGACGGTGCAGATAATGGGAGCAATGTCGGACAGAATGTGGGAAGCGACCTTAAAGCATGCTAAGACTTGTGTGATGGGCACCAAGTTGTATAGATGTCATGGGGAAAACTACATCTTGACCATCAATCCCATCTGCCAACTGGTCGAGATCGAAATCGAAGGTCAAATTTACTTGGAGAGCGACTTTAAAAGAATACAAGGGGTGAGTATGTAACATAATCTAATATGGATTCTTGAATTATTTTCACAATGACAAAAAATTACATGAAACACTAAAGTAGACAGCATTGTGAAACAATTTTCATGCTTTGAAGCAGGCATACGTACAACGTTTGGTGAAAGATGCATATACAAAATGGAATTGCTTGGAGGAATTCGATAGCCAAGCCCACAACACAACACAACTAGTACTAACCCACAAGGGTACCACCTTCTACGTACTCTAGCTTTTAACACTATACACACACACACACACACACACACACACATATATATATAGGTCATTCTTGATTGAATTAAGGATGTACAGGTGAAATGGAGGGGGATTCATACAACTGTAGTGAACAAATGGCGATAAGGTGCTTTGCAGGAGGGGATGCGTACTTAACGAATGGAACCTGCGAAGTGGACACGATGTCTAACAATGAAGAGGGGGAATGGGCTCTAAATTCAGGGTTCTATATCGACCATTGAAGTCGTGAAAGCACTTTGCCAGCTACTGATTATTTTGTACATTCATTATGTTGCATACATGTAATTTGTGATCCGATTGTTATCTTTTGTAATCTTGATTCGCTATTCAATTTTCCGTATGTACTTCATGTGTAGGCTACTGAAATTTGATTCGCTAGTTGTAAAAATTCCTAGTTTGACAATAACAACAATAATTTTCAGTAGACTAATAGACCCCAACAAACTCTATAACAATGTTTGAACCAAGTCATACGCATTTGGCACACTTCGAAGCACATGAATCTTGATCTTCAATATCGTCCCCTCAAGATTCGGTTGCTCATCTTCGAAAATATTTCTATTTCTGATATCCCAGATATGGTAAACCGTTGCAGCGAGAGCCACACACCGCATCTTATTGAGGGTCGAGCTACCACGACGATTAACACCTCGGAAAGCATTCAGAACGGCCGCAGTAGTTCCTATTCTCTTACGCATCCCAAGCAATGAACGAATACAATTCCAGATAGATCTAGCTATAGGACAATCAAAGAAGAGATGACTCACAGATTCAGCAGAATAGTTGCACAAAACACAATATCTGTCTAGAAGATAACTTAGTCTGTCACGAGTAAGTAACTTGCAATGAGCAACCAACCACAACAAGAACCAATGCTTCGTAAATACATAATTCCGTCATTGTGTGCTCAAAATTCGAAAACGGTAGGTACATGTATAAACTAATGAAAAAACATACGCAAACTTGTCAATACTTGAAAACTTAAAAAGTGTTTTTTGTGATAATAACCAAGATTTGGCTTGAAATTGGACTGTTCAAAACTGGTGATGGCCAAAATCTGAACTCAAAATTGATATATATTATGTATGAAAAAAACATTTTATATGCACAACTTCAGGATCGGAATATTCATTCAATTAATTGTTCAAAATATATAATATATATTACTACGGTATATATATATTTAAAATACGCCATAAATATGTTATATACAAAACCCAATTAATTTATTTATATATAAAACAAAGTAATAAAATGAGAATTGTGCAGACCGTATTCTAATACTTGGAAGTAGTTTTTTTTTTTTTAATCTTTTATGTGGTATTATATTATACACAAAATAAATTATAAGTCAATTAAAAATACATGTTATTTTTTGTAATTAGGAAGTGGTCATACCAAATCTATCAAAGTAGTTACTATAATTGCCACATTTTTTTTAATAATAAGATAGTAAGTAAACTTATGGGGGTGTAATCAAACCGTATCGAGCCGAATATTAATAAAAATTTAAAACTCGAATTAAGTATATTCAAGTTCAAGTTTGATTCGAAATTTTAAATTTTTTGAGACTTTTGCTTGAAATGAAGTTCTAGTTCCACTCGAAATGTATGTCTGATCCTATTCACAAGATATTTAAATATTGCTAGGATATTAAGGTCTGATATTAAAAATTCGAAAGCTCTAAACATCCGAGGTGTTGCCAAGCTGCACTACCAAAAACAGCTTTTTGTATGCCTGGCAAGATAATTATTCTCTTTCAACTTCTTATTTCGGCATCAATAGATATTCTAAAGCCATGAGATTACGTTGAAAACCACGTGTGGCAGGGAGCTAGCAGGGGAGACCTGTAGGTTTCTTTTCTTTGGCATGCACTAGCATATAAGGAAAATCTCATTATCTTTTACACATTTCGGTTCTATTTGACCTTCCAATGTTACCTTCCTGTCTTTATGTGATCGAGCTCGAAGCAAATGAAGCTTCTGGACACAATTTGGATGATGGTGAGATTCTTCCCGAGATACAGGAGTCACCTGCATCGTGGCATACAATTATTACTGAGCAGAGGCAGCAGATTTTCGAGTTGTGGGATGTTTGCCGTGTGTCAATAATTCACAGGACACAATTTTATCTGCTTTTCAGTGGGGATCATGCTGATCAGATATACATGGAAGTGGAGCTTAGACGCTTGACATGGCTGCAGCAACACCTAAACAAACTTGGAAGTGCAAGCCCCGCTCGTGTGGGAAACGAACCCACAATCTCTTTATCATCCAGGTTCATCACTGTCTATCCTAAAAAAGAGCTTTTTTAATTGATGATTATTAAGTTAAAAGCCTCTGATTTCAAATTATCTAATACGTCATTCAGCATCAGAGCGGTGAAGCGTGAAAGAGAGTTTCTTGCAAAACGGCTAACAAGTTTGACGACCGAGGAAAGAGATGCCCTGTACATGGAATGGGATGTACCATTGGAGGGGAAACAACGAAAGATGCAGTTTATAAACAAGCTCTGGACCAATCCATATGATTTTAAGCATGTGCAAGAGAGTGCTGAGATTGTTGCAAAGCTCGTGGAGTTCCACGAAGGTGGAAATATCTCAAAAGAAATTATTGAATTGAATTTTGCGGTCCCATCTGATAAAAGACACTGGTTTATGAACTGGAATCAGATATCAAACCTCCTTCACTTGTGAAAAACTTCAATCTCTGTGCTTATAATCCCAGTTCATGTTTTCTGTATACAAATTGAGGCACCCAATTTTTTTAGTTTTTCTGTGTTTAAATGATGTATGTTGTACGAACACCCACTACAAATATCATTCTCTTAAAAATATATTAAGTCCTTGTCAAATATATATATGTATATACTAAATCGCTCTTTATCCACTTCTACCATCTCCCAATAATAGTTTTGGACCCCTCTCTTTTTTGTCAAGATCCTGCGTTATTATTATTTTTTTTGTCCGGGTTAAGAGAGACCATCAAAATTAAGTAATCCGCAATATCCGTAGCCAGAGAGGGATGGTCACTCCCTCCCTTCAAAGTTTCTCACCCAGTGTTTTTTTTATAGCATCCGTATAGGATAAAATGGTATTACGCCTCTATGGTGGAGAAAAGAAAAAGTATAGTTGAGGGTCAGCCACTGCAAGCTCTAACTTTTGGTACTGCCAACGGCTAGAGCAAATGTACCATACAATTAATACATTGGTGAGTTAATAAAGGCTATCTAGAGCCATACCGGTGCAATATTTTCGAGAAGATTGAAGAATGTAGCAGCTTTACGACTGATCCTAGAAAACACGGAAATTACCTGATTCACGGTACCATGTACCAAAGTTGTCTCTGTTTTGAGATTAACAGTCTTTTGCAAGGGAAAAAAAAAAAGCAAAGAAAAAAAAGAGGGAGAGAACCAACTGTTTGAAAGTGTGTTTGCATTACCAATCTCGACTTAAGGAACTTTTCAAACAAATTTGAATAAAGAGAACATTTTCCAATAAATTAAAGATTCCGTTTCAAACAACAAAATGGTATTAAATTTAGGGACAAAGATTCAGAAATCCCATGATCAACGGAAAAAAGTCTATATCGCAGTTCTTCAAATCTGTACAGATTAAACAAAGCAGCGGCAAAATTTATGAGAGCTGCCGAGTGTGACGGCTTAGATTTGAGAAATGGCCGCAGTTTTACAGATGGGACAAGTTTTTTTCTGCATCAGCCACTGCTTTATGCAATCAATATGGAAGGAGTGTCCACAGTTCAGGTTCCCTGTCTCCTCATCCTTTTTGTATTCCTCCTAGTTTATATATTAACTAACGTAGGTTAGAAAATCAGAAATATTTTCAAAAAACAGTTTTAATATTATTGGTATGTGTTTTAAATGACCTAATAGTTAGGACAAAATTTATACCATATTTATCCCAATGTCACACCTAATAAAGAGGCTGACGGAAAGAGAGGTGGTAAAAGTTTTAGCCCTATGAACCTTGTATCAACCATATAGATCGTTGTAGCCTAACCAGTAACCACATAGTTTCTGTTTCGAATCACATTCTCTTTTCACTATATTTCTTTTACTTTAAATTTAAAAAATGAGCAATTAAATAAATAAAAACTGTCGAAAACAAGGAAAACCATGTCTATACATAGTACCAGTACCAGATACCACAAGGCTAACCTGGCATATACTGCATTTCCTTTCAATTTCGGTGGGAAAACGTGAGGTAAAATTGTTCGACATTGCAAGCTTACTACTCCTCAGACAGTGAGTTATCTCATCTTCTCTGAGACCAGTGTTCACATAGCCAATACTGTCACCGAGTTCCAGTAATTCCTGTAGCGTCATGTGGAAGTTAAAATATCTATTGGGGGCATAACATTCAAATATTGGTAGCGGCTCAACAATATTAAGCAAAGCCAAGTACGGAGCCACACTTACCTCATATGACATGCTATCAATATCTAGCCTCATATCCCGGTGTAGATCGAGCACATCAGGACTCCCTTCTGTCAACAAACTACTTTGGAGCATTACAATCTGCAAACCACACTGATACTTCTTCTTAAATTCACAAAAAAGTCTTTTTTCATCATCTTTTTCAGTTACAACCAGAAATGCTTGATAGGTCAAGTTAGACAAGATTCAAGCCAGAATCACCCAGCTAATTCATGTGTGAAGCAGAACAATAGAAGTGATTTATGGCTTGAACCAGATTTGGTGTCTTGATGGGTTGAACTGGGTTTGCAATTACAGGATTCATTCATACCAATTCAGTTCCAGTTAGCTACCAGACTTGATCTGTTTGAGGTGGAAATCAGTATATCCCCAGAACTGGAATGATTCCATTGGACTGGTCTGGATGCCTTGAAACCCACTTCGAAAACTAGTTGGAACCATTATGTGACAGGCGTCTAACTTTAATTTTAACTAGCTTTCAACTCCACTGAATGGTATGGACATCAGATTTTTCAGCCAAGAAACACAAATAAACTCTAGTTAGCTATTAAAAAGTGAAGTAAGATTTGAGACATGAGATACCTCCGTGTCAATTTACATATCTCTGGCTTGGGCCGCTTGGCTATTTTCTTATTCTTTCAATCCACTTTACAAGCCAACAATCCATACCATTTGGTTGTAGGGGTTGTACTGCTTAATTGTTGAGCTGACAAAATTGTTTTGGTTTAAACTAGAAAATTGTTTGTGCCACAAAATATTCTACCTGATCACATATACCTCGAGTAATTCTTGTGTGGGTATAACTTTATTTTCATTGATATGCTTCAAAGGTACCAAAATACCAACAATCGCCAATTAAGTTTGTCAACTCAAGCCAGTTAGTCGATCCCATAATGGGGCATTGCCCTCACTTAGATCCAATGACTCGTGAGGATCCACATACATTTTTTTATGTGGTCCCACATGTGTGACCTACTGTGGATCAATACAATCATTGTAGGTTGAACAAATCCGCTCAAGCCTTGCCTAACACTCTCTTCCCACATGTGGGACCACATAAGAAAATGTATGTAGCCCATTGTGGATCAATACCATCATTGTAGGTTGAACAAATCCGCTCAAGCCTTACCTAACACTCTTCAGCTGTATGATCGATTTTTTGTAGGCAAACAGGTTGATCAAACATTCTGTTCAGGCTTAAGGATTTGATAAAAGACTATGTCACTATATTTGTTAGGAATTTTCAGAGGCTATATTCATTATATTATGAAAAACAGTTATTTTGAGATATTGACTCTTGCATTTGAATTTTGGCAACTAAATGATGTATTAATAAGATTTCAAGGCTTTTTATCATAGCAGAACGATGCAAAGGCACGGCAGATCCAGCATCACAAATCCATTATATGTACTAGCTCAAAAGCATCCTTTATTTAATTAAACATAAAGATTTAAGGTACTCGACACAAGTGAGTGTATATGTTTTTGAAGCCCTTGGAAAAGATGGTTTACTGATCAACAACTAAGCCTGTCAAAGTAATTTCAGTTATAACATTCTAGATCTCATAAAATTAGGATGATGCTCAAATTAAACAAACCTCAGCAAGTCCATCTCGGAAACCATTTCTGACATGACGGTTATGTCTAGATCCAGAAACATCAGAACAGAAGCGTGGAATTTCTAAGGCCACATGAGGATCAAAGAAAGGGATATCTTCTGAGCTCACCATTCTCCTCATGGTAAATGATGACCGCTGATAATTCACAAAAACTAAATAAACATCAGTATAAATTCATCTCTAAAGTGACAAGTTGGAGTCCATCATTTAACATCATAAAGCTGTTTTACAAGACAAAATAAAAAGAACCATTCAACAGAAAATCAAAAGAACAAAAAACAAATCCAATTATAAAGGTTCATAAAAAGGTGAAATGAAGCATGCAGAACAATTCATTTGAGATATGGGATCCGGTTGATGATCTTCGGGATATAGATTGACCCAAAAGTGATTACCCAGTCTTCAAGTTTAACACAAAACCTTAGAAATGGTAAGGATGCCACGCCAGCAGAATTAGCTTAAGAATACAAAAACATATATCAATCACATGATGTCTCCCAAAATTATCATTTCAGATACTAAATGCTTGACCTGTGACTATGAGACAATGACTAGTAACTAGTGAGTCCCCGTGATATTAGAACCGCAGGCAGCACCCTAATGTCAAGAACAATACTCAAACAAAGAATAAAAAATCTATCTTGTGAACAAATGCACATAGTCAAGTAGTACTAGATAAAGAACAATGGGGAAACAGAGACGCAAGAAAACACCCAAAAAATCACCTTTAGCTGATATTAAGCAGAAAACATTCCCCATTTTTCAGAAATATATGGAACCACAAAAATAAATGTAAAGAAAACGTAGAGCAATGAAAAAAGCACGAGTACCTCCCTCTGACCAAGAATAATCTTGTCGACCCCATCGATTTTGCCTCTAGTAAAGACAGAAGGAGGCCGTCTCGAAACAACACAATCAACAGAAGCAGCATCGGTGGTCAACCCAATCCCAGGACTGCACCAAACATCAGGCGCACTCACACAACTTGAAGATAGTGCCAATGAAAGCGAGGATTGGGACAAAGGGTTAGCATTATTGGTGCTAATATTAGCAACATCAGAAGAGTTGTTACAGAACAGCTTGCTGCCGCCGCTACTTTTCTTGGTCTTGAGCACTTTCCTTTTCACTTTCTTGGCTTCCCAGTTGGATGAAGTTCTAATGGATGCAGGAACCGAGACCTGTGAAGAGGCAGTGCAGCCTAGTCCTCTGAATGTGGAGGAAGTGAAGTTGTTCTTCTTCTTAGAGGTGGAGGCGTCAATTGTGGTGTCGTTGGAGAAAAGAATCGAGGAGATGGTGGGTTTATAGCGGAGGGAATTTAGATCTGTCTCTGGGTTTGGGTTTCTTGGCCTCCTGTACTTGGGGTAATCGGCCATGGCTGAGTTTTGTACAGACCAAAGCCAGGAGGAGACCACGGAAGTTGGGAGAGGAAGAGAGTGGCTATGTAATCCCAAGAATATTATATTACTTTGAAAAAAGAGATGTTCTGTGGTTTAAAAAAGAATAAAACAAAGAAAGAAAAATGGTCTATTGTGGTTGAGTGAGAGAGAAAAGCGTTTGCTTTAGGAGCGTGTTCGTACAGTTTTTGATTTTCGTCTAATTGAAATTATCAAAATTGATTTGGCAATTTCGGAAATAAATCCATAAAAATAGTAAAATGATAAATAAATAAATAAAAGGCCCGAGGATGAACCATTTCTCGGATTCATGTAATCCTCGGATTTTAAATTCAAGACTTATATGTCGATATTATTTGTATTATATTTTATGTTACTTTAATTTATTTATAGAATTGATTCATAAAATAAATTATGAATAATATCAATAATATAAAAATCGAATGAGATCCTATATAGATCATGTACGGATAGATTGAGTGAGTTGGATGCGGCAATCTACTGAGCAGAAATGTATAATTTTTATGTGAATATTTTGACATGATGGGATTAGTATGACCTGACCTCATGGGATGAGCCCCCGAGTGGTCTGGCCTGCTTGGTGGGATGACCTCGGGTGGTCTGACCTATCTGATGGATGAGCCCGGGTGATCTGGCATGCCTTGGTGGGATGACCTCGGGTGGTTTGGCATGCCTGATGGATAAGCCCGGGTGGTCTGGCCTGCTTTGGTGGGATGACCCCGGGTGGTCTGGCCTGGTCTCTATGGGTGGTCTGGCTGGCTGGTGGGAGGACCCTGGGTGGTCTGACCTAGTCTCCCAATTGGTCTGGCATGTCTTGTTGGGATGACCTCGGGTAGTCTGACCTGCCTTATGGATGAGCCCGGGTGGTTTGGTCTGTCTTGGTGGGATGACCCAGGGTGGTCTGGCCTGGTCTCCTAGGTGGTCTGGCTGGCTGATGGGATAACCTCGGGTAGTCTGGTCTGTCTTGACAGATGAGCAGCCTGGCCTGTGAGTACCCTTGACAGGGTAAGATGAGCTTGGGTCAGACGAACTGCACACACTCAACAAGCAAATGTCGGTGGGGCGTCGGAAAGGTTTTCGGCATGGCCACTCATACGCTTAAGTCACCACAAGGTTCATTAAGTAGATAGAAAATTTATTGAATGCAGTAGAATGCAATATATATTTCTCAAATGAGCAAACATATGTATTTATAAGGGGAAGATGACCTCGATTATAGTGCATGGAAACTGTTTCTGATTTTACATATGCCCAAGCCATTTTATCTGGCGACTGCTCATGCCCTGTCATCTTACAATTGCCCATGCTCTGTCCTCTTTTAGTAGGCATGACGACCCATATTGTTCTGGTCTTGTCATGGACACTGATTATCTAATGACGCGTGGTGACCAATACTGGTCGGGTGACTTGAACCCTAATATGACTAGATGAACCCTGGCCAGACTCGAGAACCATGTCCGAGCGAGAGAACCCTGGGTGGGCGAGATTGACCCTGGCTAAATTTTACAAATGCTCTACTCCTGAGAGCAAATTAAAGTCTAACTCATTTAAGTTTTTTTTTTTATGTCCGAGTCCAAAATGACTCGAGCCCTTTCCAAGGCATCATATATCATCACTTTTATTCTTATATAAAAGAGAATTGTTATTTATACTCAATTTTTTGTTATATATACATTTTATTTAATGTATAAACTTTATGCACAGGTAGAATGCAAATAATTAAAAAAAATAGAGTGTAAATAACAATTCCATATGCATGATATAAATTACTATCTAACACAGATATATGCATTGACATTTATATAACTTTATATTTTTTTCAGAAAAATAATAATAATGGCCAAAATATGACCATATTTTATTTTTGAAAAATTGACCAATATTTTTTGCCATTTATTTTAAAATTTTATCTTAAGATCCGAGAAATTATTCCTCGGAATGTTATACTTTTTAATATTTGTAATTTTGTTATGGTTTATTAATTTTTTATATTATTTTATTATTAAAAAAACCCACGTATTCACCATAAGATAAGATTGAATTCAAGTTGCTTCATGTTTGAAATGGGCACACACCAATAAAGTATGCTGTTGTCGCATCCAATTCTTTGTACTAAAGTCTGTAAAACAGTAATAAATAAATTTTAAAAAAAGAAGAAGAAGAAGAACACAGTATTTTCTTAATTGACGGAAGCGGCACCTTTTTAAAAGGCTTGAGTATCATGTTTTATTGGTGAAGACGCAAATGCGATGGACGTTTAAAATAATGATTATTATGTATATGAATCATGATTATAATAATTAATATATCGAGTATCCATACATATTACATTATAATATAATAAATTATATTTTAATATATCCTTCACACTAATAAAATAAATGAATAATCAAGCATATTTTTACATGGTTATGAATATTTTCGGAAAAGTGCAACCGAAAATTTACATCGTTATGAATTTATGATAAATCAATATATATCGGATCAAACACGATATTTTTTTTCATTTCAAGAACCATTATATGGTAATATCTTTCTCTATTTTTAAAGGACATGTTATTGTTCTAAGATATGCCGTACATGGTAGGTACCCACTATGACCACTCATAATCCAATTGAAACAAGTCAAAAACTTGTGTGAGACGGTCTCACGGGTCGTATTTTGTGAGACGGATATCTTATTTGGATCATCCATGAAAAAGTATCACTTTTTATGCTAAGAGTAATAGTATTCTCTTATTTTGGTCATCCATGAAAAGTATTACTTTTTATGCTAAGAGTATTACTTTTTATTGTGAATATCGGTAGGGTTGACCCGTCTCACAGATAAAGATTCGTGAGAATGTCTCATAAGAGACCTACTCTTGAAACAATGCAAACTACTCATCACTTTTTGTGATACGGTCTTACATGTCAATTTTGTGAGACAAATCTCATATTTAGATCAACCATGAAAATTATTATTTATTATTATAAGTATGAACAATGAGTGTAAAGGGTGAGTATGAGGTTAGAAAATTAGAGGGGGACAGCTTGTAATGAACAAAAATCTGCTTGGTCCCTAACCACAATACACAACGTGACCAAACAAATCCAACCCATTTTTGTAATAAATAAGGCACGTAACTGAGGTGGGGTTCTTCACTCGATTTATTGAATCATGCTATTGTATAGCCGAAGACTTGGATATTCAAAATTTTTAATAAAGTTCAGTCGAGTTAATTCGGACATGCCAATTATTAGAATTTGACAAGTTAAAAAATGGTTTAAAATTAATTTTCATTACAACACGAAGGCATCGACATAGCGCTTAAACATTTAAGCAAGTGGATGAGATAAATAGATGATAGAATGATGATGAAACCCACAGACGTTGTTTTTCGATCAAAATAACGATTACCCAGTACATGGTTGGATGTCTAGGAAGAATGGATTCCAAGATTCATTAAAACGCTACACATGATAAACTCATAAGAACTTCTAATTGATTTATTTATTTTTTAATTAAAGGTGTGCTAGGATTTAAGGTATCTGAAATTACTGATTTTACATAAAAGATGGTCTCACGAATCAATTGTGTGAGTCATATATCTTATTTGGGTCATTCATGAAAAAGTATTACTTATTATTATAAATATGGATATAGTTGACTCGTTTCATAAAAGACATACTATTAATTTTAATATATCGAGACGAATAATTTATTTGCACGGGTGTTATTTTAAATATATAATTCAAATCACGTTTCAAATCGAATATTTTCATCCAACGCACAAAAAGTAAAAAATATATAAAAATTTAATCTAGATTTAACAAAGATTTTGATGTATTAATTTATCTTGGACAAGGCCGTGACCGTGGAATAATTTTTTGATTAAAATCATATAGCAAACTTTTATCGAAAGGGGTCAACAGAAAATGGGTCGTAGGTTTATCAAAGCTTTAAATTGAAAAACAGGCCCATAAATAATTTGATGGTTACAAATTATAATTTTTTCTCGAATATTATTACATTTATTTGTATTTATTTTATTTATTAGAATGCTAGTATCGATTAACTATATGATATCATATTCATATTCATGTATATTTTCACTACATCTAAGGAAGTCATTTTCTTAATTAAATAGTTGTTCGATGTTATTTTACAAATTTTATCACTACGAAAGTGGGGTAAGGTCAAAAAAGGTCCTACCCTACTGGACTAATTCATTGATTCCATGAAATTGTAAAGGTAAATTCCAAGTGACGACTGTGTTTTTTCGAATTTTGGAAACTGTCTGATGTGAAGCTCCTTGTGTCAAGAACATATCCTTTCTTTTAAATTTTAAATATTTTTTTGATCTATCATTAGATATTTGAGAAGTAATTAAGAAGAAATCATTAAAGAAATATTTAATCATAGTTATAAATAAAGTAATCCGTCATTAAATTAGTGACTTTGAAACAAAGCAATCAGCTAATTATTTTTATTAGGTATTGGTAACTTTCTGAAAATATGCTTTACTTTTGTTTTGATTTGACAGAGTTGTTGCTGCAGTTCTTCTCGCGAGTCCTTGTGGACCAGGATGGCATGTGTTTGGTGAAATGGGAAAAAAATTAGAAAAATTGTTTTAACACGAGATTTTGACAAAAACTTGTATGAGACGATTTTACGAGTCGTATCTTGTGAGACGGATCTATTATTTGGGTCATCTATGAAAAAGTATTATTTTTTATGCTAAGAGTATTATTTTTTATTCTGAATATCTGTAAGGTTGACCCGTCTCACAGATAAAGATTCGTGAGACCGTCTCACAAGAGACCTATTCTGAGATTTTTGTATTTACCATCCCCACTTTAATATTATTTAATGAATTTGACATTTATTATTATTTTATATTATAAAGTAAATGTAAAATAAAGAAGGGGAAGTGAATTGCTAAAATCGACTTTTTTTTTGTTCAACATTTAAATACTCTCAATTTTATTCTACTTTAATAATCTTCAATTCGATCCATTAAATCTTGAGGGGGAAAAAAGTTTTTCCACAAATTTTTTTTTTTACGTCTTTTCCCAAATGTAAATTAATAATGTTGGGATAATGAAATTTTATTAATCTAGAGAGGTATTAATTTATCGATAAATTAATAATTTATTATTTTAAAGATTTTTTTATCAAACTAACATAAATTGAATTAAATAAAAAGTCATTGTGTTGCATCAATGTATGCATCATATTTTTTGAATTAATATAAATATAAATCATTAAACATATATATTTATAAAAATAATAAATTATATTCATTGTTTTTTATTGGTTTAATAATATTCATGGTTTTTTTTATTAATTTAATAATATTCATTGTATTGAATAATCAAATATAATTGACCTTATAACAAACAGAACAACAATAAAATTAAACTTCGTGAAAAACCAAACAATAATGTAATCATATTTTGCTAAAGTTTTCTAGCTATGTTTGTTATTTTATAAAATTATTAATTTATGTTCATTATTAAAAAAAATTTAATTTATGTTATTGAAGGGATCGTAGTTTTATACACGAATCTTCCAAAATATTTTATTATTGTATCGAAATTATTAATTTAGCACGCTGACTTAAGTCTAGACTGAGTAAAAATATTAGTTTAGAGATATTATTAATTTATAGAAATTTTACTATATCACGATAATTGTTTCTTAGAAACAACAATACTTAGAAATATATCTTTTTAATTAAAATAATTTTCAAGATCTTTATTGAAACAAAAGTCGATATATAGATTTACTTAAAAACGTCATCTATTTTTTTAAAAAAAAAGTTTTATTGAAGACCATTCTCTAAATATTTACATACTGGTCAAACAAATACAGATAAAAGGCTCACACATCTTTATTTTTTAAAATCCACTTTTTAGAAAGAAAAGAGGATGAAGAAAATACAGTATCTCAATTTTTCCTCTATTCTGAAAGTTAATTAATAAATATGCAAAGTTTATATTTATGAAATTCATAACTTTTAAATAAGCTAATCATAAGATCTCAAATTAAATAAGAGTATGTTGAGAAAATAATAATAAAATATCGTTAAATATGAATATATGTTTATGTTATAATATTATAAGTTTTAGTGATTTAACACAAGGCTGTTGATCCGAGTTCAACCTAACTGAATTCAGGAAAAAAACTGAATATTATTAACAAAAGTTTTCTAAGAGTCTGACTGACTACCGAGCTAAACTGATAATGTAAGAGAGATACTGATAGACAAACCGATCTAAGGACAATCGATGGAGCATGACAGTTTATTTCAGTCGACCATTCAGTCCAAATCCAAACATTCTATGAAGAATATGAGTATACTTAGTGATTAAGAATCAGAGCTTAACTAAAATATCAGATAAAATTTTCCGTACCAACAGTCACTGATTCTCAACAAAATATCAGAATTCACACGCACTATCAGAATATATCACAAAAGACGATGATCTAACAAAAAAAAACATCTATATTTAAAAATGGATATATGATTTAAAAATATTACCATTATAGACGAAATCTATAAACATATCAGTTTTACAAGCCTATCAAACTCACAAACTCTCTGAATGTTTTGAATTAACTTCTAAATTTATTTTCGACCGTATCAGATTATATATGTTTAAGACAAATAAAAAATAAAAAGATCACTTATATAATCAGGATGAGCGAGTATACAAGAAGCACAAGATTTCCATAGTCACGGAAAAGCTGGCATAGCTTTATACAATAAATAATTATCAAGGAAACTTTGCTTTTACTTTTTTTTTTTTAAGACAAACTTTGCTTTTTTACTTTTGTGTATAAAATTAAATAATATTTTGACAATATCATTGACCATGCATCATGACAAGAAACCATAGACTCCATAGCTTTATAAATACTCCATCCACGCATGTTACACAATAATTGTTGATGCTGATAAATTATTAATATAATTAAGTTTTTCAAACAAATGATTTTTTGTTGAATATATATTTCTTGTGTTCATATGATATAATTGAGCGTGCACATACACACACATATAGATACAACTGGCTTGAATATATGGATGAAGATTGTGATTACTTGTTCAAGGCTGTCCTAATCGGAGACTCTGCTGTCGGGAAATCCAATCTGCTCTACAGATTTGCAAAAGATGAATTCTATTTGGACTCGAAACCAACGATTGGAGTTGAATTTGCTTACAGAAGTATTAAGGTTGGTGATAAGATCGTCAAGGCTCAGATATGGGACACCGCCGGCCAAGAAAGGTAGTATACCAAGTGGTCGTCGTCTTCTTCTTTTTTTTCTTTCTTTTATGTTATACATAGATAAAATAAATATATGTTTTTGTCGGCCGGTATGAAAATCAAGTTTAGCACGTTATCTTTGTTTGTTTGTTTTTTTTTGTAATTTAATCATTTTTCGACGTGACACGGTTATGTGTCGTGGCAAGATACATGTAATTAGTAATTATGCTTCCAAGCTTTTTTTAGAGTCGAAAGTAGAAGAAGAACGAGGAAATTTGATGTTTCAATTTTAACATATTTTGATTCTGAGAATATGGAAAAGGCACTTTCATTCGAAATTTTTTAAGTTTCGAATTATCTTTTTTATTTTTAGATGTACAAATATGTAATCTTGAGTTGATTTATTATAAAAAAAAAAATAAATAGTGTATCAGTACCCATGCATCCCGAATGTTTGAATATAAATTTGTATGCCATTTTTTTCCATAGGTTTAGGGCGATCACGAGCTCTTATTACCGAGGAGCCCTTGGTGCCCTACTAGTCTACGATATAACAAGAAAATCTACATTCGAAAGTTTGAAAAAATGGTTGAAAGAGTTGAGAGAATTTGGCGGCCCGGAGATGGTGGTCGTGCTCGTGGGCAATAAATCGGATCTACTGCATTCAAGAGAGGTAAATCTAGAAGACGGGCAGAGTTTGGCGAAGCTTGAGCAAGTTTCGTTCATGGAAACATCTGCTAAAGAGAATTTGAATGTTGAAGAGGCATTCCTCCACATGATCCATAGGATATATGAAATCACAAGTCACAAAAGCCTTGAAGCCAAGACAAGTAGTCGTGAATCCACAGATTTGAAAACCCTTCAAGGGAACAAGGAGATTATATGCATTGATGAGGTATCCGCCACCAAACAACCTAGTTCTTGTTGTTTGCATTGAGGCAATGTTCTAACTCAATTTGCTTTAAGGCATGCATGTCCATTTTTTTTTTCCTTTTACCAGCTTGCAGCCACATAAATTTTAGAAGATTTGTTTGACCTCATATCTTCATACTATTTTTTTTTTAAAATGGCTTGAGAATCCATAGCCGCTACCATTTTGTATGCATTGAGTAAACTGCAGGTTAACGTAGTAGCCTGCAAACCATGCTAGCTAGGCAAACCACATTGGACAAAATCTGTATGACAGGTTTGCCTAAGAAAGTATCGATAGGAGGATCAAATTCATGATATTAATCAAACACTTACTTACTCTACCAACTCGAACACCTCCTGGAGATCATATCTTCATACTCTTGATACCATATTAGAATGACTTTCATTAAAAACTCTAGCTAATTAAAAGTGTACAAATATCACTTATATTTATATTTCAACAAACACAGACAAATGGAATTTGTGAGAACATGATGACAATTCTGATAATCAGTAGAATGTTCATGATGGTGCAATGGAGACTTTTTCAAGCTCTATTACATATTCAAGGGTGGCAAATGGAGGGATCTTCACGGCTTCGCCGAATTCTGCTCCTTCTTCGCCGAATCCTAAGCTTGGCGGGACGATAACTCTCCTCTTCCCACCTGCATTCATGCTTCTCAAGACATATTCTATTCCTTCACATATTCCTTTACTATAAGGCCTTGATCCCATAACAAGTGCCAATGGTCCCTTCTTCCTCTTGCTGTCATTAATATCATCTCCAAATGTATCCAGAAACACTTGTCCGGTGCTCTGTTCACTCCCTTTCACATTCATCACCACCAAATCTCCTGGTCTTGGACTCGAACCGCCCCCGACTCTAATGTCGTAATACCTTGTAACATCCATCAATTAGTTATTATGATATAATCAGTGGCGACCCAACTGGAAAATAATAGAAATTTTATGACCAAAAAATATATAATCATGTACTCTACTCCCAACATCCATATCTCTCCCCGTTATCAATACAGGATCATGAAGCAGCTGAAGGAATGCGGTAAGGTTCTTCCTTTCCTTGCCTAGAGCTATCCGGTATTAATAATGCTACGAATTAGTTTGCGCATCCTCTTAGCTATTAATTATTCCACCAAGAGTAATGTGAATGTACATACAAAAGACCCATCCAGAACGTAGGATAAATAATTTCCGGTATGTTTGGGAGTATGTTTTATTATTTCCTAAAATATTCATTGTATAATACAGTAAACTTTAGATTTAAAATTATTAATGCAATATATATATCGTGATGGTAATTTTTTTCATTTTCCATGCCGCTACTATATGTACGATGTTGGACGATAACTTACTTTATGCCATTGGGAAAAACCACCTCTTCTTCCTTGTCCACATCTCTGTGAAAGTAAATGAAACTTGTCATCATAGAGTACAGGATCAAGAATCAAACATGTGTGTGTGTGTGTGTGTGAGAGCAGGCATATAGGACTAATACCTCGTGTTCAGTTGTTGTGAAACTTCGAAGCGAGTCTTGATTTGTTCGGAAACAACACCAACCGCAAGAAAACCAGCCCATGCAAGACCGGCACCAATGCCAAACCTCCTGGTTAAGGTGGAAGCAATCCAGTCAGTTGACTCTGCAGTATTGGTTTTGGTGGCAGCTGCAGGTTTAGGAGACACCACAGCCGCCGGCGGTGGCGGGGCTGCCGTTTGTGGCTGCGAAGATGATGAGTTGGGTGTTGGGGTTTGTGAAGATGAGAAGTAGATATTTGTAGTCTTGGGGTGAGACAGAAAGGGTGGGGATGCAAAGAAGGAGGCCATCAATTCTTGCTTTGTTTCAACGATTTTTCTAATTTTTCTTTTAGAAAAACTGATGCATGTGAAGAGAGAGAGAGATTGTTTAGAGTACCTTATCCCAAATGCATGGCCATATCTTATCCGTAATATTCTTTCTTTTTGAGGCAGAAAAAGAATTTTTTAAGAGTAGAAAACGTATAACTCATTCAAATTCTTGTTGCTCGACCATAAATTTTTTATGATAGTGGAAAACATAAACCACTTTCTTAAAAATTTCTCCATTAAATTTCTTTTCTTAGTCCTAAATTTAATCTTTTCACTAACAAAAACTCCTATGAAACCATTTCACGAGTCATTTTTATGAGACATATCGATCTAATACTTGACCGACTCATTAAAATATATTATTTTTTATATCGAAAATATTACTTTTAACTTTAAATATAAACCGACTCAACTTATATAACCATCTCATCTTTTGTTGGTGGATTCTATGAGACGGTGCCAAATGTTACTTAAATTTGACATGTCTTTTAGAAAGTATCGCCTCTTATTAAGCTTAAACCTTAAAAATGAATGTGGTAAATGACAAATGAAAATTATCTATTATATAATCAATAGTTGTATTAGATTAGATCTAAATGTATAAAATGTTGGGAAGTGGTAAACAAATTTCTAAAATAAACTGTTGATCTACACCTCGGTGCCTGCCTAGTCCAAATCAGTAAATAAATTTCGGCATATAATACGCACAAGTAGATTTAATTTAAATACAAAATATANCAATTTAATACCAAGGGTATTTTGGGAGAAAAGGTGTATGATAACAGAGAGCAAGAGTATTTAGTATATATAGGGATCTCAGACTATATAGTATAGAAAAGATATCGACCATATTAATATGCCAACTAAAGCAACCAAATATAACCTTGTTCCCTTTTGACTTCTGCTATGTTCCAACCAAAGCAACCAAATACAACCTTATTCCCTTCGGCTCCTACTGTAGTTCTTACCATCGAGGGATACAAGAGACTAAACCTGAAATGCATCATTTTCATATGAACACAAACATACAACCAACTGCACAATTTTGTGGAAGGTGGCATGGCAAGGCCAAGAATACAAAAGGGATCTTGAAAAGGGAAAAATATTAAGAAGGGAATAAAACAAGATCAAATGTGTAGTGCGTCTGTCAATATTTTCCTTTTTCTTTTTGGCATTTCCCATTTTACTCTTTCAACACCGATCATCAAAAGCAATTCACCAAACGCCTTAATTGTGAGGCTTTTGGTTGAGTTTCGTCACTTGATGCTTCAATTGTAGCTCTTTAAAACAAAAAAGATTGATCATCGAAACGTCGATAAGACTGAGCATTTTCAGGTCCCCTGCTTGTTGGTATTAGGCTTTTGAAGAGGCTTAAGTAAAGCCATGATTTCGGTGAACGATGGTCTTAACTTCGGATCTCTACAATTTTAGAAACGGGATAGTTAGTTTCACTTAATAAACAATTCCAACCGTCCCCAAAATATTAATGTAAAATAGTGAATTCGCTGCTTTAGATGATGAAATATCCTTCGCAATGATAACCCCTCACATCTATAGATGGCAATGAATTTTCAAGTAAGAACTAGTTCCAACACAGTAAGTAAACGAGGCAAAATTCAGATAACACGAGCAATTTTAAAAAAAATTAAAATGTAAACAAATTAAAATCGGCTAAGTCTGGACAAATATATCTTCCAAAGTAGAATTACAAATTTTAGACAATCCCTTGAGCTGACGTATAAAGCATGATATACTTGCAAATTTGGACATACATTAAAATATCAAATGATCGTTTTGTCATGGATGCAAATCGCTTTGTGAAAAGTGTATACTTCGTTGAGGCTCATACGCCTCAAGTGCAGATTATTACTTCATATTTTTCAGTTGCTCTACAAACTTCATTCTATTGGTTTGAACATACTTAAAAGGCTGACAAAGATCCGTATTGCTTGGTCATGAAAATAAGGACACTCTACATTACACATCTATGCTACTATGATGTATATCTCATATAGTAGTCAATATCCCAGCATAGATAAGTGGTATGATAATCTCGTACGGTAATCACTATTCCACACCACCAACTTTTGTTTCGTGATGCACATCTTAGATATTAAATTCGCTTAAGAGTACATAAGCTAGTGATGATCAAAATGGAAGTTATGAAGACACAAAGCAAGTCGAAACTGCTCCAATATTAAAATATATAAACACTTTAGCAGAAAACTTGATAATGGGCTTAACATTAAGCTTAAGACAAGGAAACGTTAATTCCAATCTTTCTTCACGGCATAGTGATGGTAATCTTTAAGCCTCTCTATTTTCTTCAGAACCTTTAGGACTCTAATACCATATGAAAAATAGGAGAAACTGGAGGAAGCACATGTTATTGGTGTTTTCTTGATATGGAAATGGCAATACACAAGCTATTTTGTAGACTAAAATAACTAGATCTACATTTAATCAAATGAATCTGACATGCTAATATAACAGCGAAAAATCCTAGTTACATCTAATGAATCACAATAACTTATTTTTTATATTAGATAATATTCTTCAACAATTCATCACGACCAGTTTTGCCCTTCAAGTTTCTTAATAATGCAGAATACACAAGCTATTTTGTAGATTAAAATAACTAGATCTACATTTAATCGAATGAATCTAACATGCTAATATAACTGGGAGAAATCCTAGTTACATCTAATGAATCACAATAACTTATTTTTTATATTAGATAATATTCTTCAACAATTCATCATGACCAGTTTTCCCCTCCAAGTTTCTTAATAACGCAGAATTCTAGAGGATTGTTTAGCAGGATTGTGTTTCAAAATTTTCAACTGTCTATTTGTCATTATATTTCACTTTAAGGCAACAGAGCAAGTGCAGTCGCAGTTGTAATGAAATTGTTCGGTGTTTTGTGTGGTTTAAAATCCCAATAGGGTTTCATCAAAGAAAGTCTGTTAGAGGCTGAGATATTAGTAAATATACCTTTCCAAACGAGGTAGGGAGAGGGGGTTTATCCTTAGTAAAAGAAAAGCCTGGGTCACAGGTAGGTCCATGTATGGTCAACTACTACCATCAGAGTAGTCAACTCTCTAGCAACTCTTAAGGCAAGTAATATGAAGCAACCACAACCAATACAGTAATGATGAAATGTAAGAGAAGCAAACTGAAAAAAAATCACTCACGTTTGCCAGCATTTCCTGATTATATCCGCTACAACTGGATCCATGTTATCTGGTATTTCAAGACGTCGATGCTGAAAACCAACAGCGCCAACAACTTGCATAGGGTTCATTCCTCCCCAAGGTTGCCGCAAAGTGAAAAGCTCCCACAATATGACACCAAAACTATAAACATCGCATCTGCACCGAGTCAACCAACCATCAAATCAAATCGAGATTTATTTAATGATCTATTATTTTTATGACCACATGTCTAACTAAGAGTAGACATACTTCTCATTTGATGGTTCATTTCTTAGAATTTCTGGTGCCATCCATTCTGCCTGAAGAAAGAGGATAACCAGAAGATCATCAGAGCTGTTGCTCACAGTTGCATTTATAGAAACCACCACTAGCAATCAAAAGTTGTGAGATGAATTTCAACTTCCAAAGTTGAATCGAGCAAACAGGTAACAGAACAAAGGCATTTTGTGAAAGCAGCGAAAAAGGCGCCAGAAAGTTCCCTTTAAACCCTTAATTAATTTAATAAATGAAGCAACACCAGCACAGCAAGTTTTTTGTATTGAGACAAAAAAAAAATTCCATTTGAAAAGCCATCCATAGACAAATTTCAGTTTTCTTCTCATGAATAACGTCAGTATATTATCGTGAGAAGAAAGGAAGTCTAACAGTTGATCTGCTCCAAATAACAAAAAAAATAGAGGATGTCAAGCAGCAGGGAAAAACATGAACTAAGAATATTTTAACAGATACGGAAAATAAGCTAATATAAATATTCATACGATTTCACACAGGTTTAGTTTCACAATTAAAACGCCAAGTAGCCAAATTGATATCATACTCAGAGAACAGGTATGGATAATGCAAGATGTATGAACCACTGCTATCTTTTATTTCTAAGAGAAACATAAACCTCATAAAATTCAAGATCTTTTGGATGTAGAGTGCAACAATTAAAACAGAGCGAGTGTATACTATCATCTCCTACAACTGATATTGGTAAATTAATTTTGAATTTTTTCTTGAACAAAGTCCCAGCAAACCACTTTTTCCCAAGGCAAAACTTGCCATCAAAGATCTCCAAAGGCCTGATGGGACCAACATGAATGAATTATCTTCCACAAAATGGTGGATAATCACAAGGTACAGCAAAAGTTACCCAGTTGCATGATTGGATCATCATGCTGTAGCATGAAGGCAATGACGTCAGCCAAATAACACAGATAACCAAGATGAAAATGAAAAGGACATTTATGATGCAAGACATGTTTAGTAAAAACGCTAGCTTCTACAAAATGGTTGATATTCACAAAAATAGCCATTTAAATGATTGGGTATGTTGCCAATTAATGAGTGGAAAAATATATGAAGCACAGCAGCATGTTAGATCATTGAGAAGATGAAAAATTACGTCAGGGATTAAACAGATCGTCAACATAAAGCTGCAAGAATCCCTCCAGAACAAATAACTTAACAGGGAAAAAAAGAAGAAGTCAAGATTTCATTAACTGCTGAATAAGACTAAGAATTACAGTATCGAAACACGAAATCCAACTTACCGTCCCAGCCGTGGACCTTGAAGAAAGATACGTGTTGTGTTTCATTCTTGATAGTCCAAAATCACATACCTTGGGGAAAAATGCATGATGGACGTGGTTAAAAAATATCAATTCATCATTTCTCAGTTATAAGAATGTTACCTTGACAACCCAGTTCTTATCAACAAGAAGGTTTGGCGACTTTAAATCACGATGAACTATCAGCGGGGTGCAAGTATGCAGATAATTTAATCCTCGTGCCTGCATATTACATTAATTGCTTTTGCATCAGTAAATGTATCCACCGAGTACAAGTTAACACATGACAGAGAACTAAAAGATTAAAACAGAAGCACACCGCATCAAGGGCCATTCGCAACCGTCTTCTTTCATCTAGCTGATTGTTTGGACGATGAATTAATCTGTACAAACTACCTCTAGAAACAGAAAGCTGCTTCAATTTAAGCACAAAATGTAACATGTTGAAACTTGTTCACTCAAAACAACAATTTTACATCTATCTATATCTATCTATCTAGACATGCATGCATACACACATACACGCAGCATATGCGTGTTTCCGGAGTAAGTTATCCATGAAGTAACCCCGTAGCAGAATTAATCAACGCCGAGCACCACCATCAAGGATAAACTGTTAACTGGTATATGCCCAAATTAATATAATGGGAAAGTTTTATAATTTCCTAATTCAATTCAATGTATTAAGGCAAGTTCCAGCATCTTAGCACCGACTTGTTTTACAAGAGTTACAAGAAATGTCCAAGAAAACTTCAAGGAAACATAAAAATACCAAAAAAAAAGCTGAGTATTTAAGACACATTCAATCTGAATATATCTGTATAATAAGATTCAAGATTTTCTGTCGTTATAAGAAATTCCTTTTCCATTCTAAATTTGTGGAGTATGGAAATATTGCTGAGCACATCTCATGTACCTTAGAAAGAGCATAGGGAAAGAATCAATATTCTACTATTTGTCAAAAATTTCAGAGAGAAAGTTGAATGTCAATATTTATAATTGTCGATAAATTAAGCATGATTTGGTTAGACATGATTTGGTTAGATTACATATGTCATGATTTTATTTTATTGAAGAAATTTTAGGATTATAATTATTTCCTTATTTATAAGATTTGGTATTGTACGCTTCTTCTATTTAACAGTGTATTAAGATCTGAATCATATATGAAATAAAAAGGCAATTTCAGTCTTACTCCTTCATTTTCTTTCGGTGCATTATTCACATGGAATTAGAGACCAGCTCTCGGTCATGAATTTCAAAGCCGCTATGGTCGGCGCATACTCAAAATCGTATGGGTCAACCACCAGCGACAATGCACCATCCTTGGAAGGAGGAAACCAACCAAATCCAATTATCTCCATGTCTGATTCCCTCAAAATCACCATACATAGATTCAATGGAAAATATTACCTTGAGTGGGCTCAATCCGCACGCATGGTGATTGGTTGTAAAGGGAAACTCGGACATTTGAATGGAGAAATAAAGCCACCAACTTCGGATGATCCGAAATACAAACAATGGCGCTCGGAAAATTCGTTGGTGACTGCCTGCTTCTCAACTCGATGGACCCGATCATTGGCACGCCTTTCATGTTCTAACCAACAGCCAGTGATGTATGAGAAGTTGTACGTGAAACCTACTCTAATACGGAGAATCGTTCTCAACTGTTCGAATTAAATATTCAAATGTAGATAATAAACCGAGATGTTACTGCCCATTACTATGAAATGATGACTGTATGGCAGGAACTAGATTTATTTGAAGAGGATTGGGAAAACACCAATGATGGTATTCAATAAAAAAAGAAGACAGAGAGAAGCAGGGTGTTTGTGTTTTTGGCATGTTTAAATAAAGAGCTAGATGAAGTTCGGGGACGGATACTTGGGAGAAAACCTCTGCTTGTCATTAGAGAATTTTTTTCAGAAGTCCATTGAGAGGAAGCTCGACGCCAAGTGATGCTGAAAGGAATTGAACAACCAAAGACAGTGGATATTGAGGGATCTGCCCTTGTCACCAAAAGGACCAGTTTTGAAGGAGATAAGCCAAAAATCTGGTGTGAAAGGTGCCACAAGAAAATGGAACACTGTGGAGACATGCTGGAAAATCCATGGAAAACCAGCAAATTATAAAAGAAGTCAGGCAGCGGCTTTAAAGCTACTAATGGTGACGTACGAGTCCTTCAAACAAGTGGTATTGATTCTGGACAGCAATCATCAGCCTCTGAATCTATTCCTTTCACAAAGGATCAAATAGAGCATCTGTATAAAATGCTTCAATCTCAAACTGTTTGAAATCTTGAATCTTCTTGCTCTTTAGCTCAGACAGGTTTATCCTCTATAGCTTCTATTGCCAGCACAAACTTAAATGGTCCCTGGATATTAGATTCAGGTGCCACCGATCATATGACAGGCATATCACAATTTTTCTCTTCATACACACTGTGTGCAAGGAATAAAAAGATTGAAATTGCTGAT
The DNA here is from genome assembly GCF_012295235.1 of Primulina huaijiensis. Taxonomy (NCBI): domain Eukaryota; kingdom Viridiplantae; phylum Streptophyta; class Magnoliopsida; order Lamiales; family Gesneriaceae; genus Primulina; species Primulina huaijiensis. Next base: position 1,324,829 of record NC_133308.1, on the reverse strand, counting down.
GGATCATTTGCTACTATCGCAGGGAAAGGAATTGTCGTTGTTTCTCCTTTCCTTGTCCTTAGAGACGTTTTGCATGTTCCCCATTTATCATATAATTTGTTAACTGTCAGCAAACTTACCTTGGACCTCAACTTTCGAGCAGTTTTTTTGTCTTCTCATTGTGAATTTCAGGATTTAGCCTCGGAGAAGATGATTGACAACGCTAGACAGAACAATGGCCTCTACATCTTCAATGCTGGATCAATCTTCGTCAAACAAGACCTTAAGACATGTTTCAACTCGATTTCTGCTTCTCATGCTAGTGAGATTGTGTTATGACATTGTCGTTTAGGGCATCTAAACATTCAATATTTAAGACAATTGTTACATGTTGTTTTTAATTAAAAGTCCATCGGTTAGATGTGAATCTTGTGAATTAACCAAACATAATCGCTCAATGTTTCCATTACAATCATATAAAAAACCAGCACCATTTAATTTGATACATAGTGATGTTTGGGGTCCCTCTAGGGTAGTATAATTGTCAGAAAAACGGTGGTTTATCACATTTATAGATGATCATACTAGAATGACTTGGGTATTTTTTTTAAAGATAAATCCGATGTTGGAATATGTTCATAAATTTTTATAATATGATTCAAACACAATTTCAAACACATATTAAAATTTTTCGTAGTGACAATGGGAAAGAATATTTCAATAAATTGCTAAAGAACTTTTTTGCTGAGAAGGGAATTGTTCATCAAAGTTCTTGTATTCACACTCCTCAACAAAATGGAGTCAATGAACGAAAAATAAGCATCTCCTCGAAGTTGCAAGGGCTCTAAGTTTTCATACTAAAGTTCCAAAGTATCTTTGGGGTGATGCGATTCTAACAACTAATTATTTAATAAATAGATTACCAACAAGGATAATGAATTTTCAAACTCCGAAAAAAACCTTTCAAAATTGTTTCCCTAGCTCTCGGCTCTTCACAGATATTCCCCTGAAAATTTTTGGTAGTATTGTCTTCGTTCACAATCATGACCCAAGACGTTCTAAACTTGATTCAAAATCTTATAAATGCATCTTTGTTGGGTAACCAACAAATGAAAAAAGATACAAGTGTTTGATCCAATTAAAAAAAAATTTGTTATCCATGCATGTCACCTTTTTTTAAGGACAATCTTGCTATGATTATCTTCAGGGGGAGAATAATGGGAAGATGAATGTTTAAACGAGTCGGACTCAACCTGTTATTTTGAGGACGAAACTAAACCTGTGTCATTTCAAAATAATGACATGATAGAAAAGAGTAACAATCGGTTCAAAGGTCTTGTTTATAGAAGGGAAGGTCGGGCTCAAAGAAAAGAAGACATTGTCCATCTACAAAGCCAAGAATCTGATCACATGCAAAATCATGAGACTAGCAATGATTACTCAAAGATCCCTGACAATAGAACCCAAGATATGTCTGAGTTAAATTCCATATTGCCCTAAGGAAAGGAGTTCGATCATGCACACAACACCCACTTTCGAATTTTGTATCTTATAAAAATTTGTGTCCTTTCTATTGTGTTTTGTATCACAACTCAACACCGTTAGCATTCTAAATAATATTCAAAAAGCTCTAAAGATACCTGAGTGGAAAGAAACAATTTTTGAGGAAATGACAGCCCTACAGAAGAATTTTACTTGGGAGAAGGTTGATCTACCTCACGGTAAATCAATTGTTGGATGTAAGTGGGTATTCACCATAAAGTACAACTCTGATGGTTCTCTAGAACGATATAAGATGTGAAGAATGAATTCCTAAATGGTGAGTTAGAGGAAGAGGTCTACATGGAGTCACCCCCAGGATTTTCTGATCAGTTTTGATCAAAAGTGTGTAAACTTTAAAAAAATATCTCTATGGACTGAAACAATCGCCCAGGGCGTCGTTCGAGGGGTTCACAAATTTTGTAAAAGGTCAGGGCTCTACCCAAGGACAATCTGATCATACTTTATTCACAAAAACATCTAAGAAAGACAAGATCTTTGTGCTGATTGTTTATGTCGATGACATAATCTAAACTCGAGATGGTATAGACGAGATGATTAGATTGAAAGCAAACCTAACCAAGGAACTCTAGATTAAGGACTTGGGTCAGCTAAGGTACTTTCTCAACATGGAAATAGCAAGATCAAGGAGAGGTATTATGGTGTCTCAGAGAAAGTATATTCTTGACCTCTTAAAGAAAATTGGGATGAGTGAGTGCAAAACAGCAAATACTCCAATTGAAGTGAATGCAAAGCTGGGAGATATAAAAACTGGCACTCCAGTAGACTCAGCAAGATATCAAAGACTTGTTGGGAGGCTAATTTACTTGTCTCATACTCACCCAGACATTGCTTTCGCAGTAAGCATGGTTAGTCAATTCATGCATTCTCCCTATGAAGAACATCTTGATGCAGTGTACCGAATCCTAATGTATTTAAAAGGAAGACCTGGAATGGGACTTTTTTCAGAAAGAATGAGAAAAGAGACATTGAAGTATATACTGATACAGACTGGGCAGGCTCGGTTACTGATCGAAGGTCAACTTCAGTGTACTACACATTTGTGTGGGGCAACGTAGTAACCTGGAGAAGTAAGCAGCGAAGTGTTGCAGCCAGAAGCAGCGCAGAGGCTGAGTTTAAAGCAATGACTCAAGAAATGTGTGAGATTCTTTGGTTAAAGAGAGTTTTGGTTGAACTACAGAGACCAATAAGCTTTCTTATGAAGCTATATTATTATAACAAAGCAGCGATCAAAATTGTTAATAATCCATGTCTACAAGATTGAATGAAAAACATTGAAATTGATAAACACTATATAAAAAAGAAGCTGGAAGACGGAACAATTTGCACTTCATTTGTTCCAACCACAGTACAAGTTGCAAATGTTTTGACCAAGGGTCTTTCAAGACAACTCTTTGAAACACACGTTATCAAGTTGTGCATGATCAACATCTTTGTACCAACTTGAGGGAGAGTGTCGATAAATTACGCATTATTTGATTAGATTAAATATGTCATGATTTTATTCTATTGAAGTAATTTTAGGATTAGAATTATTTCCTTATTTACAAGATTTGGTATTGTACGCTTCTTCAATCTAATAGTGTATTAAAATCCAAATCATATATGAAATAAAAAAGCAATTTCAGTCTTTCTCCTACATTTCCTTTTGAATACTCATCACAAGTCAATAAACAGACTATATGGATCACAGAAGTCAGGAAAGGATTTTGGCATACCTAGGAAGAAATTCGGTAACAATTGAAAGATTAGGTGGGCGAGTAACCGCTCCCATGAAGAGAACTACATTTGGATGTCTCAGTCTTTTCATTAATAGGACCTAGCAAAATGACCCAAATAATGTGAGCAGATAATAACATGCAAAATGATTTGTCAAATTTTACAAAATGTTGGGAATTTCTGAAAGTGCTGAACTAAAATACTGTATAAGTATCCTAAAAAAATACTGTGGAAGTGCCAACAAGTTTACAGTTGACCGCCAAAACATTATTGCAAGGGTATGGAATGTTGCTACTCGATCAAGTGCCAAAGTTACTATATATGGAACACAATTGACCATTAACGAAACACCTCTCATGTATCAACGCATAAGAGATCCGTAAGATTAACCAAAGTAATTTTTAAAGGCTTCTTTAGACCAATTTTTGTACCATTAAAAAGAAAGGAAAATATTCTCGCTTAAGACTTGTAATTCTGGTTAAACAGAACATTCTACACAGTTATCCAGAGTCCAAAAATAAAGCAAAAGTGTGGAAGGATCTACAACAGATCAATGTCTATCTGGCCCAAGCAAGAAAACAGAGTGGTTGTACCTCACTTTTAAATTCCTCTAGAGATTCACCGATTTTATCTTGGTCGAGAAACCTTTTGACAGCAACTTCCTAAAAGTTGGAATCGAGGTATAATTATTCTTCATCCAATCACAAGCTGAAGAAAATATAGACTTATAGCCATAACCACAGCCACAAAAACATAAATAACAATTGTATAAGTTACTGGCAGCATGTCATCTTTTGATCCCAGTACATGAAACATAATAATTCAAGTCTTTGAGAGGGGTGATCTTGTAACACTACTTAGACCCAAAAATTGAAAAAAACTTTGTGCACATCACACACCCTGATGTTTTATTTATTTTACAGGTATACAAAATAAAGGTTCAGCCTGTGTGAACAGCAAACATAAATATTGTCTATAAAATCAACGAATATTAGCACAGTAAGTATATCAAATTCCTATTCATATTTTTCCCTATTGATGCAGAATATTGAGGAAACCCACAAAATTTTCTGATTCCCAATCATGAATGCTTCATTTTGGAACAATGATGACTAAATTCATTAAAAAACAAGTGTGAGGAAACCAATTCGTATAGCATAGTAAATAAAACATCTAATAACTGCAAGGGTTGCCAAAAAGAAGGAAAAAAGCTTCTCGAGACTTGCGAAAGTTTTCTAACTATCAGAATTTTGGGTTTGAAATATTCGGATGAATAGAAAACCAACATTAAGACACTTCTCGTAAGAACTTCAAATTGGAAAAACATGAAAAAGTCAAGAAATTTGTTAGTGATATATATTCCCTGGTCAATTAAAGCAAGCCATACAGTTTATGCACATGGTTTTCATGTTTTTACATAATTTAATTTTGATTTTAAGAAACTCACAGTTCCATGCCAGTCTCCACGATATACCTCACCATAAGATCCTGCAATAAAGTAAAATGCTAGAGTTATTGCTCTAAGTAAAAACCATTTGGCAGACAAATTCATCATTTCTGAGTGTAATAAGATTAATACCAAGCCCGATACGCTCACCCAAGGTGATGTCCTCCCAAGGAATTTCACAATCAGCCACATCATCAAGTGTCGTATCAGATTTAGAACTTTCATTACCCACTGAGCTATCTGATATTCTTTCACCCTCTGAAGTTAACCGACCCTCATGCTCTTGTTTACCGCTTCCTTCTTCAGAAGCAGTGGCATTTGCATCCCCTTCACTTCTTATACACTCAACTGACTTAAAAATGGCAACAGGACTATCTGGTGAATGAATGCCCATTTCCAAGATTTCATACTGCTTACTAACAGCTGCAGTTGTTGCAACCACAGCTGCAGCTGTGACTGTAGCTGCAGTCGCAACAGGAAGTTGAAGCTTTGGATCATTGTTTGCATTTGCCACAGCAACGACCATTGATGACGCAACTGCGGCGGCGGCGGCCGCTGCTGCAGCAACAGGGACATTGTTTTTGTACTTTGAAAGGTCTACTTCATATTCTGATGAAGCACGATGTCCAAATGCTTCTTTCAGATTTGACTGATGCTCCAAAGGTTTATCCAAAGTGCCTCTAGAACGAAAACCATGATGAGGCAGTGGGGGAAGGAAAGCAGGATCGAGGATATTATAACCCTTAGTTCTATGTTTCTCACCAATTACTTTTTTATCCTTTTCTTGTGTCACAGGCTCGATATCCACTGGTGGAAAATCTAATTTCTCTGGGTACATTTGAGTGAACAAGTTTTGAGGTGCAACAACACCACTTTCGAGTAGAACATCATGGAGCTTCTGAGCTAGCATCGGATTATCTTTGGTGGCATCAACCATTAACTGTGAAACATCATTCACTTTCATTCGTCGGACAGCTGGAGAGCTAATGCCTTCGGTCCAAGAAGGAGATCTTGCATGAGGAAAAGGATGATTAGTCCTGCTATGGACCTCCTGTCCTGTCTCTACTGCAAACGGAATTTTTGACCTGTCAGCACCACCATGTTTCCCTTCCCGACCTTTCATTTGCTTTCCTTTGACATCCAAGGATAAAATATCGCCTCTGTCCACAGACTCTTTTTCCGTAAAATCATTCTCTCCAAAATTGGATATCTCATGCATTGCTGAAAATTCAGGTTGATCTTCTAATGAACTAGTTACCCCGCCACTGGATGATGCCACATGAAAAATGTCCTTACGGTCTATATGGGCTCCTAAGGCATCAGATGGAATGAGAGTACCAGGGTCCGCCATTAAATCAACAATATATTCCCTAAACCATATCGACTTTTTCATTAGAAAGAGAGATGCTGGAGAAGTAACTGAACTGAAACAGCATAAGGCTAGAAGCAAGAATTGTCCTAAATTATTCTCGACAGAGTACCAAAATCAACAATCATCAAAACAAATATCATACGCAAATAGACAATTAAATTTAGTTTATCAAAACAGACCATTTTAACGAATATGGTGGCAAATTGGAGCCAAGGATGCATCATCTGCTGAAATTATGATTTTAGTGTTAAACTCAAATTTTCCAAAGAAAAAAGAGCAGGACAAGATAAGAAAAAACATCACAGACCAACATTTCAGTTAAAAAATAGCACCAGTGGAAATATATCAACTGGGACTTGCCTTCCACCAAGTTTGACGATGTTCATTGCTACCTCATCAGAACCGGTAAATTCTTGTCCTTTCACCAAGCAACAAGGAATGTCCAAACTATCAGCCAGAATCTATAAGAAAAACCAAATAGATAAAAAATGGAAAGAACAATTCAGAACAATAAGCAATCCTCAAGGACAGATTTTTAGCATAAAATGCAGGTTAGCCTATGGAAACCATATAACACGCCGAAGCATGTAAGTTCATCTCAAGAATGTAACACCTAAAGCAGGCATTTAGCAGCTCATCGATATAAGCTGGATTACGATACAAAGTGGGTGAAGAAATTATACCATTAAGTTCTGCATGCAGCAAAATATGAGAATACCGAAAGACTATCCATTCAATTGCTTCCGAAGAAGGAGAATGAGTACAATAGAAGGTGAAGAAATCAAACTTACCTTCCTAGGTGTGGGATAAAGAAAAGGTAGATCTAAGTTTTTCAAACGAATAAAGTTATCAGAAAAGAATAAGCCAACTTTCAGTTTCAAGTCTCATAATTATATTGGTATAGTGCTCAGATGAAGTTGGCAGGTAAAACCTCTTTCTAATGCATTCTCTTCTGATCAACAGGTAAAGGAAACGAGAAAATAGTATTAGAAGCAAGAAGTTCAGGATCCAGAGATGCTCAGGGTTAAAAAATATTTTAACTTCTGAAGGCTGATAACTTTTCAAAGACTGTTATTACTGCAGCAATTCTGAAGCAGGGTAAATTAAAGAGAGATCAGTTTAGGATGAAGAAAATTCTGGAGTTATGAAAACTAAGATGCAGAAAGTTGGTAGTTTCAGAATAATTTGACATAGACATAACATGAGAAACCACAGATGCAAAAATGCAGAGATCCTAGCAGAGTTTAACCCGTCGTCGAATTTTATTTTGGCTTCGAGAAAAATGAAAATTCATTGAAGGATGCTTATACCATCCTGCACTTATAATTTTAACCTTGACAATGAAAATATTCTCCTTTCTCTCTGACAGGCTCAACTTCTACTTCAGCTCTGATCAAATTTTTAATGTAACAAATATACTGAGTACGTAAAGCACTGCTGTACAATTTCTGATGGTCAAAAAATTGACTGAAATAATAAAAGATAAAGCTTGGAATGATCAAGTATAACATATGTGTGGGACTCGAGAGATACATTATTTGTAACTCCTTAGCTAATTGTTCATCATTCATCTACATACATGCAAGTGGATAGCAAAGTATATTGACAACTCGATGATTTTTAAGAGCGGATAAATCTGAATTCAATCCTAAAGCTAATCATAGAAGCTTGACATGACGTAACTTGCATAAAACATTCCATGTCACATTCTTGTCCCCAGCAAACAGAAAAACTTATGATGGTTACCAGATGATACAAGCTATAAAAAAAGAAGCAATTTTCAAGTACACCATTTGGCCGAAAAACATAAGGAAGCATCAAGATATATGAATTAATGACTCTCTTGTAAGAGTACATGGGTCGATAAATACATCCTCGCACTTTTTGCAGACATCATTGCACACTTCTTCCCTTTAAATAGGATTTTTGCAGTTAGCATTTCAAGCTGCTTTATTTGGAATTTATCACATGTAGCAGCCTTAACTAGCCAATAAAGTCTAAGTCTATGGAATTGAAAAATGAATTATATTTATGTCCTGTTTAGTGAACAATATTCTCGATACAGGAGTTCAGTACCTTGAAAAGCAATGCCCGATGACGAGCCAGTCCAATTGTTAGAGAACCAAGAGGTATAACCATGCTCCCTTGGTTCGCTTTCAAACTATAACTATGATTTCTCCATGCAGTCAACATCTTGTCAGGATCGCTAACAGGGCCTCCCATATGATCAGAAACTGAAGTAGCGAGATTCTGCACCATACTGAGGGTAACAAAATTTACAGAATCGGGCTTCAATTTAAAAGCCATGTCCAATGCTTGCTGCTCAAAACTCAACAACTTGGTGTCTGCCGCTCTATTGACGAGAATAGCTTCCCAATGTGTATCATCGGACACTGGCGTTCCTTGTAGATCAATGAGGGAAGGTATTCTTGATGAAGTGGATCCAACCAAAATGCCATGTAGGTCAAAGAAACCATCCAGAATCTTGTCATCGTAGCTGAGAGCATTGTAATTCTGTGAATCACGTTAAATCTAGAATATAAGATAGATTAGAAAGGAAATAAAGAGCATCATGCATATGAAATAATTTTCATTCTCATATTCCAAAAACAAAAGCAGAATACAGAAGAATGAGGTCAGCTGACTTTCATCCCTAAAATCCATGGATTTATTGGCAGATATAGTTGATAGATTTGATTTCCAACAACCCCCTCAAGCTGAAACTTCATGTGCAAGCATGGGTAAAGATAACAAAACTAATTGATAATTTTTGGGTCCAATTACTCTGTTAGACATGCATATTTAATTGCAACTTTCCCTCAGCCTCAAATGGATGTGATTGTTTCACACGCTTCTAGATACACCACACACTACACTATTCTTTGCCTAAAAAATCATACCTAATGACAATTTAAGGCATAACGGGCTTGAGAAGATGGCCAACACTCCAGTGAAGAAAAGGACACCCTCCACCATGAAATGATGCTTTATGGTCTTGTTTTATTTGATGATCAAACTTCAGCACAATAGGTCAATGATTTCTTTGATTGTTTTGAATGGCAAGGTGAATCAAAGATGGCTGAAAATGGGTGAGGAACGACTGGTGAGATGACTGAATTGGGGGGTTATAACGAATGGTTTACAACAACAGTATAAAGCCACTCGACTTTTCACAAATTTATTGAAATTCATAAGTCATCATCAAAACATTGTGTAAGGACCTAATGGTCACAACTTCTTTTGGGTCTGCTTGGACCGAGCCAAAGCTTCTCTCATGGTAACCTACGAGCCCTTACTCGCAGAACTCTCCACCCCTGACAGAGGAGTACGTGCCCCCCAAACCACAAACCCATCCGATTAGTTGCCCTGGAGGTCTTGGATTCGAGATTTTGGGACACGTAATCCGCTGCCAGGGGTGGATAGTTATGTGAGTAAGGGCTCATGGTATGGGTTACCATCAGGGATTGGGAAGCTTTGGCTATATCCAAGTACAAGCAGGCCGGCCCAAAAGGGGTAGTGGCCATGGGGTCCTTACAAATTGCATGGCCAATCATCAAACTACACATGCATTTAACTTTTGAATCACAGCAGAACTGGGATATGGAAATGTAAACATTTAAATCAACTTCGAAATCAAGCAAGATGCAAGCCATTTGACAAAATATCAATGCCCAAGTAATAATAGGCCAAACAGACGAAAACCAACACGAAATCAAAACAACTACCCAATAACGGTAAGCAGCGACTTCAGCAGGTGTATTTTCAGGAGGACAAGAACCCAAACTAATCTGCTTTACAGCTTCAATTTGAACAGCCTCAGGGTCCTCCCTTGCACTCAATTCCAAAGCCAGCTGAATCTGATACTCCTCCTCTACATCAGGATCCCTCGTGTTGCCAAACTCGGAATCGTGCCTCACTGCATCTAAAGCAGCATCCAAGCTACTACTATCCACAGAATCAAAAGTTTCTACCCTTCTTTCAACTCTTGGAACATCGGAATAGGAGGGAGGACTAGAACTACGCCTATGCGTAACGGAATTCAACCATTCTGAAATTGCTGAAAAGGGTTTGTTCTCAGACTTTTCAGTTCGTGAAACATCAAGCAACCGATTATTACCCTTTGATGATGAGGAAGAACCCTCTGCGTCTTCAGAATGATTGGAACCTATGTGAAGTTTCTTCAGAAAATTTTTCATCTCTTTTCAATAAGCCACAGTGGTCAATGCTAAAGATGAAAGCATCTAACCATAATCCTCTCCATTGTCTCACTCCAATCATGAATCACTATCATCAACGAACAATTCGGAACAAAAACAAATGCAAACAATAGAACACCTCAAGTCAATATCCACGGGTCCCAAAGCAACCCATAAATCCCAATAAATGAAGAACCAACTCGAATTGAGTTCTTTGTAAGAAAACCCAGAAGTCCAACTTCAAGAAAACACCCTTTCGAGATGCCCTTCTCACAGTAGAATGAAACCCAATCAAATCAACAAGAAGCACCACAGTTCCTCCAACCTGACAAACAAACGAAACACCTATGTGAGTTAAATGGACTACGACGGCATAAAGACTGCACCTTTTCTGTAGTCAAGCTTGAGTGTTGAGATTGAACTCATCGGGCGGGCACACAAATAGATAGTCAAAGGGAGACACTTCATACAAGTAATGGTACCGATGTAGAGAAACAAGGACAGTGGAGTGCTGATGTAGAGAGAGTAAATTATAGAAAGAAAGTAGGAAACTTGTAGTAATTGGTTGGTTTTGCAAAAAGAGCAAAGGCAACTACGCGTCGAAACCAACCAAGTGGGATTATAAAACGCGCCACTTGACGTATTAATCACCAAACAAATTATTATTATTATCATTTATGTAATTTTAATATTATTCATGTCTTTTTAGATATAATGAATATTATTTTTTACAAGGTCATAAACATGGAATAAACAAGGATAAACATGGGATAAGGTTATTAATCCCAATTAATGCAGTCTTTGTTTTAAAAATATAAAAAAAAATTTAAACTCAAAATCCCATTAATAATTGAATTTGGACATGATTTTCAGTCCTAGTAAAAATAAATAATCTTTTATTCGTATATTGTGATTTTTTATTAATTAGAATTTTAATCAATTAAATTAAACAAAATAAATTGAAAATAATATAAATAAAAGGCCTATATGTCTCATGTACGGTGCAAGCAAGAACGGTTTGATATGAATAAATTGTCGATTATTATTTGAGTTATGTTACATATACATCCATATTTGTACATCAATTTGTACAACACAAAAAATTCAATACAAAAATTCAATTTATCAAAATATCACTATATATTGAGTACAAAATCTCGCTATATGACAAAAAATTTCGTGATTTAATAGTTATAAATATCGCTGTAACGATATATTGATTGTACATTTAACATTACATTGTTTATTTTCTATTTAAGCTATTATTATTAATTGAATTTCAATCACAACATTAAAATAAAATATTAATCACAACATAAAAATACAATATTAATATATTATACAAGTAATTATTAATGATTGCTTGTTTCCTTCACTGTTGGCATTCTCGTTTTTATAGATTGGTTCATTTAATAAATCTATTAATAATAATAAACCCATTATATATAATTTTATGTTTTACAATTAATTTTTTTATGAAATATGTGTTTATCTAATTTTGAGAGAATTCGAAATGAGTCTTCTTAAAATATCTTTTTGACCAATTGATTTTATGTACGTTTTCTTGGAACAATAATTTAAAATGAAACAATAATTTAAAAATAAAAAATATTTTTCAATCCTTTCATATCTCTCATATTTTTAAAATAGAACAATAAATATTGTTTCAATCTTATCTAATTTTTCAATCACTCAAACAAATAATACAAAATATTTAATAATTAACATATATTATAAATATTTATATTATATATTTTTCATTCGAATTAAATTATTTATTAAAATTTATAAATAATAATAATAATAATAATAATAATAATAATAATAATAATAATATACTTAAGCGTGGACGCTTGTCCACGTGGAGCGTCCGCGTTTACAAAGTACGGATTAAAGTACTTTTGAAAAATAATTTTTTTTGAATCATTTTTGAAATTTTTTATTTTTAAATTAATTATAAAAAAACCCCTTGTATAACCTTACATTTCCATTGCCTTATTTAGTATGTATTGTTATGTTATAGTTTTTTTTTTTTTTTTTTTTTTTTTTTTTTTTTTTTNTTGCATTTTTCATAGGGTGCTTGTTTGTAACACTGAACTTGTCAAGTTGTCTCGGTGGGATGAGAACTTTTTGTTATTATAGTTAAAAAGAAAATGGTGATGCGAAAACATTGTAAATAATTAATTTTGAACATATTTCGATACATAAAAAATTTTAGAACATCATCACAAATACTAAAACTAGTTTATAATTTAAACTTATTGAATAAAAAATGGTAAAATTATTATTTATACTATTATATTAAGTGTGAGGACATGATAATAACTACCTAAAGAGGACACCAACTTTTTTTTCCAATTTTACCTTTATATGATATTAATATTACACTTTTTTTGTTTTAAATTCAACACACACTTTTATTTTTATTTATTTTTATTTCAACAATTCAAATATCAATTTAGTCTCTCCATAATTTATCAAATTTCACTTTAGTTCATCGATAATAATAAAAAAGATTATACACACACGCATCGCGTGTGCATAGTAACTAGTTCTATATTATATATTTGTAGAGCCATCGATTTTGGGTTAGGTCAGTTAGGTCAACATGTCTCGTGATCTCGTCAAATAATATAACCGTGTTGAGTTTAAATTTTATCAACTTATTTAAAAGCGAGCCTAAACAAGTCGTCCCGAACAGTCGTGAGTCCAGGAGGTTTGGGATGGGCTTGAGTTGGTTCGCGAGTTTAGAAGGAGAAAAAATTATGGTTTTTTTTTTTTTTTTGGTAGTGAAATTTATGAATTTTTTTGACTGATACATACATAAAAGTAAGAAATAAAAATTTATGAATTTTATTTATTTATTTTAAAAGTTTATTTATGACATGATAAATCCAATTAATTATAAGGTTTATATATATATACACGCCCCATCAGATGGTGGATTTTTTACGAGCTAATCCATCCGACAACTCTATATACCTTTATTTATTATATACTTTATCACCATTTTTCCTATAAGATTTATGGCATACAAATTTCCTTTGAATAATTTAAGGCTATATTTAAATTTAAAATATGAAATAATAATACTCACAATCAAAGTCGTCGAAACAGATTACACGTCCACCATTTAAAATAGATAAATTGAGTTAACAATGTTTTAATTTGCAAAAACAGCAAGCAGTCATATAAAATAAATAAATTGAGTTACCAAAATCGATTGTCAAAGCACACTAGTCCGTGTTAGGACAATTATACCGAAATCTGATCTCATTAATTATAAAACTTTCCAAAATATTTTGTTATCTAACTCTAATAAAATATTATTTTTAAAAAATAATATTTTATAATATATATATATATTTTTTATTACAACTCACGCAGGAAAGGAGATCGAACCTGGAGAAATCGGCTATTCCAGCAAGAGATGAGACCACTGAACTACAAGTTCGTTCTCATATTTTATAATATATTTCAAATAAACTTAAAAGATCACATGTCAAAGGTCGATTTTCCTAAATATCCACTTTTGACAAATACGATGCCATCGGTTTCCAAGTCTAGTGTGGAACATTAAATACAGCTCTCCGTTAAAAGCTCTGAAAAGGCAGCAGCACGCGCCCCCAAAAAAAAAAGCCACTCGCAGACAGAGAGAGACCGCGGGCATCGCTGAGGGTGAGTGGATTAGAATCACGAATCTGATCGAGAAACAAGGGGGAATCGAAGCAGTGGACTTTATTCTTTGGTGCTGTTTACAGTTAGTTAGTTAGTTAGTTATATGGGAGGTGGTGGGGCATTTGTGGATGGAATTCGTAACCTGTTTCAGCGTCGCTCATCATCTGTCTCTTCTCATTCTTCTTCCAAGATTACCAACTATGAGAGAAACCCGCGTACAGTTGCTCCGAACGATTCTCTAGAAAAACAAAAACAAGAAGAAGAAAAAGGGATTAATGTTATTCAAGAATTTGATATCTCAGGACTTGATCGAATCAAAGTTCCTAAGAGGGTTTATTTCACTATTCCCAGTTCACCTATGGATCCCCAGAAAAAGGTTGCTTTTCCCCCTTTTGTGGGCCTTATTATTTTGCTTCTTGAGATTTAATGACGTAGATCGGCATGTATTTTCTTGGATATTTTTTATTACAGTGGTGTCTTAATTGATGGGTTATTGGTTTTGAGAGGGCTGAACGTATTATCGTATGATTTGCATAACGTTTGTGGACATTGGTTTTTTGCAGTTTTGTGTTGTCTAAATTAATACAGTTGATCGTCGCTAAATGTAATTTTGTCTGTTTGCTGTACCTGGCCACCCTTTTTCCTTCTTTGTCTATTCTGATAGGATATAATTGTTGGTCTCACTTGCGGTAATTTGAGATAATAAAATCCGAAAATAAAGAATAAACTGGACACCGAGATTTACGTGGAAAACCTCTAAAAATTATTCGGGTAAAAACCACGAGCAAGATGAAAAGAATTCCACTATAATATTTTGTGGAGTACAACTCACTCACTGTGATTCCAAAGAGAACACACACTCTCTTAATACAGGAGAACAACCACCTCACAAATATTATAGAACTAAGCACTCAAATGCTTATAAGATGAGAGAAAACTTGAAGAAGGGATGATTTCAGAATGAAGGGGGAGCTCTATTTATAGAGCTTCCTGTCAGTGTGAAGACGCGTAGAAAAACGCGTTTTCTCATCTATTTGAAATTTCCACGAAGCTTCCGCCAACCACTTTCTTTGACTGGCCCCACCTGCTTTGAAAACTCTTGCCGACATTTCTCCCACTTGGAGATTTGATTGAGAATCAAACACATCTCCACACTTCATTTCAATCTTGCATTACATGCTGCTTACGTTTCCGCTAGGCCACTTGAGGATCTACACCACTAAAACTTATCAGTGTTCACTGGCTTGATCAGAAAATCAGCTATGTTATCCTTCGTATGGATCTTCTGCATATCCACGCTTCCTTCTTCTACTACTTCTCGCACAAAGTGAAATTGTACTCCATTGTGTTCCGTCCTGGAATGAAAGGCTGGATTCCTTGCGATGTGCAAGGCACTCTGACTATCACAAAACAAAGGAACATTCTCTTGTTTGTGTCCGATCTCTTCCAATAACCTTTTAATCCATATTGCCTCATTGCAACCTTGAGTAGCTGTCATGTATTCTGCCTCTGTTGTAGATAACGCCACAACTGTCTGCAGTTTTGAAACCCAGCTTACTGCTCCCCTCGAAAGTATAAACACATAACCAGTAGTAGATTTACTCTTATCAGGATCACCTGAATAATCTGAATCGACATAGCCCCTGAGTGTAAAATCCGATCCTCCATAACATAATGCAGCATTCGAGGTATCCTTAATGTATCTAAGGATCCTCTTGACAGTGCTCCAATGCTCTCATCCAGGATTCGCCATATACCGACTAACTGCTCCCACTGCTTGAGCAATGTCCGGTCTTGTACAGATCATGGCAAACATCAAACTTCCCACTGCTGATGCATATGGTACTCGAGACATCTCCATCCTCTCTGCTTCACTGCCAGGACACATCTCGGAGGATAACTTGAAGTTAACAGGAAGAGGGGTCGAAATTGGCTTACTATCTTGCATGTTGAAGCGTTGCAAGACTTTCTTCAAATAATTTTTCTGAGAAAGCCAAATCTTTCTGTTACTTCTATCTCGGTGAACTTGCATCCCTAGAATCTTGTTTGCTGGTCCCAAGTCCTTCATATCAAATTCCCTAGCCAACTGTGTCTTCAATCCTTGGACCTGATCTTTGTTGGGGCCTGCTACCAACATGTCGTCCACATACAACAGCAAAATGATAATAATCATCACCAGACCTCTTGAAATACGTACAAGGGTCTGCACTCAGTCTGTTGTATCCAAGGCTCATGATATAGGAATCAAATCTCTTGTACCAACACCTCAGCGCCTGTTTGAGACCGTACAGAGATTTATTCAACCTGCAAACCAAGTTCTCTTTGCCTTTTTCCGCAAAACCTTCTGGTTGGAGCATATAGATTTCTTCTTCAAGATCTCCATAAAGAAAAGCCGTTTTCACATCTAGCTGTTCTAGATGTAGGTCAAACACCGCACACAATGCCAACACTTCTCTGACTGTTGTAAGCCGAACCACATGAGAAAATATCTCATTGAAGTCAATGCCTTCTTTCTGAGCATACCCTTTTCCCACCAATCTAGCACGATACTGCTCCACTTGGTTATTGCCATCACGCTTGATCTTATAGACCCATCTGTTGCCAATGGCTTTCCTTCCTCGTGGTAGTGTAACAAGATCCCAAGTTTGATTCCTGTCTAATGCTTCCAATTCTTCTTGCATTGCTATCATCCACAAGGATACATCCGAGCTTTGAGTAGCTTCGTGGAAACTCGATGGCTTACCATCCTCTGGTAATAGACAATATGCAATGTTACTTTCAGTGACATAATCTGAAAGCCAACCTGGTGGTCTTCTGTCTCGAGTTGACTGCCTCACATTGGAAACCTCAGACTCAACTTCTTCTTGTTCTTCGTGCTCTGGTACTGCTTCACAAGAAATTTGACCTTTATCCGTCTTATTTTCCACATGAAATATAGTAGTTTCTGAATTCGGTGTGCCTTTGTCTCCTTTTTCTTTATCTTCCTCGAAGATAACATCCCTGCTGATGACAAGCTTGTGGACAGTAGGATCCCACAAGTGAAACCCCTTTATTCGATCAGCATAACCCAAGAAGATACATTTTCTGGATTTCGAATCCAACTTCGATCTTTCTTGCTCATTGTACAGAACGTACACAGGACTTCCAAATGTATGCAAATGAGAATAATCTGTCGGCTTCCCAGTCCACATCTCCATCGGAGTCTTCAGATCAATCGTCACTGAAGGAGAACGATTGATAATATAACAAGCGGTTTTAACTGTCTCCGCCCAAAATGACTTGTCTAGACCCGCAGTCCTCAACATAGCTCTTGTTCTGTCCAACAAGGTTCTGTTCATCCGCTCTGCCACTCCATTCTGTTGAGGTGTGTAAGCCGTTGTGAATTGTCTTTTGATGCCCTCATGTTGACAAAATGCATCAAACTCGTCACTGGTATATTCTCCTCCATTGTCAGTCCTCAAACACTTGATTTTCTTTTCTGAATCAAGTTCAACCCGCGCTTTGAAATCTATGAAGATCTGAAAAGCATCTGATTTCTTCTTGATTGGATACACCCAACATCTCCTAGAGAAATCATCAATGAACGAGACAAAGTATCTCGCTCCTCCTAGGGATACAACTGGTGCTTGCCAAACATCCGAATGAATCAGCTCCAATATGCTTTTGCTCCTGGCAGTAGAAGTGCCAAACTTTAATCTGTGTTGTTTACTGGTAACACAATGCTCACAAAAGGGTAATGACACTTTTGTAAGTCCCGACAGCAGCTTCCGTTCTGAGAGAATTTTCAACCCCCGTTCTGACATATGCCCGAGCTTTCTATGCCATAACACTGTTAATTCTTCTCCTGAACCAATTGATGCAACAGCTAGTTCCGCCTCTTTGTGTGTTTATCCCAAAAGTACATACAGATTTGCAGCAACCTTTTCCGCCTTCATAACCACAAGCGCGCCTTTCACAATTTTCATGATCCCGTTCTCGATACGAGTTTTGCACCTGATGTCATCCAATTGCCCCAAGGAGAAAAGATTTTTCGTCAGTCCTTTTGCATGTCGTACCTCCTGTATGGTGCGAATGGTGTCATCAAACATTTTAATTTTGATAGTACCGACCCCAGCGATTTCCAAGGCATGATCATTTCCCATGAATACAAATCCTCCTGAGATTGGTTCATAATGATCAAACCATTCTCTCCGAGACGTCATGTGGCACATCGCTCCTGAATCCATAATCCATGTATCACAAAATTTGTGTCTGCCTTCTGCAACTGTTGTCGCTTCGCTGAATAATATTTCACCACTGCCTGAAGTACTGGCCACATTTCTTTGAGAAATCTTATCGATACTCGTACACTCTTTCTTGAAGTGCCATTTACCGCCACATTTAAAGCAGTAAATATTTTTCTTCTTATTTCTCGATTTTGATCTACCTCGTCTTTGGCTCCCACTGGAGTCACGATCCATAAATCTTCCTCTTATCATCGGTAAATCCTCCGCCTGCTTCGACGTTACCAACCTGTCTTTCTTATTCTTGCGCCGACTTTCTTCTCCGAGAACCGCAGTTACGACATCATCGAATCTTAGAAAGCCCATAAGAATATTGTTGGTAATGTTGTGATAAGTTGATCATATGAATCTGGTAGACTTTGAAGTAGAAGCTCCGCACGTTCATTTTCTCCTATTTTATGTCCCATGGAAGTGAATTGGGCAAATAGAGTATTTAGTGTATTGATATGGTCGGTCATCGATAAGGATTCCGCCATCCGAAGAGTATAAAGACTTCTCTTTAGGAAAATCATGTTGTGTAGCGACTTGACCTCGTACATCTTTGTCAAAGTATCCCATATAACTTTGGCTGTTTTTATCTCAGAGATACTTGATAAAACTTCGTCTGCTATAGCCAAGTGTAAATTGGCAACAGCATTGTCATTCATCTCATTCCACTTTCCATCATCCGAAATTTCCACCGGTCTATCTCCAATAGCCGCCAAGCAATTCTCCTTTCTTAAAACTGCTTGTATCTTTATTTTCCACAGCATAAAATTGCTTCCATTGAATTTTGCTATCTCGTACCTTCCCGCCATTATGTCTACAACAATTTTGTAGACTGAACAAAATTATTCCCGCCTTAATAAAAAATCTCAAAAAATCTTTTCTGTTGTGGAAGATCAGTCTAGGCTGCAACCACAGAGCATACTCAGAATTTTAAGAAATTTTAAACCAAGGCTCTGATACCACTTGTTGGTCCCACTTGCTGTAATTTGAGATAATAAAATCCGAAAACAAAGAATAAACTGGACACCGAGATTTACGTGGAAAACTCCTAAAAATTATTAGGGTAAAAACCACGGACAAGATGAAAAGAATTCCACTATAATATTTTGTGGTGTACAACCCACTCACTGTGTTTCCAAAGAGAACACACACTCTCTTAATACAGGAGAACAAACACCTCACAAATATTATAGAACTAAGCACTCAAATGCTTATAAGATGAGAGAAAACTTGAAGAAGGGATGATTTCAGAATGAAGGGGGAGCTCTAGAGCTCCCTGTCAGTGTGAAGACGCGTAGAAAAACGCGTTTTCTCATCTATTTGAAATTTCCACGAAGCTTCCGCCAACCACTTTCTTTGACTGGCCCCACCTTCTTTGAAAACTCTTGCCGACAATAATCCAGGGAAAAATTGAACATCTTGTCTTGAAATTCTAAGAAAGATAGTAGAAAGAAACTTTTCATATTGGTGCCATGTTATTCAGTGGTGTGCTCGGTGAAAATTTGTTTTGCATCAAACAAAGTTGCTGTCACACTCTATGAAGCATGGTGTAGTATCATTCAAAACTCACTCTTTTTTTTTCATGTTCTTTCTTCTTTGATGAATTGGAATAGATCTTGAATTATCAGGATACGGACCTAGATATTTAAATCATAATTTTGTGATTTTTTTTCTTTTTGAATTTTTCATTGGTGAAAGTAGTTATACGGTGGAAGTAAGCATGCGTCTTAGCTTATGATTGTTATCTTTGTTGTGATATTGATTTTATCTTTATTTTTGGCAGAGTGCACTGGAAAAAGATTTCTTCACAGAGTATGGCGAGGCAAGTAGATATCAGGTTCAAGAAGTTATAGGCAAAGGTAGTTATGGTGTTGTAGCTTCTGCTATCGACACCCATACTGGAGAAAAAGTTGCGATTAAAAAGATAAATGATGTATTTGAGCATGTTTCTGATGCTACTCGAATCCTTAGAGAAATCAAGCTCCTTCGGCTTCTTCATCATCCGGATATTGTTGAAATAAAGCATATAATGCTTCCTCCCTCTCGGAGAGAATTTCAAGATATCTATGTTGTTTTTGAACTAATGGAATCTGACCTTCACCAAGTAATCAAGGCAAATGATGATTTAACTCCGGAGCATTATCAATTTTTTTTATACCAACTCCTTCGTGGCTTAAAATATACCCACACAGGTTGATATCTTCTAAAATACTCATAAACCTTATCTCTAATTTCGTCAACTATGTGAGGAACTTCCCTCCATGTAATCGATATGTATTTTTTTGTACAGCAAATGTGTTTCACCGAGATTTAAAGCCTAAAAATATACTTGCAAACGCTGACTGCAAGTTGAAGATTTGTGATTTTGGTTTAGCCCGTGTCTCATTTAATGATGCCCCATCAGCCATATTCTGGACTGTAAGTTTGATCCTGGTGAAAATATCATAGTATATTAATCTAAATACAGTGCTTCGTTTCCTAACCATATTATTTTTGTTTTCATATGTTGAAGGACTATGTTGCAACTCGGTGGTATAGAGCACCCGAGCTATGTGGTTCATTTTTTTCCAAAGTAAGCAGATATTTTTGCTCATGTCCCAATGCATATTTTTCCTTCATAATTGTTGTGTTATTTATGTTAGTAACATGAATTTGTGCTTTCAACATGCAATGATTGTGTAACTTTCTTGTTTGCAGTACACTCCAGCTATTGATATTTGGAGCATTGGATGCATATTTGCTGAGATGCTTTCTGGAAAGCCATTGTTCCCTGGAAAAAATGTGGTCCACCAATTAGATTTGATAACAGATTTGCTTGGCACTCCTCCTCCTGAATCTATTGCAAGGGTTAGATATTTGGTTCTGCAATGTGTTTTTTTTCTTTTGTTTAGTTTATAATCCTTATTTCTGAAAAGAACATTCTTGTTTAAACTGTTTGGTGTTTGCCATTGTGGAATTACTTCTGTAATATAATTTTTGTTGTAATTAAAATGGCAGATCAGAAATGAAAAGGCAAGGAGATATCTCAACAATATGCGAAAGAAACAGCCTGTACCATTTGTGCAGAAATTTCCCAATGTTGATCCTTTTGCGCTGCGCATACTGGAACGGCTCATTGCTTTTGATCCTAAAGATAGGCCAAGTGCTGAAGAAGTAATTTCAATGGCTTGGCCTCCTCTTGCTTTTCGTATCAAAGTCGTTACTCTACCTCATAAAAACATTTTTGAACGTTTATGTTTGCAGGCATTGGCAGATCCTTATTTTCGTGGGTTGGCAAATGTTGAACGCGAGCCATCAACTCAACCCATATCAAAGCTTGAGTTTGAGTTTGAAAGGAGAAAGTTGACAAAAGATGATGTTAGAGAGTTAATTTATCGAGAGGTAGGCCTTCCAACATAGTACAAGTTTTCTGATTGCATAATTTGGTGTACATATAAACTCGTATTCATCTTGACTACTTTTATGTTAAGCAAACAGATTCTAGAGTATCACCCTCAGATGCTTCAGGAATATCTACGTGGTGGAGATCAGACTAGTGGTTTTATGTACCCAAGGTTTGTCCAGTAATTGATTTTGAATGATTTCTTTTTTGGCTAGAAGTTATCTATGAAGTAAATCAAATGTGTATTACCTAAGGTTTGCCATATGATTTCTAATGCCTCCCTGACATCTGTCAAGCAGATGCAACACAATGCCATAGTTGTCTTTGCATTAATAGATGGAAAAGATGCTGATAGTAAATTAGTCACAGATCCTCAAGTGGTATTTGGGGCTTCTTTTTCTCATTTGAGATACGTTCCTTTCAACCTTTATTCGGGTCTGTTGAACTTATTTCTATATCTCTCAATTGTCGCACCAGCAACGAATAGCTCTCATTCCTGTGTTCTGCTCCACTACCTTTGGAAAGTTTGATGAAACCATGAAGAAATTGAGTTGACCCTGCGAGGTGCTCGTTGGGGTTTCAATTGCCAAATCTGTTAAACATTTGTATAATAGAAAATGGCAATTTATGACATTTAATCCCCCTGTGAATCTGTGATGTAATTTTTACATTGCCTTCTATTGTCTGATAAAAGGGAACATAGTCAATTATAGTGTGTCTAACGGTGAGTTTGGAATATCTCTATAGATATTTCTTACGCTAAACGGGCCCTGGGGATAACACACCATTGGGCTAATTGATAAGCATGTCTGTAGCTCGTTGTTCACTTCCATTAATTGTTCATCCCTGACAACTAGGCACACACTCTCTATCTGTTAGGTCATGCTTTGGGAAGGTAGTCTATCCTATTGCTGCACGTTTTTGTGTGGTTAGATGAATACACGCCTCTGGAGGTCCACCGGGAACTTTTCCGGTTTGTTATAATAGTAGTGGTCAAATATAATTATATAATATGTATTAAAACAATTCTACTTAATAATCGTGTCAGATAAGAGCGAACCCCCTCGTCCTACCTAACCTTTTTCTGTTCATTGAATGGGGTACTGATAGTTTTCTTGTAAGATTGGTTCATGAACCTTTTTCTTTTGATTGGTATTGTGGAAACTGAGTGCGGTGTCTTGCATATCTGTACAATGAGATTCTTGATGAGGTTAATTTTCTGTTTAATATTCCTCAGTGGTATTGATCGGTTCAAGAGACAGTTTGCCCATCTTGAGGAACATTATGGAAAAGGTGAAAGAGGATCTCCTCTCCTACGACAACATGCTTCATTACCGAGGTATGTGGGTTATTAGTAATCAAATATCATCCTTACAGGTGATACATGTCTTATCAAACCTATTGAACATTTAAGTTCTGTCATGCTCCTTTGCATCCTTTCCAGTAAAAAAATTTGGTTAGATGCTAGTAGCTTCTTAATTATACACAGTTAGATAATTGGTTATTTGGCAGTTGACATTGTATGATATGGTGGTAATATGTAATATAAATGTAGTCTGTTAATTTCGACTATAGAATTTTGGTAGTTCCATTTGTCAGCAAAGATGATGGTTTTGCCTATAAACTCTGTATTTACAAGTTTTGATGTTGAATAAAAAATTCTAATTTGTTATTTCTTGTTAGTTATTTATGTTTCTATTGAAATGTGATTTTAATTTTAAAATGACATGAATATTGTTAGTGGTCATGCCAAGTACACGTAGTTATTCTTTTCCAAAGTCAAAATATTGACCCTACGTGGTTTGTGAGTGTCCTGTCTCAAGAAGGTTTTCATTAAACATGTTAACAAATGATAGTGAAAAAATGTGATAGTTCAAAGTAGGGTGCACACGAGTCGAGTTGAGTCAAGTATCATACTACTCGAGCTCGACTCGATTTAAATTTTATCTGGCTCAAGCACGGACTCAATCGAGTAATCAATTTCTAAGTCGAGCTCGACTCGTGTAAATGTCGAGGACTCGAGCTCGTGCTCGAAAAGTTCGAAAGTCTTCGTAGCATATTGACAAAAATATTTAGGGTTTAAAGTTTTAGGATAAAAATATCTCTCAAATTTTTGTATCCTCTAAATTAAAAAATATATATGTAGTTACTCGGGCGCGAGCCACTCGAGTAGCCACAACTAAATCTCGACTTGAGCTCGATCACATCAAGCTCGAGTCAAGTTTTGATCTAGCTGCTCACGAGTACTTTAACTCACTTGCACCCCTAATTCCGAGCATGTAATGGCTATAAAACAAGCATCTACCCATCATGTCAAAGGTATGGAATAACCTTGACATTTCGATTGCGTGTCGGATTTTCTTGCAAAAATATTGAGGAAGATATTTTTATCGGCTTGTTTTTTCTTATTCGCAACAAATGTGATAACTAACAGTTTTAGGAGATATTTCTAATTGTGTTCTACCTTTTACCCACTTCTTTTTTCGGGATATTCAACGAATATTTTCAAGTTGATGCATGATATGTTAACAAATATGCTATGAAACTTGTTTTGATTGATTAGTCCTTTTGCTTGAACCTTCCTCGGTTAAATTACGCTATGAAATGGAGCATTACAATGCAATGGTCAAACCATTGATTTTGCAATTTGATTGGCTTTTTTTCTTGTTCATCATGCTAGATGTCTACTTTTATCTAGCATGCTTATTGATTTTTAACCATGCCTTCAGAGAGCGTGTCCCTGCACCCAAAGATGACGCTGTTGAAGTTAACGATTTTGAAAAGAGAACCTCCGCTTCTGTGGCCACAACTCTTCACAGTCCTCCAAGGGAAGATGAAGGACCAGTAAATGTAAATGGAGTTGCTCAAAATGGCCAGAATAAAGCAAACTACAGTGCTCGGAGTTTGTTAAAGAGTGCTAGTATCAGTGCATCTAAATGTATCGGGGCCAGGGACAAAAGAGAGACAGAGGTAATTTTCTTTGGGTTTCTCTGGTACCCAATACAGGTAATATGACAGGACGGGGCCTAAATCTTTATGCTGTAGGGAGAGGAACATTTTCATTTATAATATATCCAAGTAAAATTGCTTTAGGGGACAAAAGTCCCTTCAAACTTGTTGCTTATTTTGTTTTAGGAGATTGCCCTCGTCTGCCCCATATTCCCATGATTTAATTAATTAGAATGAAAGAGCTGCACATAAAGCATTTCCTTGTGTTGGGTGGAAGCATTAACAAATTTCATTGATCAGCAGGATATTGAAATGGAAACATCTTTTCCCCGAGTTCTTGATTAATTGAGGCATTTTGATAATGGTTTCCGTGTTTCTTTTTCCTGCTACACGATAAAGAAACACAAGGAAATGCCAATGTTTTATGGGGCTGTACTTGCCTGCTCACTGTTGCTCTACTGCTTAGAGAACATCGGAATGTGAAAATAAATCATTTGCATGCATCAGAATCTACAAATTTAAACAAAATGGTGCATGCAGATTACACCCTTTTTTTTTTGGATTTCGATGCATTGTATGTTTGCATTACCAAACTTTTTATTTTTTGACAGGGAGAGCCGATTACAGAGCAAAACGAAGAGATTGATGGGCTGTCCGAGAAAGTTGCTGCTCTCCATGCTTGATATTTACAGTCATATCTACCTTCCGAATGCATTGCCATTGGTTGTTTTTCATCACTGTTCCATGGATCTACATGATTCTTACATTAGCCATTGAAGATACTTGCTTTGTTTCAGGTGGTTATCCTAACATCAGGTTGAACGTTGTTGCAACAATGGGTGATGAAAATTTGTATGTTAGGCTGGAGAATATATATTTTCAAAAATAAAATATTTGGATACAACGATTTGAGAAGCAGACATTGTTGCCACTTAAAGATTATATGAGTAAAGGTTATACAAGTAATTTAGTTCTGGGATTTTGGTTTATGATATTACGTGTATACAGACAATCTAGTAATATCTATTTCTTTGCAATAACCTTTGTTGTTTATTATGAAAACATTAATGTTCTGAATGGACATAAAACGTGTAACGTTTTTCACGTTAAATATTGCAAGACCAGAAAAAAAAAATTTTAATTAATGCATGATCATCTCAATTATAAAAGATGTTATAAAAGAGATATAATATTTATTAATTGAGTAGGTTTTATAAATCAATGATTTTAACAAGAGTAAGTGTGATATGGTTTCACGTATTTTTATCTGTGAGATGAGTCAATTCTACCGATATTCACAATAAAAAGTAATACTCTCAGCGTAAAAAGTAATATTTTTTTATGGATGATCCAAATAAGATATCCGTCTCACAAAATATGACATGTGAGGCCGTCTCACGCAAATCTTTGTCTTTTAACAAAACAAAAAATCATTTACATCTTGCATAAAATTCTTGTCTTTTATGTTTTGCGAATTCTAATTATATCTCTCGAGTTTTCTATTGTGTCTCGATTTCAAACACTTCGAAAATAAAGATTGAATTGCAAAATATTATGAATTTAGAAATTTGTCGAGTTTAATCGCCGACACCCAACGCAGCAAAATTAGCAAAAGAAAAACCTAGTAATTTGGCTTGGTCTTCTCCCACGTATCATCGTCTCAACACATACAAAAGGTGAATACAATAGTAATTCATGAGTCAGCATGAAAAATAGTAATACTTTAATTCACAATAAAATAATAAATGCTCGATCTTGGAAACGCTTCCCATCTGTCTCTCTACCCGATCTTTCTTTTTCTATGATCTTCTCCTTCTCCCGTTGTATCTGTAAATCCCATTAATCAATCAACTTTTGCTGATGCATCAAAAAGGGAGATCCCATAACCGAAGATCAAGATCATTTTCGAGATCACGCGTTGCCATTGAGGGGTTTTAGCCTCCATTTACCGTTTATTTCTGATCCCATCTGGATAAGAAGAAAAGCCCGATCACTAAATATCTCGTCCGCATTACTTGGAGTTAGTACCGCTACATATTGACATCATCATGGCTACAGGTAGATGTTTACGAAATCCAAGTTTTTTAGATGTTTTAGGGGATTTAATGCATTGGGTTTGTTTGATATTAAGAGAAATTCCTGCTTGTTTTGCGATTTGAAACTACAGAGCAAGAGCGTGAGATGCAAAAGAGTTATTGGATCGAGCACTCCGTTGATCTGACTGTGGAGGCTATGATGCTTGATTCCAAAGCGTCTGATCTCGACAAAGAAGAGAGACCAGAGGTTTGATGTATTTTTTTGGAAGTCCAACTCTCATTTGATACATTTTGTAAAATGCGTATGATACGTGTAGCGGATTAGATATTGCAATGTTTGTTGTTTTTGTATCAGGGGAACGGACTCGCAACAAATTTATGTAAGTTGTTCCTTTTGAAGTTACCTTTTATGTGCTTTTTTACCTCGAGTTTTGATGCGGGATTGTTCAAAGTTACCATCTTTTTATTTGTTTTTCTAAAGGATATCCTTGTTGCTACCATTTTCAGCTCAATGGCTTTGTTTGGATTATTTGGAACGAAAATTGGGTGGATATAAATTATTTTTCATGCATAAATATTTATCTTACGAGTATCCTTATGCAGTTTGGAGTTGATGTAAGGCAATAATGATACTTTGAGTCTTTAGCTATGAAACAGGTGCTACATGTGAGAGTGGTCTTATTTTAGTGGGGTATTCTTATGCGTTGTTCTTGTCATAATCAGTCTGCTTTGCTCTAAATCTCAAATCTTCCTGTTCTTTTTTAACTGCATTAGCTTTTGCTTTGAAATTTTTTGAACGGCAAGAATAATGACATTTAAATTTAAAGGTGTAAAAGTTTACTGGTTCTAAAAATTAGCTTAGTGAGGTGTCTTACAGCCTTTTGGTTTCTCCAAGACCAATAAATATAAAGTAACAATGCTAACAGGTTACATTCAGCCTCTTTCAACAATGCCAAAAACTTTATGGCACCAAATGGAACTTTGCCATGAAGTCTGAATGTAGGCTGTGCAATTTACACATCCAGTCTAGTTCTTGCCTCTTAGATCTGGTAGTGATTCTAATTATATGATTTATATTTGCCTCTTAGGCTGTGCAATTACCATGCTTTGTCATATTTATGTATTAATCAGTTCCCATGCTCACTTTATCGTTGCATGCTTCTGAGATGCAAACCTGAGATTTTTTTTAGTTAAAGTTTTTTATGTTGTAGAATTGTAGTTAACCTTTTCATTGTCACGATTTTATGCTTTACTTTTACCATATCAATTTACATATAATCTACGGATATTTCCTTCCAAAAGATTATGTTTAGTCTTGCTAAATACGAACTAATCTGAGTTCCAGTAAACTGAGTTGTCATACTTTTCCGTTAGAGTAAGAAATTGTGATTCCAAACTCATCTTTCTTGTAATTCTTATCAGGTACTTTCTCTTCTTCCACCGTACGAGGGAAAGTCAGTTCTGGAATTGGGTGCTGGTATTGGTCGTTTCACTGGGGAGTTAGCTAATAAGGCTGGCCAACTTGTTGCACTTGACTTCATTGAAAGTGTCATAAAAAAGGTGTGTAACCTTGTGCAAAACCTTAATTTTTTGTAGTTCTACTTTCAAATATTTCTCTTAGTTATATTGGAAGTAAGATTTTAATTATTTGTTTATAGAATGAAAGCGTAAACGGACATCATAAGAATGTCGAGTTTATATGTGCTGATGTGACTTCCCCAGAACTGAACTTCTCAGAACAATCTTTAGACTTAATATTTTCGAACTGGCTGCTGATGTATCTCTCAGACAAGGAGGTAATATTTTTAACCCACATTTCTTTGGGACTTTCACAGTATCCTTTCTGAATTTTGTTTATTTTTGGAATATTTATCATTAAATTTGTGGCTTCATTTTCTGTTTGAATTGTATTTTGAACTTGCTCTGTTATTTTCTTTTGCAGGTTGAGAGTCTTGCTGAGAGAATGATCAAATGGTTAAAAGTCGGTGGCTATATATTTTTCAGAGAATCATGTTTCCATCGGTCTGGAGACCACAAGAGAAAGAATAACCCTACTCATTACCGTGAACCAAGATTTTATACCAAGGTTTCAGTCTTATCTACATTTGTTTGTTCATAACCAACAGTTGATATATCATCATGAACTCTTATAGTTTCGCATTCCTATTATGACTTCAACCTGCTGTGCTTTTGCTGCTATCTTTGTCACAAAATTTCATGAGGAAACTAATGGAGTATTTGTCCCAAATTGACTTGTGGTCCATGCCTTTATGTCTGATTTGGCTTAACAGTTGACCGAAAAATAATTATTCCAAGGAGCATGTTTATGACTGCATACTGAATATTATTTTGGAAATTGCGCTCAGCACAGTTGAGCTGATTTCTTGATTCAAGCATGATATTGATTCCCAAATGTATCGGTCTTGCAGGTGTTTAAAGAAAGTCATTTGTATGATAATTCTGGGAACTTGTTTGAATTTGCTCTTATTGGTTGCAAGTGCATTGGAGCTTATGTCAAAAACAAAAAGAATCAAAATCAGGTTTGTTATTGCCTCTGAATCCATCGGTGGTACCACACAGTGTTAAATCCAGAAATTGATACATGTTAAAAATTCCATCCTTTGCCACTCTCAGGACCTGTTCACAAAGATTGCTCCTTGTTTATAGAAATGAAAATACGTAGGAATAGAAATTGATGTTTAATGTATATTTGCATTTGGCAGATTTGCTGGATTTGGCAGAAGATTAGCTCAGACACTGACAGGGGATTCCAGAAGTTCTTGGATACTGTCCAATATAAATACAGTGGCATATTACGCTACGAGCGTGTCTTTGGACATGGTTTCGTGAGCACTGGAGGGATTGGTATGTTTCCTCTACCAAAATTTCCTAACCAGCTGGTTGTTTTGTGCGCAGAAATTAAACTTGATAATATTTTTAGCATTGAGGATCTAGAGTGTGTACCTCTTACTGTGCATATCATCTGCTGTGTTAGTTCTTTCATCACCAATCTTTTTAAAACACCATTTAAAGGATATCTTCACATGATATCTTCCTCTACTTATCGCCATTATGATAAATTGTCATATTGTTTTAAAAAATTCTTGAATCACTTGGAAGATTAGAATTAAATGCTATGTTATAGTTTCATAGACCGATCTTCTGTTTATGAGCAGATACAACAAAAGAATTTGTATCTAGATTGGATCTCCAGCCTGGTCAAAAAGTCTTAGACGTGGGTTGTGGCATTGGAGGAGGTGATTTTTACATGGCTGATAAGTATGATGTTCATGTTGTTGGCATTGACCTCTCTGTCAATATGGTTTCTTTTGCTCTTGAGCGTGCCATTGGTCTCAAATGTTCTGTTGAATTCGAGGTTGCTGACTGCACCACAAAACAATATCCTGATGGCTCCTTTGATGTGATCTATAGCCGTGACACAATTCTTCACATTCAAGTAACATTCTTACTATGAACTTTTGTAAGCCATATCATTCTTATCAATATGATATGCTTCATTTAAATAAATCTAAACTTGTGATAAATTTTGTCAAATAAAATATCTGTGATTACTTCTGTCAAAAGCACTACACCCTGCCTCACTTTTCATCGATTCACCTAATTACTTGAAACATGGTTTAAATAAGAGATTCTAAAACCAATTTGATCGAAAGTTTGGAGTGATTTACAGGTATTATATCATTTTGAATTTTGTAAATTGAATTTTACGTATGGAGTTCCAGGCTCTGTTATTTCTAAATCTGCTGTATAAATGTTGTTTTGTTTAGGGCAAACCTGCATTATTTCGATCATTCTACAAGTGGTTGAAGCCAGGAGGCAAAGTCCTCATCAGTGACTATTGCAGAAGTGCTGGATCTCCATCTGCTGAATTTTCTCAGTATATTGAGCAAAGGGGATATGATCTACATGATATTAAAGCTTATGGCCAGGTGTGTCTTAAAGGCAGCTATATTCATTGTCTTCACAAGTTATAATATAATAATCTAACAGAAGGCATTGCTATATTTTTTCTTTTAATTAAAGATGCTTCGTGACGCCGGCTTTGATGAGGTTGTTGCTGAGGACCGAACTGATCAGGTGCTCATTGATCTCCTCGTTCTTTATTTTTAATTATTTTTCCTTTTTCAATTTTTTTCTGGAACATCTTTTTTTCTTTCTGAAAGTACATACGCTTTCTATTTTTCAAATTTATTGTTGTTGGGAGCAAACTCTAGTGCTTCATACCTCGTTTCCTTGCATATCAATATTTTTGTCTCAAACCTTAATCATAGTTAAACTTCGTACTCTCTTGGTTTCTAGTTTATCAAAGTTCTTGAGAAGGAATTGAATGCTGTGGAGAAGGATAAGGAAGCATTTACGAACGACTTTTCCGAGGTATGTTTTTATCCCTTTGCACTTGCCTGTACCTTGTAATTTATTCCAAGATTTTTGCTCGTTCACTTAGTGTTACTGCTACCCGATTCTCGTCTGCAGGAAGACTACAATGAAATAGTTGTAGGTTGGAAGGCTAAGCTTGTGAGGAGCTCTTCCGGAGAGCAGAAGTGGGGGCTCTTCATTGCCAAGAAAAAGTGAGATCTTTTTTTTTCAAAATGCATAATTTCATTTAAAAAAAAAAGTGAAATCTTTCTTCAGTATTCTATTTCCTTTACGATTCTCTTATCTGTGTTCAATAAAAATAACGCAAATTGTGAACAATTCGGTCTGAAATAAACACTTTCTGTTGTGTTTCAAGTATGTAATAGTAATTCTGTGCCTCGACATTTGGATAACTTATGCCGGACTGCTACATTGTATTAAATATTATTTAATGTATGCAAAATAAACCATCAAACGTAGGCGTACGCGCCTCTGAACATGAATCTCTACTCGAATAACAGTAGATTTGTCCCACATCTCCGTTCATCGCCTCTTCCCTGACCGCCGTTTTCATTCGAAACTCTCCGGAGGGGATGCAGGGACTTGAAACCTGAGCTGCAAGTCGGTATATATATATAAAATTAAATAACTATGTATTGCATTGTTAATCCGAAGATAATCCGATGAATGTTTTTTTATATATCAAAATAAAAATCGAAAAAAAATAGATTGATGTATCTATCTTTCTATTCATATATATTACTAAAAAATGGATATGTAATAAATCGTATAATGTATTACATAATCACGTAATTTATTATTAAACCTGTCATAATTAAATGTGTATTCGACAATAGTTTTTACAAAAACAATATATTTATTTTTTCATCAAATTGCAACCAAAACACAACATTAATCATACATAAATTAAAATGTAAAAAAGATAAACATAAACAAAACATGTAATTTAAATAACAACACATAAATTTATTTTTATAAATACTAATATTATGAATTATTTTACTCCTTATTTTGCTCCTCTCACGAATGATCAATAAGAATCTCATCATAATGCACAGTAAATTGACTTATCTTTATTTGACTATGGCGTGCAAGAGAATTTTCAAATTGAGCATGCTTATCAACTGTCATCCTAACATATGGGGTGGTGAATAAAAAAATAAAATGAACCAAAACATCAAAAAGGATTATTATGTAATTTTGGAGGATAACATTTTCCTGATTTGAGTATGTCTCTTGTGAGACGGTCTCATGAATTTTTATCTGTGAGACGAGTTAACCCTACCGATATTCACAATAAAAAATAATACTCTTAGCATAAAAAGTAATATTTTTTCATAGATGACCTAAATAAAAGATATGTCTCACAAAATACGACCCGTGAGACAATCCCACAGAAGTTTTTGCCTCCTAATTTTTGTCATCCAGCTAGGGATGGCAATTTCCTCCGAACCCGTTGGAGGATCCGATACCCGACCCGAATAGAAGAGGGTATGGATGGATTTTTAGACCCGATTAAATAATTGGGTAATCGGGTATGGGGATTTTCGGGTTTGGGTATGGAGGCGGGTTTGATATAATCCGACCCACACCCGACCCGAATACCCGTTTAAATTAATATATATAAATATATATATGTATGTATATATATAGTAATTATATTTATTTATATTAAAGATTCATCAATCAATCCATCAATTTTCGGAGTTTTCAATACATATAATCATAAATTTGAAAATTAAAGAAAACGATGTTTTGTATATTAAAAGAGAAGAAAATATATAAAACTTCATTATATATATATA